>NC_084601.1:44010761-44383261 GCF_033807715.1 Cololabis saira
ATCTATATCTATATAGATATATTTATCTCTCCCCTCAGGCCGAGCAGAGAATGAAGCCAAACTTTTCCGATGCTCGTATTAAATGTCAAACCAGTGCAGGTTCACACGTTCATCGTGTATGGAGTCATCCTCACATTCAGCAAATTTGGTCTGCAATTATTTCACAGTTTCATAACATTTTTAAGCCCTTTACACGTTGGACTTGCCTGTTGGGATTAGAGGACGAACTTCCAGCTGAATTCAGTAACAAAGATCTTCTACATATTCTGTTGCACTGGGCTAGAAAAAGTATTCTGGTTATGTGGATCTCTGATAAAACTCTCACTTTATCCCAACGGCTGCTGACTGGGACAAATGTCATCCCGTTTTTAAGGGACAAACCCTTTTATTCTACCAGATTTGGGACCTTTTCTTTGACTATCTAAACACAAAAAACAAATATGTCTGGAGCCGCAAAAAATGAAAAGTCTTGTATCAGAATTAGAATGAAGACAAATGGCGAAAGGCAAAATGTCGAGAAAAAAGTAAAAATTTCGAGAAGAAAGTCGAAATGTTGAGATTAAAAAGGAAAGGAAAAAAAGAAGAAAAAAAGAGAAAAATAGAAAAAAAGAAGAAAAAGGAAAAAGAAGAAAAAAAGGAAAAAAAAAAGAAAAAAAAAAGGTCAAACATTTTCTAGAAAGCTCTAAGAGCCACTAGGGCGGCGCTAAAGAGCCGCGGGTTGACGACCCCTGTCTTAGAGGAAGGCAAACATTACAAAAGAGATTTTCATCCACATCCTCCACATCCCCCTCTCCTAATTCCTTCCTCACAGCTGGTCTTTATTAATATTCTGCTTTGACGGACCGTAATAATAACCTTTAGTTCAACGTCTGCCTTTATCTGCCATCAGTGAGCAATTAGTGAATATTCTCCTAAAACACGCAGCAAATGAGCTTCATGACACTTCTGGGTTTCTAAAATAAATCTAATAATAACTCTTGTTTGGTAACTTTGCTCCTGGCGTTTCCACTTGAAACGATCTTTGTTTTTCTAAATTCACTCAAACACGGCTGGAATAGACGTCAGACGATTCCTATAGATCAGGGGTCGGAAGCCCTAGTGGCTTTTTAGAAAATGTTTGACCTTTTTTTTTTCTTTTTTTTCTTTTCCTTTTTTCTTTTTTTCTTCCTTTTTCCGTTTTTTCCTTTTTTCTTCCTTTTTCCTTTCCTTTTTAATCTCGTCATTTCAACTTTTTTCTCGACATTTCGACTTTTTCCTCAAGATTGTACTTCAACATTTATCTTGACATTTCGACTTTTTTCCTCAAAATTTTGACTTTTTTCTCATCATTTTGACTTTTTTCTCATAATTTTGACTTTTTTCTCGACATTTCGACTTTTTTCTCGAACTGTGTAATGAAAAAAAAAATCTTCCCCCAGTTCTAACTAATATAGAAACATTTCTTCATTCTAAGGCTTATACAAGACTTTTCATTTTTTGCAGCTCCAGACATATTTGTTTTTTTGTGTTTTTGGTCCAGTATGGATCTAAAACATGTTGGGTTTAGACCCCTGATCTGGACCCTGATTGGGCAGAAACTCAGATAAAATAATGATAAAACAGATTCAGAAGGGATTTGTTGTCAACGTTAGAACCAGAGCTCGTGTTCTCCTGACTGAGTTTCTGTAAACGCTGAGCTCAAGCAGGAGCTTGATTGACTTTAATTAATGAGTTATTTTAATTGGGACTAAGTGTGAGTAAATAGCATTTGGAAAATTGGAAAATGAGACGGTGACACTTTGATTGGTGTTTGTTTACAGGTGAGTTTGTGGAAGTGGAAGCTCAAGAGAAACACAGTGGTGGGGGTTTGGGGTGAAGTGGTTTTACCAGTGACCATGGTACCATTGGTACCATTGGTACCATTGGTACCATTGGAACCATTGGTACTGTTGGTACCATTGGTACTGTTGGAGCTATTTATCACTTTTGCATCATTTAATCATTTATTATTTAGTTAGTTTTTGTGGTTTAGTGTTGGGAACACACCTTTAGTTTGTTTATGATATTTAGTATTGATTAAGTTTATTTTGGTGCTGAACCATGCTTTTATTTTGAAGGCACCGGGTGAGTTTACATATATGGGTTGGCAGACACAGGTGAGGAAAGACACAGGTGAGGAAAGACACAGGTGAGGAAAGACACAGGTGAGGAGAGACACAGGTGAGGAGAGACACAGGTGAGGAAAGACACAGGTGAGGAAAGACACAGGGGAGGAAAGACACAGGTGAGGAAAGACACAGGTGAGGAAAGACACAGGTGAGGAGAGACACAGGTGAGGAAAGACACAGGTGAGGAAAGACACAGGTGAGGAGAGACACAGGTGAGGAAAGACACAGGTGAGGAGAGACACAGGTGAGGAAAGACACAGGTGAGGAGAGACACAGGTGAGGAAAGACACAGGTGAGGAGAGACACAGGTGAGGAAAGACACAGGTGAGGAAAGACACAGGTGAGGAGAGACACAGGTGAGGAGAGACACAGGTGAGGAAAGACACAGGTGAGGAGAGACACAGGTGAGGAGAGACAGAGGTGAGGAAAGACACAGGTGAGGAGAGACACAGGTGAGGAGAGACACAGGTGAGGAGAGACACAGGTGAGGAGAGACACAGGTGAGGAAAGACACAGGTGAGGAGAGACACAGGTGAGGAGAGACACAGGTGAGGAGAGACACAGGTGAGGAGAGACACAGGTGAGGAGAGACACAGGTGAGGAGAGACACAGGTGAGGAGAGACACAGGTGAGGAGAGACACAGGTGAGGAGAGACACAGGTGAGGAAAGACACAGGTGAGGAGAGACACAGGTGAGGAGAGACACAGGTGAGGAAAGACACAGGTGAGGAGAGACACAGGTGAGGAGAGACACAGGTGAGGAGAGACACAGGTGAGGCACGTGGGAGGGCGGATGGTTTTTTACCGGGGCAAGAGAGACAGCAAAGGGCCATTGTTCTCTGTTTGCCAACGGAATAAACCTCAAGAAACTTTATTCTTTTCCTGGGCAATGGACTGTTTATCCTGCGTAAATTCACTCCCTCGGTGTCTCAGTGGCCGTTTGATTTGATTCAGTTTATTATAGTTTTTTAATAATTCCCCTGGAGGACAGATGGCCACTACAGGTACCAGGACAATACCAGCCTGTTGACTTTGGCCCAGGTTCACATGACATGTGGAAAATGAGACTCTTGATAGATGGAAGCTCATTTTAACTTTGATGGCAGCAAACGTCTCAAAAACCGTCACCAAACCTGCAGAGTAACGGGAAGAAACCGCAGGAACAGGACGGTGAACTGGCCGGGACATGATGGGGGTAGAAAGACCCATAAGAGCTCCAGAGAGATGTTTGACATTGGACTTGGTGATGAGGCTGGCATGCAGCTGTTGCCATGGAAACCCATTTTTGGTGCTGACATTACAGCCGGTGGAAGTTCCCCCTGGTTTAAATGACAGACCAGCTGATGATGGCCGTGGTGGGGAGTCAGGTCCTTTTTTCCTTTTTTCTTCTTTCTTTCTTCTTTTTTTCTTCTTTTTTCTTTCTTTTTTTCCTTTTTTCTTCTTTTTTTCCTTTTTTTCCTCTTTTTCTTCCTTTTTCCTTTTATTTTTTAATCTCGACATTTTGACCTTTTTCTCGAAATTTTGACTTTTTTTTCAAGATTGTACTGCAACATTAATCTCAACATTTTGACTTTTTTTCACAAAATTTTGACTATTTCCTCGACATTTCGACTGTTTTCTCAACATTTCGACTTGGACATGGAGGATCTGAGTCATTCCAGTTTTGCAGTACAGGTGTAACTCATTTAATTGGTTTTTATTCATTCAATTTAATTAGTGTAGTTTAGTAGCATTTAGCATTTAGTTTGGGGGCTCCAAAGACTGAATGTGGTGATAGATTTATATTTACAAAGATGGAGTTGAATTGGTATTTTTTTATCGTCATTTTTATCGTTATCGGGATAAATGCCAGAAATTATCGTGATACATTTTTTAGTCCAAACCACCCAGCCTTAATCCTGGTTTTAAGTCTGGTGACTTGGACTTGGACTCGTTGCAAACCTCTTAGAGTTGGTTAGAATGAGTTTTAAAGACTCTCACGTGTCTAACGGCCGGCGGTCGTGTCTCTGGGTTGGACTTGACTATAAAGTCTGGCGACTCTCAGCCTCTTCTTTCTCCCAGCGGGTTAAACAGCCATTTACACCTCGGTCCGTGTGACACCAGTGTCTCACTTGTTGTCCAGTTGGATGAACCTCAGAGGGAAGACGAGTGTCCTGAATGACCGGCCTGAAACTCTGCAGCAGTTCCTACGTCTGGATGTTAGACGTTGCCGTGAAGACTGACACTACTGTGTTGGAAAAATGTATTTTCCGATTCTAAATCGATTCTTATATTAATTCCTAAAAATCGATTTGTACATCTAGATCGATTTTTTTTTTCATCATTACATTACAAGTTTTGGTATTTTTTTGTTTATGCCCTAAAAAGGAATGTTTTGTTGGACACAAATAACTGGTGCCGTGTTTTAGCCTTTAAAGTCAAAAAGTCGAGAATAATGTTGAAGTACAATTTCGAGAAAAAGTCAAAATGTTGAGAAAAAAGTCGAAATGTTAAAAAAAAGTCAAATTGTTGAGAAAAAAGTCGAAATGTCTAGATTAATGTTGAAGTAAAATGTAAAGAAAAAAGTCGAAATGTTAAGAAAAAAGTAAAAATTTCGTGAATAAAGTTGAAATGTTGAGAAAAAAGGTGAAATTTCAACTTTATTCTTGAAATTGTACTTCAACATTAAGCGACCTTGTGTGTCATGAAAGGCGCTATTTAAGTACAAGTTATTATTATTATTATTATTATTATTATTATTAACATTAATCTATTATTATTATTATTATTATTATTATTATTATTATTATTATTATTATTATTATTATTATTATTATCTAACATTAATAAAGTGCACAATAAAAATAAAAATCTTCCTCTCTCAAATATTCTTTCTTCTGCCCGGCCCTGATTCTCTTCCGTACTCATAGTTGAATACTAAATACTCTTTTCCCCACTGTAAATGTTGCAGTGATATATGTCTCAATAAATCCATATCGGAGTGCTTTTCTGCTGCTTTTCTGCTGCTTTTCTGCTGCTTTTCGGTGCGTTTGCTTCTGAAGGAAAGAAAAACTCCAGCACCCAGAGCTGCAGCAGCGCTGGGAGAAACCAGAGCTTTTATCTGAGTAAACACAGTCAGCGTGGCGGATGAAAGCGCTGCTGAACGTTGTGGATGAGTAATGTTCCTGCAGAGAGGAGAGAGTTCAGGAGTCGCTCCGGTTAGAGACGAGCTGTTATTGTTGAAACCAGGGATGAGCAACCCGCGGCTCTAGAGCCGCATTTTACATCTTTAGCGTCGCCCTAGTGGCTCCTGGTTTGACCTTTTTTTCTTCTTTTTTTTTTTCTTTTCCTTTTTTCTTTTTTTCTTCTTCTTTTTTCGGGTTTTTCCTCTTTTTTCTTCCTTTTTCCTTTCCTTTTTAATCTTGATATTTCGACTTTTTTCTCGAAATTTTTACTTTTTTCTCATCATTTTGATTTTTTTCTCATCATTTCGACTTTTTTCTCGACATTTCGACTTTTTTCTCAAGATTGTACTTCAACATTAATCTTGACATTTCGACTTTTTTTTTGAAATTTTGGCTTTTTTCTCATTTCGACTTTTTTCTCAACATTTCAACTTTATTCACGAAATTTTTACTTTTTTCTCAACATTTCGACTTTTTTCTCAAGATTGTACTTCAACATTAATCTTGACATTTCGACTTTTTTTTTTTCTCGAAATTTTGGCTTTTTTCTCATCATTTCGACTTTTTTCTCAAAATTTCAACTTTTTTCTCGAAATTTCGACTTTTTTCTCGAACTGTATAATGAAAATAAAAATCTTCCCCCAGTTATAACTAATATACAAACATGCAGCATGTGTTCCTTCATTCTAATTCTGATACAAGACTTTTCATTTTTTGCGGCTCCAGACATATTTGTTTTTTGTGTTTTTGGTCCAATATGGATCTAAAACATGTTGGGTTGCCGACCCCTGTTTGCTCCGGCTCTCGAGCTGTTATTGTTGCACCGTCTTTAAAAACGGCCTCACTTTCTGCACCAGCTGCAGTTTGGGCTGAAGCCTCTTTTAAACGTGTCCTAGTTAACAGAGAAATAACTACACGCCGCAGATGTCGGACTGTGAAAGCCCTTTACACTTCACTTCCCTTTGTGTGATTTATCAAAGGAGGAAAAAGGGCGGCTTAGAAATGTCGTATTTTTGGCAGCAGCGTGGAAAAAGGAGCCGGTGAGTTTGCAAATGTTTAAAGCGCACAGATAAGTGATGTAATGTTACGGTGAGCACAGATAAGTGATGTAATGTTACCGTGAGGTTTAAATCGTCTACAGAAGGAGTTCAGGATGTTGAAGCTGCTACATGTGGAAATGTTCCTTCTCATCCTCTTTTCTTTTAAACTTCTTTTTTTTTTGTATTTTCACATTAGAGAATAGTTTTTTTTACATAATATATACGTCATACCAGTAAAAATAACACAGTACATATAAACCAACACAGCAGACAGAGTCATCTAGTCCAGGGGTTTCTAACCAGTGTTGTTACTGCAAAGATTCACATCAACTAGGAATGGGAGAGATTTTACCGTTCACGATAAACCGTCAAAAACGATAAATTCCTGTTGATGACGTTTTTGTGTAAAGCTGAAGGAAGGAAGGAAGGAAGGAAGGAAGGAAGGAAGGAAGGAAGGAAGGAAGGAAGGAAGGAAGGAAGGAAGGAAGGAAGGAAGGAAGGAAGGAAGGAAGGAAGGAAGGAAGGAAGGAAGGAAGGAAGGAAGGAAGGAAAGGAAGGAAGGAAGGAAGGAAGGAAGGAAGGAAGGAAGGAAGGAAGGAAGGAAGGAAGGAAGGAAGGAAGGAAGGAAGGAAGGAAGGAAGGAAGGAAGGAAGGAAGGAAGGAAGGAAGGAAGGAAGGAAGGAAGGAAGGAAGGAAGGAAGGAAGGAAGGAAGGAAGGAAGGAAGGAAGGAAGGAAGGAAGGAAGGAAGAAATGAGTCAGAAAGAAAGAAAGAAAGAAAGAAAGAAAGAAAGAAAGAAAGATAAATTCCCGTTGATGAGGTTTTTGTGTAACAAACATGGATCTGAGAGTGAGATAGATTTATAGTTACAAAGGTGGAGTTGAATTGGTATTTTTTTTATCGTTATCGGGATAAATGCCAGAAATGATCGTGATACATTTTTTAGTCCATACCGCCCACCCCTAACATCAACTACCCATGATCCTTCACTCCCTGCTTTCTCTGAGACATAAAAATACTATTAGAAAACAGGAAAGGTGGAATCCTGCAATCTGATTGGTTGTTAACTGTGGTATAATGATCTGATTGGTTGTTAACTGTGGTATAATGATCTGATTGGTTGTTAACTGTGGTATAATGATCTGATTGGTTGTTAACTGTGGTATAATGATCTGATTGGTTGTTAACTGTGGTATAATGATCTGATTGGTTGTTAACTGTGGTATAATGATCTGATTGGTTGTTAACTGTGGTATAATGATCTGATTGGTTGTTAACTGTGGTATAATGATCTGATTGGTTGTTAACTGTGGTATAATGATCTGATTGGTTGTTAACTGTGGTATAATGATCTGATTGGTTGTTAACTGTGGTATAATGATCTGATTGGTTGTTAACTGTGGTATAATGATCTGATTGGTTGTTAACTGTGGTATAATGATCTGATTGGTTGTTAACTGTGGTATAATGATCTGATTGGTTGTTAACTGTGGTATAATGATCTGATTGGTTGTTAACTGTGCTATAATGATCTGATTGGTTGTTAACTGTGGTATAATGATCTGATTGGTTGTTAACTGTGGTATAATGATCTGATTGGTTGTTAACTGTGCTATAATGATCTGATTGGTTGTTAACTGTGGTATAATGATCTGATTGGTTGTTAACTGTGGTATAATGATCTGATTGGTTGTTAACTGTGGTATAATGATCTGATTGGTTGTTAACTGTGGTATAATGATCTGATTGGTTGTTAACTGTGGTATAATGATCTGATTGGTTGTTAACTGTGGTATAATGATCTGATTGGTTGTTAACTGTGGTATAATGATCTGATTGGTTGTTAACTGTGGTATAATGATCTGATTGGTTGTTAACTGTGGTATAATGATCTGATTGGTTGTTAACTGTGGTATAATGATCTGATTGGTTGTTAACTGTGGTATAATGATCTGATTGGATGTTAACTGTGGTATAATGATCTGATTGGTTGTTAACTGTGGTATAATGAGCTTATACCACGGCTTCTATTCTAAAGTCTCATCACAGCAGATCATTCCACGTCAGGGAAGCAACAATGTTTCCATGACAACAACCAACTGGTACAGATTTATGACGGTTACAGCAGGTAACAGAAAGTAGCTGGTGTTAAAGTTTATTTTTTATTTTCGTTAATTAATGAGTCATGTTGACGGTAAACGTTGATCTCCGGGGAGGAGCTAACGTTAGCGGGGAGGAGCTAACGTTAGCGGGGAGGAGCTATCGATGGATGGATGGATGGATGGATGGATTGATTGAGGAGTTCCTGTCTCCGACATGCGGAGCTACATCTGGAGAGATGGACTATTGTTTTACACAGTGGGGATATTTTTACTGGATAATATGTATTTCTGATTAATTATTTTAAAACTTATATTATATATAATATATTTGCATTATTGGTAACCGTTTTATAAAAGTAATGCATCATTTGACGTCGGCCCGGAGACGCCGCTCAGCTGTGATATAATGAGCGTAAACCACGGCCTGTCGTCATTTATTGCTTAATCTATATTATATATATTAAACTCTCCCACTCTGTTAAAAACGTCCTGTGTTCATCTTCATATTTCCGTTTTCATATTTTAATTTTTTCCCTGCCATTTTGAATGGATTTTTTTCCCTCCAAGTTATTTCCGTCACAAACACGAGCGCTAGCGCCCGTATAGCTCAATAAGTTGAGCAGGCGACTTAAACCTTCCCCTGTACAGCGACGCGGGTTCGATTCCAATCGCGGCATATTGGCCACCCCTTTATAGAGCAAAAGAAAAAATATTTCATCAATCTTAAGAGTCTGGGCGGGTTGGAGTAGCGGCTTTGGGTTGGGGTCCTTTCATGTCCACAACAGTCTTTCTATACTAATCCCTCGTTCATGTAGCACTTACATACATCATGTTCTTCCATATATCCTCAGACAGTAAACAAACATCCTTAACACGTCATCCCAAATCCAAGTAATGTCTCCATTTCCTCCAGTACCTGTTTCCCTCGTCTGATTCCTGTCTGAGGAGAACGTTAGTTGTTCAATATTGTGGATTTTTTAACTATTTCTATCCATTCTGAAATTGTTGGACACTCCCGGCTCAGCCATTCCCTGCTTATTGCCTTTTTACCAACCTGATCTCACAAAAATCCGTGAAATGCCCATGACCTCTCACCACTATTTTCCGTGGTATATACACGGAACAGCCTACAATATCCTTGGTGCTCCCATTAAAACCTCAATAAAACACTGCTAAAACAGCGTTAAAAACATGCTTTTACAAACTGACAGTAACAAACAGTACCTTGCGCGACAAAAACTCATAATTTAGCCACTATAACAAAGAATAATATATACATAATAATAATGTAATAATCCGTGTATATATCACGACAACGGATCCCGTTGACTTTGCATGGTACAATATCCGTGGTGCTCACACGGAATTATACCATTTTCCGTGTATATACCACGGAAAATAGTGGTAAGAGGTCGTGGGCATTTCACGGATTTTTGTGAGATCAGGTTGGTTTTTACTACTTGCTAGCAGTATTTTCAGTAAATACTCATCTTGTTTGTGCAGCCCAGTCGGTATGTTCCCTAAGTAAATAATAAAACTAAAATCCAGCTGTAAGTCAATGATTATTGTAATTGCTGTTACCACAGCAACCCAGTATGTGGAGATGTTGGAACACTCCCAGAATACACGGCCAGCAGACGTATGTGCACATTCTCTCGGTTCCTCCGGTGCAGAAACATCCACCGCAGCAGATGGAAATATCTAAGCGTGCGTTGAGAGACAGCACAGCGCTCTCGTGAGTGGTTGTTATGGGGATGATTACGGCTCCGGGGACATCAGAGGCTGGCAGGTTATTTTTAGAACCGACTGCAACACACCTTAACCTTTTAAAGCTCATCCTCCGCCGTCACGGAGCGCTAGGCGGTGACCCGGCGGCGCTAGCAGCCTCTGGGAGGGAAGAGAGAGCTGAGATCGGAGCTGGAGGAGGGGGGGGCGGCTTTTTATTAAGTTTCTATCATTATAATAGAATGTTACAATCAAACAGAAAGAAGAAAAGAAGAGAAATAACCCCCAAAAACCAGACATAAACAAAAATAACATATATTGCCAGATAATCAGAGTATTAGGGTCAGGTAGGAGAAAAATATAAATAATATTTTAGAGGAAGATTTTTTTTTCATCATTGTGCACTTCTAGAAAAAAGTCAAAATGTCGAGAAAAAAGTCGAAATGTCGAGAAAAAAGTCGAAATGTCGAGGAAAAAAGTCAAAATTTTGAGAAAAAGTCAAAATGTTGAGATTAATGTTGAAGTACAATCTCAAAAAAAAGTCGAAATGTCGAGAAAAAAGTCGAAATGTCAAGATTAATGTTGAAGTACAATCTTGAGAAAAAAACCTGAAATGTTGAGAAAAAAGTAAAAATTTCAAGAAAAAAGTCAAAATTTTGTGAAAAAAAGTCAAAGTGTTGAGATTAATGTTGAAGTACAATCTCGAAAAAAAAGTCGAAATGTCGAGAAAAAAGTGGTGACGGATCCACCGTTTCCCCACATACTTTGGAAAAAGTCAAAGCTTTGAAACTAAATAAAGTTTAGGACAAAACATGTGCAGAACAGTAGCAGCGGCCCGGCTGCATCCATCACATGTGGGATCTCAAGACGTTCTTTTTCTTTTTTGCATTCTGATAAATATTTCAGTTCAGTGTTCTCGAGTTAAAAAAACAACTAGCGCTGGTTTTACTCGCTGAGGGAAATGCATTATCTTCTGGACCAAAATGTACCTCGTATTTGTTTCCGTGGGCGACCCGTTGAAGGCAAGCAGGTGAAACACAATGATGGAACATGAGGACCACCCCTCATCGTCTCTAGCTTTAGCTCGTCTGTAATTATCATATGCTAACATGGCTTGTATCATGGACGTGGCCTCACGTACCTGGCTGTTTGTGCACGTTCATGTGTTGTTAAGGTGGGACTCTTGTGGCCTTTCCTTCTTCTAACTTTGATGAAAGTCAGGAAGAAGCTGAACATCTTAGTTGTAATACTTGACAGTAAAGTTCATTCCTGCGGGTTAAGTTTTAGGAGTTAGTGTTAGGTTTAGGGTTAGGGGTTAGGTTTAGGGTTAGGGGTTAGGGTTAGGGGTTAGTGGGTTAGGGTTAGGGTTAGGTTTAGGGGTTAGTGGGTTAGGGTTAGGGTTAGGTTTAGGGGTTAGTGGTAGGGGGTTCGGGGTTAGGGTTGGTTCCCAGGCGTGACATACTTCGTTACACGTTAAACGAGATTCGACACGTGTTCCTGGGGTTCATAGGAGCTTTTAGGGGCTTTTAGGGGTTTGTAAGAGTTCATAGGAGCTTTTAGGGGTTCCTAGGGGCTCGTAGGGGCTCGTAGGGATTCGTAGGGGTTCGTAGAGGTTAGGGTTAGTTCCCAGGCGTGACATTCTTCATTACACGTTAAATTCGATTCGACACGTGTTCCTGCGGTGATTATGATCAAACTGAACCAATGCTTCGAGGCCGAGTCAGACTCTCACCCCCAACCAAGTCCAGGTCTTTCTAAATCTGGTGATAAACCCTTAAACAACCGCGTTAGAGGGACAAGAGGGTGTATTATCCTCTGATCTGGGCTGTGACTTCACCGTCAGCCGCAGATCTGAAGGACGTTTCTTCACATCTGCTCTCCTCTGAAAAGTGACGGGCGTTTCTTCCTCTCCAGCACAAAGTGTTTATTTTCCGTCCAAACGCATCTCCAGACGGTTCGGGGAGGGTTTTTTTCACAGCTCAGAGCTAATTTTAGTAACACAGATGCTTCCACTCCTGAAGAGCAGTAAACTATTTATTCAGCCTCTTAAACCCCCGACACAACGCTCACAGTGATGTTACGATGTTATCAGTTTGACCGTAGAGCTCCGGTCACCTTCAAGCTAAAAGAGCATCTATATTTTCTCCGTGATGCGACTCGGCGTGACTCTCGTCCTCCTCACCTGCCGTCGGGGGTTCGTGGGTTTAATCTCTGATTTGGGGGTTTGTCCTCTCTCACTCTGCACCCCCATCACGGTGCGGTTGCCGTGGCGACGGTTGCTAGGGAAGCTTCACCCCGCTAACACAAGAGCCGCAGTTACGCAACATCGTTGGAGGAGTGTAAAGGTGTAAAGGTCCGGTTTCATCTCCCTCCTTTCATTTATTAACTCTAGCTTTTACAACTCCTGGACCGGCTGTTCTCTCCCACACACCGACCCAACTGTTGATCACGCAGCAGTTACCGGAGGTGTAGAAGTACCTGAACATGCACCTGAACATGTACCTGAACATGTACCTGAACATGCACGCGTCCCGCTGCTCTCTCAGTGCTCGTACTACCGTCTCCGCTGAGTTTAAACTGATAAGACTGTCAATAATTATATGGAGAAACCATTCTTTTTTATTTAAATCAGCTGTTTCACTTATTTTCAGTGGTTTCCAGTTGTTCGTAGAGGTTCGTAGAGGTTCGTAGAGGTTCGTAGAGGTTCGTAGAGGTTCGTAGGGGCTTTTAGGGGTTCGTAGGGAGTTTCCAGTTGTTCGTAGAGGTTCGTAGAGGTTTTGTAGGGGTCCATAGGGACTTTTAGGGGTTCGTAAGGGGTTCGTAGCTTTTAGCTTGCTCAGCCAGTATGTTCTGCCGACTGAACATGAAGCACCTCGGTGCTGAGGTGGTTAAGCTAAAGTGGTCTAAGGTGTTTACTAAGGACGTCGCACAGTGATTGACAGGTCTTGATTGTTGACCAATGTTTTCGGTCACAACTGCTATTTCCCACATTATTGATTAAATAACAGGTGTTTTTAACTCTGCTGGTGTTTTTAACTCCTGGTCTTTTTAACTCTGCTGGTCTTTAATCGCCGGTGTTTTTAACTCTGCTGGTCTTTTCCTGCTGAAGTGGAGCGTTGTTGCTGAAGTGGACGGTTGTTGCTCCCGCTGCTGCGTCGTTATTGGCTCTCGAACCCCCGGTTGGCTCCGTTTCTCTGCGGTTCTGAGTGGAAACGCTGCAGCGTTCGGCCGTGGGAGTGTGTGACTGAGCCGTGTGGGAGTTCATCAGCTCATTACAGACTAACCGTCCTCTTTTGTTCACTTTTTAATCTGAAAGAATGCATTTCCACTTTTAGAAACCCATGTAGGCTTCGTGTAATTTTGCACATCTCCTAGCAACAAGGACTTGGGAAGAAACTAAATACTTTTCCTGGGTGTCGCTGTCAGAGCGCTGGTGGGGGGGGAATGGAAATCTGGATGCAACAACATCAACATCTGCAGGTGGAAACATCAACATCTGCAGGTGGAAACATCAACATCTGCAGGTGGAAACATCAACCCCTAAACCCCGACATGTTCCTGGAGAACTGGTGGAAAGAGGTTTCAGATTCAAAACAGATAAAAGTGGCACATTTAAAGCAGGAATGTGGGCTGCAGACGATGCCCGGGGGAAGAAAAGGCAGGTGTAGAGAGGAGCTGGAACTTCTCTGATACCCCTTTTCCACCAAACCGGTTGCAGGGCTGGTGCTGGTTCACAGTTACGTTGCTGCGTTTGCGTGGTCTCTCTGGACTGGATTTTTCCAACAATCTCATTCTTTTCCTTGAACTCAGAAATTAGCCCTGCTTAGGTTTTGTGGCCGAAACCAAAAATAATAATAAACACTTGGCCGAATACCAAATAACATACTGAACAATGGTTCTTCAGCAGTTTTTCATTTATTTTGCCAATTTTATTCATCATTGCATAAATCAAATAAATGTGCTTTAGGCTTTTCAAAGAAAACAACGACCCAACAACGACACATAACTACGTTCTTCTCTTGAAAAAACACACTTGCACCGCGGCTTTAGAGGAAAAAGACGCTACAGAGAGGAGTGAGGATGCAACAGCATCAGAAGAGCAGGGAAATTAGCGCCAGTCACAATTTGTCTTACTGTACTTTTTTTTCATTTTTCATTTTTCATTTCTGGGTTATTTTCTTGGAGGATTTCATCAAACATATCAGACGGTGAGTTTTCTCCACCGCGTCGGTAGTTCGGGCCCTTTTCTCTGCTGTGCGTCCCGTGACGTCTCCATCACCGAGCGATTTCCCAAATCCAACTCAGCCTGGATCATTTCTCGTGTCCTCTATTTTTTCCCACATCCCAGTAATGATCTGACATGTTTGCTGCATTTAGCACTGCCGTTATTAATTGTTTTTTTTCTCCACTTATTCCACCAAAACCGGAAGTGTTTTCTTTTTGCTTTTTTCGGCCGAACAATTTCGGTTACCGAACATTCGGTGCATCACTAACCAATATGAAGTATTTCAGGACGGTGAAAGCGTCTCATTGATCTCCGGTAGGAACCTGGTAGTTGAACCTCCTCCTCTCTTCTCCTCAGACGTGCTGGTGAACGGGCAGCCGTGCGACTGCGACGTCGTAGCCGACTGCGTGGTGGGCGACGCCGTGACGCTGGAGGTGAAACTGACCAACCGCAGCAGGAGCCCGGTGGGGCCGCTGGCCCTGACCGTGGTGCCGTACCAGGACTACCAGAACGGAGTCCAGAACCACGACCTGGACCGGGCCGTCACCTTCATCGGATCCAGCACCTTCTACATCCACGCCGTGAGTCCGGGGGCATTTTTAACGGTTTTAACTTCATTCAGTCATTTTACCCAGATTTCATGTTCGGTGGAGATCAGAAATACGAGATCAGAAATACGGTGAAATTCATTAGTTTCAGTATCCAATCATTTCAAACTAGAACCACAAACCAGGAAGGGGCATGTAGGGGCTTGTAGGGGTTCGTAAAGGTTCGTAGGGGGACGTAGAGGTTCGTAAAGGTTCATAGAGTTTCGTAGGGGGGACGTAGAGGTTCGTAAAGGTTTGTAGAGTTTCGTAGGGGGGACGTAGAGGTTTGTAAAGGTTCATAGAGTTTCGTAGGGGGGACATAGAGGTTCGTAGGGGAGACGTAGAGGTTCGTAAAGGTTCGTAGAGTTTCGTAGGGGGGACGTAGAGGTTCGTAAAGGTTTGTAGAGTTTCGTAGGGGGGACGTAGAGGTTCGTAGGGGGGATGTAGGGGTTCGTAGGGGGGGCGTAAAGGTTCGTAGGGGGATCGTAGGTGCTAATGTAGAAGATAACGTAGTCATACAGAACTTGCAAAGACGAAACAGCAGAAGCAACAATGTGAACTTAAATGTCTCATCAGTCCAGACCTCAGGGCGGGGCTGGGGGGGCTGGGGTCTCCGGTTCAGCGGTCATTAACGTCTCGTCCTGCCGTTTCCGTCTCCAGGTGGACTCCGGCCGGAGCTCGGTCTGCGAAGGCGCGCTGCTCTTCCTCTACGCCGGAGACTTTTACCTCAACATCAAGTTCCAGGACGACCGGAACGACCGGAGCGACCGGAGCCGGCGGGAGCTGCCGCTGGCCTGGTTCACGCTGCCCAGCGTGCACGTCCGGGCCCGGGAGGGGCCCCTGCAGGCTGGGGCCTAGGGCCCTAAAGGGGGCGGGGCTTAGGGCCCTAAAGGGGGCGGGGCTTAGGGCCCTAAAGGGGGCGGGGCTTAGGGTCCTAAAGGGGGCGGGGCTTAGGCCCCTAAAGGGGGCGGGGCTTAGGGCCCTAAAGGGGGCGGGGCCTAGGGTCCTAAAGGGGCGGGGCTTAGGACCCTAAAGGGGGCGGGTCCTAAAGGGGCGGGGCTTAGGGCCCTAAATGGGGCGGGGCTCCGGGATCCCCCAAAACATGAATGAACTGAATTACATGTAAATACACATTTTCAAGAGATGACCGTGTTTGTGTTGCTGAAAGGAAAGTGTCTCCAGGTTAATCTGAGTTGTGATGAAGTATCTGAGAGTAAACGACGTCCTGCTAACGACGTAGCCGCAGCAGTTTGAGCTGATTAGGTTTATCTGTATTCAGTGATCCGTGTGTTTCTGTCGGACCGACGAGGATTAAATTAATCCGGGTTGTTTAGATGAACCTGAAGAGTCCGTCGTCACCTCTGTGTCTTTAAACTGCTGATGAAACACACGCTGTAAATAAAGGTGTAAAAAAGGTGTTTTTGATGATGATTTAAGCGTTTCCAGGCACTGTTTCTGGCCCCAGGAAACGTCCTGCACACTCATTTACATATATGTGGGTCAATGACAAATAAGGATTTTCAACAGGTCAATTTTAAAATAATAAAAAAAAGAACATCTATTGCCGTAGTTCAAACATTAAGAAAGTTGTGTACACATAAATTCATATAAAAATGTTAAATTAAGTGATTTCAGAGTTTTTTGTCAAGATGAATTGGCACTAGCCTTAAAAAAAAGTCATGTGGTGCAACCGTGATTCATATTAAAATAAATACATTTCCTTAACATCTTTTTTTTTATTTTTACAAGTTTTCAGTATTATACAGAAATGGTTGTTTTTTAATGGTCGCACCACATGATATTTCATAAAATGGACATCAGTCAAACTTTGTTTGTATATTATGATGGAAATATAAATGCAAATGTGTTGCAATCTTACACACTACAAGACGTTTCGGAAATCCTGCCAGATAGAAGAAGATTGATTTAAAAACATTTAGAGTGATTTCAAAAAAAGTTTTCAAAACAACAGTCCTGGTCGGACGGTCGCACCACATGACATTTTGACGCTTAAAACTACAAAAAAAATCCCAATAACTATATATATACACACATATATATATATATATATATATATATATATATATATATATATATATATATATATATATATATAATGTATATGTTATTGATAATAATAATAATAATGATATGAATAATAATACTAATGATATATAATCGTAGTATTATGATTATTATTAATAATAATAATTATTATTATTATTATTATCAATAATAATAATAATAATAATAATATGAATATTAATAATAATAATAATAATAATAAACATTACAGATACTATAGAGTTCCAAATAAGATATTGGTTTTATTTAATCCTTCATCAACAACATGAACAGTGACTTTACCTTCTCAGAACCGAAGGGCCCAGAGCAGAATTTAACCATCAGTCATTGAGTTTAAATGAGTTTTTATTTGTGTTTTAATCAGATGTTTCCACTGCTTTAACCTCCAGCTTCATTAACTGCAGCACAAGCAGAAAAACCTCTAATTCTGATCCTAATCAGCCTGAAATCCTCCATCAATCTGGGCCGAGGCAGTTCCTCTCCGCTCGATATTAGTTAGTTACAAAAGCAAACGAGAGATTTTCATTTAGAGGCAAAACAAATCAGCTCAGCTGGAGACGAGACGTGAGGAATAAGTCACTCACGCACATGAATCTGCATGAACAGATCAATGAATCTGCATGAACAGATCAATGAATCTGCATGAACAGATCAATGAATCTGCATGAACTGATCAATGAATCTGCATGAACAGATCAATGAATCTGCATGAACAGATCAATGAATCTGCATGAACTGATCAATGAATCTGCATGAACAGATCAATGAATCTGCATGAACAGATCAATGAATCTGCATGAACAGATCGATGAATCTGCATGAACAGATCAATGAATCTGCATGAATAGATCAATGAATCTGCATGAACTGATCGATGAATCTGCATGAACAGATCAATGAATCTGCGTGAACAGATCAATGAATCTGCATGAACAGATCAATGAATCTGCATGAACAGATCAATGAATCTGCATGAACTGATCAATGAATCTGCGTGAACAGATCAATGAATCTGCATGAACAGATCAATGAATCTGCATGAACAGATCAATGAATCTGCGTGAGCAGATCAATGAATCTGCATGAACTGATCGATGAATCTGCATGAACAGATCAATGAATCTGCATGAACAGATCAATGAATCTGCATGAACAGATCAATGAATCTGCATGAACAGATCAATGAATCTGCGTGAACAGTGACGGCTGCTTTGATATGGAAAGACGGAGAGGACGGTGGGACGGGGGGGAAGATTACGGTTCCTGCTGGTTCCTGGTCCAGATCTGCAGAGGAACCTGCAGGACCTGAATAAAGAAATAAAGAAATGAATGAATGAGGAGTGAATAAGGATTGAAAAAGGAGTGAATGAGTGAATAAGGAGTGAATAAGGAGTGAATAATGAGTGAATGAGTGAATCAGGAGTCAATAAGGAGTAATAAAGGAGTTAATGAGTGAATAAGGAGTGAATAAGGAGTGAAAAAGGAGTGAATGAGTGAATAAGGAGTGAATAAGGATTGAAAAAGGAGTGAATGAGTGAAAAATGAGTGAATAAGGAGTGAAAGAGTGAATACGGATTGAATAAGGAGTGAAAAAGGAGTGAAAAGGGAGTGAATGAGTGAATAAGGAGTGAATAAGGAGTGAATAATGAGTGAATGAGTGAATCAGGAGTGAATGAGTGAATAAGGAGTGAATGAGTGAATAAGGAGTGAAAAGGGAGTGAATAAGGAGTGAATGAGTGAATAAGGAGTGAATATGGAGTGAATAAGGAGTGAAAGAGTGAATACGGATTGAATAAGGAGTGAATAAGGAGTGAATGAGTGAATAAGGAGTGAATAAGGAGTGAATGAGTGAATAAGGAGTGAAAAGGGAGTGAAAAATGAGTGAACAAGGAGTAAATAAGGAGTGAATGAGTGAAAAAGGAGTGAATAAGGAGTGAAAGAGTGAATATGGATTGAATAAGGAGTGAATAAGGAGTGAATGAGTGAATAAGGAGTGAATGAGTGAAAGAGGAGTGAATAAAGAGTGAATGAGTGAATAAGGAGTAAATAAGGAGTGAATGAGTGAATAAGGAGTAAATAAGGAGTGAATGAGTGAATAAGGAGTGAAAAAGGAGTGGAAAAGGAGTGAATGAGTGAAAAAGGAGTGAATAATGAGTGAATGAGTGAATAAGGAGTGAATAAGTAGTGAATGAGTGAAAAAGGAGTGAAAATGGAGTGAAAAAGGAGTGAATAAGGAGTGAATAAGGAGTGAAAAAGGAGTGAATAATGAATGAATGAATGAATGAATGAGTGAATAAGGAGTGAAAAAGGAGTGAAAAGGGAGTGAATGAGTGAATAAGGAGTAAATGAGTGAATACGGATTGAATAAGAAGTGAATAAGGAGTGAATGAGTGAATAAGGAGTGAATGAGTGAATCAGGAGTGAAAAAGGAGTGAATAAGGAGTGAATAAGTGAATAAGGAGTGAATATGGAGTGAATAAGGAGTGAATGAGTGAATAAGGAGTGAATAAGGAGTGAATAATGAGTGAATGAGTGAATAAGGAGTGAATGAGTGAATAAGGAGTTAAAAAGGAGTGAAAAAGGAGTGAATGAGTGAATACGGAGTGAATAAGGAGTGAATGAGTGAAAAAGGAGTGAAAAGGGAGTGAATAAGGAGTGAATGAGTGAATGAGTGAAAAAGGAGTGAATGAGTGAAAAAGGAGTGAATAAGGAGTGAATGAGTGAATAAGGAGTGAATAAGGAGTGAATGAGTGAATAAGGAGTGAATAAGGAGTGAATGAGTGAATAAGGAGTGAATAAGGAGTGAATGAGTGAATAAGGAGTGAATGAGTGAAAAAGGAGTGAATAAGGAGTGAATGAGTGAATAAGGAGTGAATGAGTGAATAAGGAGTGAATGAGTGAATAAGGAGTGAATAAGGAGTGAATGAGTGAATAAGGAGTGAATAAGGAGTGAATGAGTGAATAAGGAGTGAATAAGGAGTGAATGAGTGAATAAGGAGTGAATAAGGAGTGAATGAGTGAATAAGGAGTGAATGAGTGAAAAAGGAGTGAATGAGTGAATGAGTGAATAAGGAGTGAATAAGGAGTGAATGAGTGAATAAGGAGTGAATAAGGAGTGAATAAGGAGTGAATGAGTGAATAAGGAGTGAATAAGGAGTGAATGAGTGAATAAGGAGTGAAAAATGAGTGAATGAGTGAAAAAGGAGTGAATGAGTGAATAAGGAGTGAATAAGGAGTGAATAAGTGAATAAGGAGTGAATAAGGAGTGAATGAGTGAATAAGGAGTGAATGAGTGAATAAGGAGTGAATGAGTGAATAAGGAGTGAATGAGTGAATAAGGAGTGAATGAGTGAAAAAGGAGTGAATGAGTGAATAAGGAGTGAATAAGGAGTGAATGAGTGAATAAGGAGTGAAAAATGAGTGAATGAGTGAATAAGGAGTGAATGAGTGAAAAAGGAGTGAATGAGTGAATAAGGAGTGAATAAGGAGTGAATGAGTGAATAAGGAGTGAAAAATGAGTGAATGAGTGAAAAAGGAGTGAATGAGTGAATAAGGAGTGAATAAGGAGTGAATAAGTGAATAAGGAGTGAAAGGGGAATACGGATTGAATAAGGAGTGAATGAGTGAATAAGGAGTGAATAAGGAGTGAATGAGTGAAAAAGGAGTGAATGAGTGAATAAGGAGTGAATAAGGAGTGAATGAGTGAATAAGGAGTGAATGAGTGAATAAGGAGTGAATGAGTGAATAAGGAGTGAAAAAGGAGTGAATGAGTGAAAAAGGATTGAATAAGGAGTGAATAAGGAGTGAATGAGTGAATAAGGAGTGAATGAGTGAAAAAGGAGTGAATGAGTGAATAAGGAGTGAATAAGGAGTGAATGAGTGAATACGGATTGAATAAGGAGTGAATGAGTGAATAAGGAGTGAAAAATGAGTGAATGAGTGAAAAAGGAGTGAATGAGTGAATAAGGAGTGAAAAGGAGTGAATAAGGAGTGAATAAGGAGTGAATGAGTGAATAAGGAGTGAATAAGGAGTGAAAAGGGAGTGAATGAGTGAATAAGGAGTGAATAATGAGTGAGTGAATGAGTGAATAAGAAGTGAATAAGGAGTGAATGAGTGAATAAGGAGTGAATAATGAATGAATGAGTGAATAAGGAGTGAATAAGGAGTGAAAAAGGAATGAATGAGTGAATAAGGAGCGAATGAGTGAATCAGGAGTGAAAAATGAGTGAATAAGGAGTGAATAAGGAGTAAATAAGGAGTGAATGAGTGAATGAGTGAATAAGGAGTGAATAAGGAGTGAATAAGGAGTGAATAAGGAGTGAATGAGTGAATAAGGAGTGAATAAGTGAATAAGAAGTGAATGAGTGAATCAGGAGTGAAAAAGGAGTGAATAAGGAGTGAATGAGTGAATGAGTGAATAAGGAGTGAATAAGGAGTGAATAAGGAGTGAATGAGTGAATAAGGAGTGAATGAGTGAATAAGGAGTGAAAAAGGAGTGAATAAGGAGTGAATGAGTGAATAAGGAGTGAATGAGTGAAAAAGGAGTGAATAAGGAGTGAATAAGTGAATAAGGAGTAAATAATGAGTGAATGAGTGAATAAGGAGTTAAAAATGAGTGGAAAAGGAGTGAATGAGTGAAAAAGGAGTGAATAAGGAGTGAATGAGTGAATAAGGAGTGAATGAGTGAATAAGGAGTGAAAAAGGAGTGAATAAGGAGTGAATGAGTGAATAAGGAGTGAATGAGTGAAAAATGAGTGAATGAGTGAATAAGGAGTGAATAAGGAGTGAATAAGTGAATAAGGAGTAAATAATGAGTGAATGAGTGAATGAGTGAATAAGGAGTGAAAAATGAGTGGAAAAGGAGTGAATGAGTGAATAAGGAGTGAATAAGGAATGAATAAGTGAATAAGGAGTGAATAAGGAGTGAAAGAGTGAATACGGATTGAATAAGGAGTGAAAAGGGAGTGAATGAGTGAATAAGGAGTGAATAAGGAGTGAATGAGTGAATAAGGAGTGAATAAGGAGTGAAAAAGGAATGAATGAGTGAATAAGGAGTGAATAAGGAGTGAATGAGTGAATAAGGAGCGAATGAGTGATTCAGGAGTGAAAAATGAGTGAATAAGGAGTGAATGAGTGAATAAGGAGTGAATATGGAGTGAATAAGGAGTAAATAAGGAGTGAATAAGTGAATAAGGAGTGAATGAGTGAATCAGGAGTGAAAAAGGAGTGAATAAGGAGTGAATGAGTGAATAAGGAGTGAATAAGGAGTAAATAAGGAGTGAATAAGTGAATAAGGAGTGAATGAGTGAATCAGGAGTGAAAAAGGAGTGAATAAGGAGTGAATGAGTGAATAAGGAGTGAATAAGTGAATAAGGAGTGAATGAGGGAATAAGGAGTGAATATGGAGTGAATAAGGAGTAAATAAGGAGTGAATGAGTGAATAAGGAGTGAATAATGAGTGAATGAGTGAATAAGGAGTGAATGAGTGAATAAGGAGTGAAAAAGGAGTGAATAAGGAGTGAAAATGGAGTGAAAAGGAGTGAATAAGGAGTGAAAAAGGAGCGAAAAGGAGTGAATGAGTGAATAAGGAGTGAATGAGTGAATACGGATTGAATAAGGAGTGAATAAGGAGTGAATGAGTGAATAAGGAGTAAATAAGTGAATAAGAGTAAATAAGGAGTAATACGGAGTGAATAAGGAGTGAAAAAGGAGTGAATAAGGAGTGAATAAGGAGTGAAAAAGGAGCGAAAAGGAGTGAATGAGTGAATAAGGAGTGAATGAGTGAATACGGATTGAATAAGGAGTGAATAAGGAGTGAATGAGTGAATAAGGAGTAAATAAGTGAATAAGAGTAAATAAGGAGTAATACGGAGTGAATAAGGAGTGAAAAAGGAGTGAATAAGGAGTGAATGAGTGAATAAGGAGTGAATAAGGAGTGAATAAGGAGTAAATAAGGAGTGAATGAGTGAATAAGGAGTGAATAAGGAGTAATTAAGGAGTGAATGAGTGAATAAGGAGTGAATAAGCTCCACCAGGACCATGGAGAGCTCCAGCTCCACCAGACTGAACCGGTCCTGATCTCAGTCGTTTCTCGTTTCTTTTTTTCACTGTACTGTATAAACAGTTCATACTTTGTAATTATATATATTTTTTAACCCTCCCCTGCATGTGTGTAATTTTACTGCTGCCAACAAAATAAAGGATTATCTTATTTTATCAAGGAATTAATAAGGACTGAATAAGGACTAAGGAGTGAATAATGACTGAATAAGGAGTAAATAAGTGAATAAGAGTAAATAAGGAGTAATAAGGAGTGAATAAGGAGTGAATGAGTGAATACGGAGTGAATAAGTGAATAAGGAGTGAAAGGGGAATACGGATTGAATAAGGAGTGAATGAGTGAATAAGGAGTGAATAAGGAGTGAATGAGTGAAAAAGGAGTGAATGAGTGAATAAGGAGTGAATGAGTGAATAAGGAGTGAATGAGTGAATAAGGAGTGAAAAAGGAGTGAATGAGTGAAAAAGGATTGAATAAGGAGTGAATAAGGAGTGAATGAGTGAATAAGGAGTGAATGAGTGAAAAAGGAGTGAATGAGTGAATAAGGAGTGAATAAGGAGTGAATGAGTGAATACGGATTGAATAAGGAGTGAATGAGTGAATAAGGAGTGAAAAATGAGTGAATGAGTGAAAAAGGAGTGAATGAGTGAATAAGGAGTGAAAAGGAGTGAATAAGGAGTGAATAAGGAGTGAATGAGTGAATAAGGAGTGAATAAGGAGTGAAAAGGGAGTGAATGAGTGAATAAGGAGTGAATAATGAGTGAGTGAATGAGTGAATAAGAAGTGAATAAGGAGTGAATGAGTGAATAAGGAGTGAATAATGAATGAATGAGTGAATAAGGAGTGAATAAGGAGTGAAAAAGGAATGAATGAGTGAATAAGGAGCGAATGAGTGAATCAGGAGTGAAAAATGAGTGAATAAGGAGTAAATAAGGAGTGAATGAGTGAATGAGTGAATAAGGAGTGAATAAGGAGTGAATAAGGAGTGAATAAGGAGTGAATGAGTGAATGAGTGAATATGGAGTGAATAAGGAGTGAATAAGGAGTAAATAAGGAGTGAATGAGTGAATGAGTGAATAAGGAGTGAATAAGGAGTAAATAAGGAGTGAATAATGAGTGAATGAGTGAATAAGGAGTGAATAAGTGAATAAGGAGTGAATGAGTGAATCAGGAGTGAAAAAGGAGTGAATAAGGAGTGAATGAGTGAATGAGTGAATAAGGAGTGAATAAGGAGTGAATGAGTGAATAAGGAGTGAATGAGTGAATAAGGAGTGAAAAAGGAGTGAATAAGGAGTGAATGAGTGAATAAGGAGTGAATGAGTGAAAAAGGAGTGAATAAGGAGTGAATAAGTGAATAAGGAGTAAATAATGAGTGAATGAGTGAATAAGGAGTTAAAAATGAGTGGAAAAGGAGTGAATGAGTGAAAAAGGAGTGAATAAGGAGTGAATGAGTGAATAAGGAGTGAATAAGGAGTGAATAAGTGAATAAGGAGTAAATAATGAGTGAATGAGTGAATAAGGAGTTAAAAATGAGTGGAAAAGGAGTGAATGAGTGAAAAAGGAGTGAATAAGGAGTGAATGAGTGAATAAGGAGTGAATGAGTGAATAAGGAGTGAAAAAGGAGTGAATAAGGAGTGAATGAGTGAATAAGGAGTGAATGAGTGAAAAATGAGTGAATGAGTGAATAAGGAGTGAATAAGTGAATAAGGAGTGAATGAGTGAATGAGTGAATAAGGAGTGAAAAATGAGTGGAAAAGGAGTGAATGAGTGAATAAGGAGTGAATAAGGAATGAATAAGTGAATAAGGAGTGAATAAGGAGTGAATGAGTGAATAAGGAGTGAATAAGGAGTGAATAATGAATGAATGAGTGAATAAGGAGTGAATAAGGAGTGAATGAGTGAATAAGGAGTGAATAAGGAGTGAAAAAGGAATGAATGAGTGAATAAGGAGTGAATAAGGAGTGAATAATGAATGAATGAGTGAATAAGGAGTGAATAAGGAGTGAATGAGTGAATAAGGAGTGAATAAGGAGTGAAAAAGGAATGAATGAGTGAATAAGGAGTGAATAAGGAGTGAATGAGTGAATAAGGAGTGAATAAGGAGTGAATAATGAATGAATGAGTGAATAAGGAGTGAATAAGGAGTGAATGAGTGAATAAGGAGTGAATAAGGAGTGAATAATGAATGAATGAGTGAATAAGGAGTGAATAAGGAGTGAATGAGTGAATAAGGAGTGAATAAGGAGTGAAAAAGGAATGAATGAGTGAATAAGGAGTGAATAAGGAGTGAATGAGTGAATAAGGAGCGAATGAGTGATTCAGGAGTGAAAAATGAGTGAATAAGGAGTGAATGAGTGAATAAGGAGTGAATATGGAGTGAATAAGGAGTAAATAAGGAGTGAATAAGGAGTGAATGAGTGAATCAGGAGTGAAAAAGGAGTGAATAAGGAGTGAATGAGTGAATAAGGAGTGAATATGGAGTGAATAAGGAGTAAATAAGGAGTGAATAAGTGAATAAGGAGTGAATGAGTGAATCAGGAGTGAAAAAGGAGTGAATAAGGAGTGAATGAGTGAATAAGGAGTGAATAAGTGAATAAGGAGTGAATGAGGGAATCAGGAGTGAAAAAGGAGTGAATAAGGAGTGAATGAGTGAATAAGGAGTGAATATGGAGTGAATAAGGAGTAAATAAGGAGTGAATGAGTGAATGAGTGAATAAGGAGTGAATAATGAGTGAATGAGTGAATAAGGAGTGAATGAGTGAATAAGGAGTGAAAAAGGAGTGAATAAGGAGTGAAAATGGAGTGAAAAGGAGTGAATAAGGAGTGAAAAAGGAGCGAAAAGGAGTGAATGAGTGAATACGGATTGAATAAGGAGTGAATAAGGAGTGAATGAGTGAATAAGGAGTAAATAAGTGAATAAGAGTAAATAAGGAGTAATACGGAGTGAATAAGGAGTGAAAAAGGAGTGAATAAGGAGTAAATAAGGAGTGAATGAGTGAATAAGGAGTGAATAAGGACTGAATAAGGAGTGAATAAGGAGTAAATAAGGAGTGAATGAGTGAATAAGGAGTGAATAAGGAGTAATTAAGGAGTGAATGAGTGAATAAGGAGTGAATAAGCTCCACCAGGACCATGGAGAGCTCCAGCTCCACCAGACTGAACCGGTCCTGATCTCAGTCGTTTCTCGTTTCTTTTTTTCACTGTACTGTATAAACAGTTCATACTTTGTTATTATATATATTTTTTAACCCTCCCCTGCATGTGTGTAATTTTACTGCTGCCAACAAAATAAAGGATTATCTTATTTTATCAAGGAATTAATAAGGACTGAATAAGGACTAAGGAGTGAATAATGACTGAATAAGGAGTAAATAAGTGAATAAGAGTAAATAAGGAGTAATAAGGAGTGAATAAGGAGTGAATGAGTGAATACGGATTGAATAAGGAGTGAATAAGGAGTGAATGAGTGAATAAGGAGTAAATAAGTGAATAAGAGTAAATAAGGAGTAATACGGAGTGAATAAGGAGTGAAAAAGGAGTGAATAAGGAGTGAATGAGTGAATAAGGAGTGAAAGAGTGAATACGGATTGACTAAGGAGTGAATAAGGAGTGAATAAGGAGTGAAAAAGGAGTGAATGAGTGAATAAGGAGTGAATAATGAGTGAATGAGTGAATAAGGAGTGAAAAAAGAGTGAATGAGTGAATAAGGAGTGAATAAGGAGTGAAAAAGGAGTGAAAAGGAGTGAATGAGTGAATAAGGAGTGAATAAGGAGTGAATGAGTGAATACGGATTGAATAAAGAGTAAATAAGGAGTGAATGAGTGAATAAGGAGTGAATAATGGTGATTAAGGAGTGAAAAAGGAGTGAATGAGTGAATAAGGAGTGAATAAGGATTGAAAAAGGAGTGAATGAGTGAATAAGGAGTGAATAAGGAGTGAATGAGTGAAAAAGGAGTGAATAAGGAGTGAATGAGTGAATAAGGAGTGAATAAGGAGTGAATGAGTGAATAAGGAGTAAATAAGGAGTGAATAAGGAGTGAATGAGTGAATAAGGAGTAAAAAAGGAGTGAATGGGTGAATAAGGAGTGAATAATGAATGGATGAGTGAATAAGGAGTGAATAAGGAGTGAAAAAGGAGTGAATGAGTGAATAAGGAGTGATAAGGAGTGAATGAGTGAATACGGATTGAATAAGGAGTGAATGAGTGAATAAGGAGTGACAAAGGAGTGAATAAGGAGTGAATGAGTGAATAAGGAGTGAATATGGAGTGAATTAGTGAATAAGGAGTGAATAAGGAGTGAATAAGGAGTGAATGAGTGAATAAGTAGTGAATGAGCGAAAAAGGAGTGGAAAAAGGAGTGAATGAGTGAATAAGGAGTGATATCAATCAATCAATCAATCTTTATTTCTAAAGCCCTTTACAACACACAGGGTGACCAAAGTGCTTTCCATTAAAATCCACATTAAAACAAAACAATTTAAAAACAACATAATAAAACCATTAAAATTAAATTAAGAATATATCACATCAATACTATGTATTAAAAGCCAGTCTAAATAAATAGGTTTTCAGTCTGGATTTAAAAACCCCAAAGTCAGTGATGGTGCGCATTTCTGGGGGCAGCTTATTCCAGAGCCTGGTCCAGCTACCGAGAAGGCCCGATCAGCCCAGAGTTTAGTCCTGGTTCTGGGGACTTCCAGCAGGAGCTGAGTTGAGGGCCGTAGGCCTCTAGTGGAGTTCTGAACTCGCACTTGTTCACATAAATAAACAGGGGCAAGCCCATTGAGGGCTTTAAAAACAAAGATTAAAATTTTAAAATCAATTCTAAAAGAAACAGGAAGCCAGTGAAGAGCAAATAAAACCGGGGTGATGTGTTCGCGACGTCGAGTACTAGTTAAAAAGCGTGCAGCGGCATTCTGAACAAGCTGAAGACGGCTAAAAGAAGACTTAGAGACACCAACATACAAAGCATTACAATAATCAATTCTAGAGCTTATAAAAGCATGAATGGTTTTTTCCAAGTCTGCGCGATTTAAGAATGGCTTTACTTTTGTTAAAACCCGTAACTGATAAAAACTGGTCCTGACCACGCTGTCAATTTGCTTGTCAAATTTTAAGCTGCTATCAAAAATAACTCCAAGATTCCTCACAGATGTTTTTACTTTAAAAGATAGATCACCAGAGTGTGGTGAATCACCAAATAAAATACATTCTGTTTTACCTTCATTTAAGTGCAGAAAATTTCGCCCCAACCACATTTTAATTTCTGCAATGCAGTCATAAAGGGTTTGAAGAGCACCACTTTTGTTTGGAAGCACAGGAAGATAAATTTGCAGGTCATCTGCATAGCAGTGAAAAGATAGGTTGTGCCTGGCTATGATAGAGCCCAAAGGCAACATGTAAAGTGAAAACAATAAAGGGCCCAGTATGGAGCCTTGGGGCACACCACAGAACAAAGGAGCAGCAGAGGAGGACAGGTCGCCGATCATTACAGAAAAACTTCTGTTTGTCAGGTATGATTTAAACCATTTCAGTGCTGTGCCACGAATACCAGCACACTGATTAAGGCGAGACAAGAGGATTGAATGATCCACTGTATCAAATGCCGCTGTCAGGTCTAACAAAACTAAAACAACAGGACATTTGGCATCAACAGAAAGGGCAATGTCATTATGCACTTTCAACAGTGCGGACTCAGTGCTGTGCCTTGTCCTGAACCCAGACTGAAATTTTTCAAGCACACAGTTATTTTCTAAAAACGATTGCAGTTGATTAAAAACAATTCTTTCTATGACCTTTGAAATAAAAGACAGATTAGAAACAGGTCTAAAATTGGACAGAACACTGGCGTCAAGATGTGCTTTTTTACAGTTTTTCACAATTGTTAACACACAAAAAACGAAAACTTGGCACAATTTGCACAACCATCACTTTAAGTACCTAATCAATCAACACAATTTACACTACATCACACTCCCTTATCTGCATTAGACTCTGACTTTCCTTCTTTACACTCTGTTGTCAATTTCACACAACCTTGTTGTCAAAACACTACACACAGTGTTTAGTTGTTGGACACACTTATCACATCAAATCTCAAAGCATCAACCTACAACACACCTTGTTGTCAAAACACTACACTCAGTGTTCAGTCGTTGCACACACTTCTCACATAAAATCACAAAGCATCAATCTACAACACACACATAGTCAAATCTCAAAACATCCACGTCTGGTGAGCCATTTGCAATCAGGACTGCACTATCAAAGGGCCTTGAGAGCAATGTTTTGTTTGGTGAACAATGGAGAACCAGAGAAGAAGAGGGTTGAGAGTGAGAGGAGGACGACATAGAGGAGTAGGTAGACAGAGAGAAGGAGGCGGAGGACAAGGAGAAGATCAAGGTGGAGGAGGAGGGAGAGGAAGAGGAGGACATGGTGGAGAAGAACAAGGTGGAGGAGGAGGGAGAGGAAGAGGAGGACATGGTGGAGAAGATCAAGGTGGAGGAGGAGGGAGAGGAAGAGGAGGACATGGTGGAGAAGAACAAGGTGGAGGAGGAGGGAGAGGAAGAGGAGGACATGATGGAGGGGGGGTTTGAGCAGGCCAGTTCACAGTACATTTACGTCCAAAAATGTATAAAAGAAAAATAAATAAAACATTTTTTGGCTGCATATGTTTGTGCTGTTTTATGTTTGACTATGACAAAAGTAGGCCTACACAGTAATCTTCCAAAAAGATAAATTGATTATTCTCAATAGTCATTGACATCCATGTGTGTTCCATTTCTATGATTGTGTTTTCAGTTTTGCACTTCATTGTGCTGTGAATGCTTGGTGTGTGTGCAGTAAATGCTTAGTTGTGTGTACCAAATGAATGGTATGTGTGTATCATTTGAAAATATGGCTGTGTGTACCAAATGAATCCATGAGCTCCATTTTGGGAACAGTTAAGAGATTTGATGGAAAAGAGTCTTCCTGGAGAAGAAGTGACAGGGTTTAGCATTTTGTGTGTGATGTTTTCAGTTTTGTGTGTGCAGTTTTGAGAATGCCGTTAGGTTGTGAAAAACGTGTGTTAGCAATTGTGAAAAACTGTAAGAAGTGGTCTCACTATGGCATGTTTAAAAGAATCAGGGACGCATCCTGAGCTGTGTTCATTAAAACCAAGAGGGAAGGCCCAACAGTAGAAAAGCACCTCTTTTAGCAATTTAGTTGGAAGAATGTCCAGAGGACAACTTGTAGTTTTCATATGTACCACAATATCAGTGAGGGACGAAAGAGAAATAGGATCAAAATGGTCAAACACGACAGAGTGTGAGGCAGTAACAGGCTGGTCCGAGCCTGTACTGCAGCTGCTCAGTGCTCTGACAGACTTCACTTTATCAATAAAAAAGTGTAAAAAGTCCTCACAGGTGGAAACAGTAGCATCACTCAAAGGAGAGGTGTGGGGGTTCACAACAGAGTTTATAGTACTAAATAAAACACGAGGACAATGTCCACTAGTAGAAATAATATTGGATAAATACTTGGACTTTGCCTCTTTCACAGCCCTCTGATACTGAGTGAGACTGTCCCTCAGTATTTCAAGCGATACATATAATTTATCCTTCTTCCAGCGTCGCTCTGCCTGTCTGCAGCGCTGTCTGAGGGTCCGGGTAGAGCCATTCAACCAGGGGTCAGCCTTAGGTTTAGAGGACCTGCGCCTAAAAGGAGCAATAGTGTCCAGGATCCCAGTGCATGTAGAATAAAAAGATGACAGAAAGCTGTCCGGGCATTCAGGAGGAACACTCTTATTAAGGGTAGAGAATTCAGAGTCCACAAAAGCAACAGAAAACTCCCCAGCTGTTGAAGAAGTAATAATCCGACGGCGAGAACCTGGAGCCGGAGGCTTACTGACAGGTGGAGGAGCAGGGACACTGAAAATTATGGGCAAGTGATCTGAGATGGGAGTCTCAGAAATTTCCACCATTGTGACAGGCAGCCCATGAGAAATGATTAAATCCAAAGTGTGCCCGGCTTCATGAGTTGGCCCATCCACAGACTGAGTCAAGTCAAATGATGCCAGAAGGCATTTAAAGTCGTTCGCCATTTTATCAGGACAGCACAAGTGGATATTGAAGTCCCCACAGATCAGGAGTTGATCATATTTAGGAACCACCTCAGCTAAAAACTCAGAGAATTCCTCCATAAACTCTTTGCTATATTTAGGTGGACGGTAGACAACAGCACATAAGATTGGACAAGCACAATCTATTGTGAACAACTGCACTTCGAAACAAGAATAGTTATTCACATAGAAAGGCTTGATAAGGAGTGAATGAGTGAATACGGATTGAATAAGGAGTGAATGAGTGAATAAGGAGTGACAAAGGAGTGAATAAGGAGTGAATGAGTGAATAAGTAGTGAATGAGCGAAAAAGGAGTGGAAAAAGGAGTGAATGAGTGAATAAGGAGTGAAAAGGGAGTGAAAAAGGAGTGAATAAGGAGTGAATGAGTGAATAAGGAGTAAATAAGGAGTGAATAAGGAGTGAATGAGTGAATAAGGAGTGAAAAATGAGTGAAAAAGGAGTGAATGAGTGAGTGGCCCCCCTTCTCCTCCCTTTTCTCTCTCTGCAGGTGGTCGTGGGTGGCTGTAGCTTGCATTACGGAGCACAAGTCTTTCCCTGACCCTGCACCCCAACCTGGGACTTGCTGATTGGGCCGGAGCTTCGGGAGCTGCGTGCTGGCCTGCGGTCCCCACCCCTGTAAGGATTGAAGAAGGAGTGAATGAGTGAATAAGGAGTGAAAAAGGAGTGAATGAGTGAAAAAGGAGTGAATAAGGAGTGAATGAGTGAATAAGGAGTAAATAAGGAGTGAATAAGGAGTGAATGAGTGAATAAGGAGTGAAAAAGGAGTGAATGAGTGAAAAATGAGTGAATAAGGAGTGAAAGAGTGAATACGGATTGAAAAAGGAGTGAATGAGTGAATAAGGAGTGAATAAATAGTGAATGAGTGAATAAGGAGTGAATAAGGAGTGAAAAAGGAGTGAATGAGTGAAAAAGGAGTGAATAAGGAGTGAAAGAGTGAATACGGATTGAATAAGGAGTGAATAAGGAGTGAAAAAGGAGTGAATGAGTGAATAAGGAGTGAATAATGAATGAATGAGTGAATAAGGAGTGAAAAGGGAGTGAAAATTGAGTGAATGAGTGAATAAGGAGTGAATAAGTGAATACGGATTGAATAAGGAGTGAATAAGGAGTGAATAAGGAGTGAATGAGTGAATAAGGAGTGAATAATGAGTGAAAGAGTGAATAAGGAGTGAATGAGTGAATAAGGAGTGAAAAAGGAGTGAATGAGTGAATAAGGAGTTCAAAATGAGTGAAAAATGAGTGAATGAGTGAAAAAAGAGTGACTAAGGAGTGAATAAGGAGTGGAAAAAGGAGTGAATGAGTGAATAAGGATTGAATGAGTGAATAAAGAGTGAATAAGGAGTGAATAAGGAGTGAATAATGAGTGAAAAAGGAGTGGAAAAGGAGTGAATGAGTGAAAAAAGAGTGAATAAGGAGTGAATGAGTGAATAAGGAGTGAAAAAGGAGTGAATGAGTGAATAATGAGTGAATGAGTGAATAAGGAGTGAAAAAGGAGTTAAAAAGGAGTGAATGAGTGAAAAAGGAATGAAAAAGGAGTGAAAGAGTGAATACAGATTTAATAAGGAGTGAAAAAGGAGTGAATAAGGAGTGAATAATGAGTGAATGAGTGAAAAAGGAGTGAATAAGGAGTGAAAGAGTGAATACGGATTGAATAAGGAGTGAATAAGGAGTGAAAAAGGAGTGAATGAGTGAATAAGGAGTGAATAATGAATGAATGAGTGAATAAGGAGTGAAAAGGGAGTGAAAATGGAGTGAATGAGTGAATAAGGAGTGAATAAGTGAATACGGATTGAATAAGGAGTGAATAAGGAGTGAATAAGGAGTGAATTAATGAATAAGGAGTGAAAAAGGAGTGAATATGGAGTGAATAAGGAGTGAATGAGTGAATAAGGAGTGAATAATGAGTGAAAGAGTGAATAAGGAGTGAATGAGTGAATAAGGAGTGAAAAAGGAGTGAAAAAGGAGTGAATGAGTGAATAAGGAGTTCAAAATGAGTGAAAAAGGAGTGAAAAGGAGTGAATTAGTGAAAAAGGAGTGAATAAGGAGTGAATGAGTGAATAAGGAGTGAAAAGGGAGTGAATAAGGAGTGAATGAGTAAATACGGATTGAATAAGGAGTGAAAAAGGAGTGAATGAGTGAAAAAGGAGTGAATAAGGAGTGAATAAGGAGTGAATGAGTGAAAAAAGAGTGACTAAGGAGTGAATAAGGAGTGGAAAAAGGAGTGAATGAGTGAATAAGGATTGAATGAGTGAATAAAGAGTGAATAAGGAGTGAATAAGGAGTGAATAATGAGTGAAAAAGGAGTGGAAAAGGAGTGAATGAGTGAAAAAGGAGTGAAAAAGGAGTGAATGAGTGAATAATGAGTGAATGAGTGAATAAGGAGTGAAAAAGGAGTTAAAAAGGAGTGAATGAGTGAAAAAGGAATGAAAAAGGAGTGAAAGAGTGAATACAGATTTAATAAGGAGTGAAAAAGGAGTGAATAAGGAGTGAATAATGAGTGAATGAGTGAAAAAGGAGTGAAAAAGGAGTGAATGAGTGAAAAGGAGTGAATAAGGAGTGAAAGAGGGAATATGGATTGAATAAGGAGTGAATAAGGAGTGAAAAAGGAGTGAATGAGTGAGTAAGGAGTGAATAATGGGTGAATGAATGAATACGGAGTGAATGAGTGAATAAGGAGTGAAAAAGGAGTGAATGAGTGAATAAGGAGTGAAAAAGGAGTGAATGAGTGAATAAGGAGTGAATAAGGAGTGAATGAATGAATGAATAAGGAGTGAATGAGTGAATAAGGAGTGAAAAAGGAGTGAATGAGTGAATAAGGAGTGAATAATGAGTGAATGAATAAGGAGTGAATGAGTGAATAAGGAGTGAAAAAGGAGTGAAAAAGGAGTGAATGAGTGAATAAGGAGTGAAAAAGGAGTGAATAAGGAGTGAAAAAGGAGTGAATTAGGAGTGAATGAATAAATACGGATTGAATAAGGAGTGAATAAGGAGTGAATGAGTGAATAAGGAGTGAAAAAGGAGTGAATGAGTGAATAATGAGTGAAAAAGGAGTGGATGAGGAGTGAATTAGTGAAAAAGGAGTGAATAAGGAGTGAATAAGGAGTGAAAAAGGAGTGAATGAGTGAATAAGGAGTGAAAAAGGAGTGAATGAGTGAATAAGGAGTGAATAAGGAGTAAATAAGGAGTGAATGAGTGAATAAGGAGTGAATAAGGAGTGAATAAGGAGTAAATAAGGAGTGAATGAGTGAATAAGGAGTGAATAAGGAGTAATTAAGGAGTGAATGAGTGAATAAGGAGTGAATAAGCTCCACCAGGACCATGGAGAGCTCCAGCTCCACCAGACTGAACCGGTCCTGATCTCAGTCGTTTCTCGTTTCTTTTTTTCACTGTACTGTATAAACAGTTCATACTTTGTAATTATATATATTTTTTAACCCTCCCCTGCATGTGTGTAATTTTACTGCTGCCAACAAAATAAAGGATTATCTTATTTTATCAAGGAATTAATAAGGACTGAATAAGGACTAAGGAGTGAATAATGACTGAATAAGGAGTAAATAAGTGAATAAGAGTAAATAAGGAGTAATAAGGAGTGAATAAGGAGTGAATGAGTGAATACGGATTGAATAAGGAGTGAAAATGGAGTGAATGAGTGAATAAGGAGTGAAAAGGAGTGAAAAAGGAGTGAATAAGGAGTAAATAAGGAGTGAATGAGTGAATAAGGAGTGAATAAGGACTGAATGAGTGAATAAGGAGTGAATAAGGACTGAATGAGTGAATAAGGAGTGAAAAAGGAGTGAATGAGTGAATAAGGAGTGAATGAGTAAATAAGGAGTGAATAAGGAGTGAATGAGTGAATAAGGAGTGAAAAAGGAGTGAATGAGTGAATAAGGAGTAAATAAGTGAATGAGAATAAATAATGAGTGAATAAGGAGTGAATGAGTGAATAAGGATTGAATAAGGAGTGAATAAGGAGTGAAAAAGGAGTGAATGAGTGAGTAAGGAGTGAATAATGAATGAATGAGTGAATAAGGAGTGAATAAGGAGTGAAAAAGGAGTGAATGAGTGAATAAGGAGTAAATAAGTGAATGAGAATAAATAATGAGTGAATAAGGAGTGAATGAGTGAATAAGGAATGAATAAGGAGTGAATAAGGAGTGAAAAAGGAGTGAATGAGTGAATAAGGAGTAAATAAGGAGTGAATGAGTGAATAAGGAGTGAATAATGGGTGAATGAATGAATACGGAGTGAATGACTGAATAAGGAGTGAAAAAGGAGTGAAAAAGGAGTGAATGAGTGAATAAGGAGTGAAAAAGGAGTGAATAAGGAGTGAAAAAGGAGTGAATGAGTGAATAAGGAGTGAATAAGGAGAGAAAAAGGAGTGAATATGGAGTGAATAAGGAGTAAATAAGGAGTGAATGAGTGAATAAGGAGTGAATAAGGAGTGAATGAATGAATGAATAAGGAGTGAATGAGTGAATAAGGAGTGAAAAAGGAGTGAATGAGTGAATAAGGAGTGAATAATGAGTGAATGAATGAATAAGGAGTGAATGAGTGAATAAGGAGTGAAAAAGGAGTGAAAAAGGAGTGAATGAGTGAATAAGGAGTGAATAAGGAGTGAAAAAGGAGTGAATAAGGAGTGAAAAAGGAGTGAATTAGGAGTGAATGAGTGAATAAGGAGTGAAAAAGGAGTGAAAAAGGAGTGAATGAGTAAATACGGATTGAATAAGGAGTGAAAAAGGAGTGAATGAGTGAATAAGGAGTGAAAAAGGAGTGAATGAGTGAATAAGGAGTGAATAATGAGTGAAAAGGGAGTGGATGAGGAGTGAATTAGTGAAAAACGAGTGAATAAGGAGTGAATAAGGAGTGAAAAAGGAGTGAATGAGTGAATAAGGAGTGAATGAGTGAATAAGGAGTGAAAAAGGAGTGAATGAGTGAATAAGGAGTGAATAGGGAGTGAATGAGTGAATAAGGAGTGAATAAGGAGTAAATAAGGAGTGAATGAGTGAATAAGGAGTGAAAAAGGAGTGAAAAGGGAGTGAATGAGTGAATAAGGAGTGAAAAAGGAGTGAATAAGGAGTGAAAAAGGAGTGAATGAGTGAATAAGGAGTGAATAAGGAGAGAAAAAGGAGTGAATATGGAGTGAATAAGGAGTAAATAAGGAGTGAATGAGTGAATAAGGAGTGAATAAGGAGTGAATGAATGAATGAATAAGGAGTGAATGAGTGAATAAGGAGTGAAAAAGGAGTGAATGAGTGAATAAGGAGTGAATAATGAGTGAATGAATGAATAAGGAGTGAATGAGTGAATAAGGAGTGAAAAAGGAGTGAAAAAGGAGTGAATGAGTGAATAAGGAGTGAAAAAGGAGTGAATAAGGAGTGAATAAGGAGTGAATGAGTGAATAAGGAGTGAAAAAGGAGTGAATGAGTGAATAAGGAGTGAATAGGGAGTGAATGAGTGAATAAGGAGTGAATAATGAGTAATTAAGGAGTGAATGAGTGAATAAGGAGTGAATAAGCTCCACCAGGACCATGGAGAGCTCCAGCTCCACCAGACTGAACCGGTCCTGATCTCAGTCGTTTCTCGTTTCTTTTTTTCACTGTACTGTATAAACAGTTCATACTTTGTAATTATATATATTTTTTAACCCTCCCCTGCATGTGTGTAATTTTACTGCTGCCAACAAAATAAAGGATTATCTTATTTTATCAAGGAATTAATAAGGACTGAATAAGGACTAAGGAGTGAATAATGACTGAATAAGGAGTAAATAAGTGAATAAGAGTAAATAAGGAGTAATAAGGAGTGAATAAGGAGTGAATGAGTGAATAAGGAGTGAATGAGTGAATAAGGAGTGAAAAAGGAGTGAATGAGTGAATAAGGAGTGAATGAGTGAATAAGGAGTGAATAAGGAGTGAATGAGTGAATAAGGAGTGAATAAGGACTGAATGAGTGAATAAGGAGTGAAAAAGGAGTGAATGAGTGAATAAGGAGTGAAAAAGGAGTGAATGAGTGAATAAGGAGTGAAAAAGGAGTGAATGAGTGAATAAGGAGTGAAAAAGGAGTGAATAAGGAGTGAATAAGGAGTGAATGAGTGAATAAGGAGTGAATAAGGACTGAATGAGTGAATAAGGAGTGAAAAAGGAGTGAATGAGTGAATAAGGAGTGAATGAGTAAATAAGGAGTGAATAAGGAGTGAATGAGTGAATAAGGAGTGAAAAAGGAGTGAATGAGTGAATAAGGAGTAAATAAGTGAATGAGAATAAATAATGAGTGAATAAGGAGTGAATGAGTGAATAAGGATTGAATAAGGAGTGAAAAAGGAGTGAATGAGTGAGTAAGGAGTGAATAATGAATGAATGAGTGAATAAGGAGTGAAAGGGGAGTGAAAAGGGAGAGAATGAGTGAATAAGGACTGAAAAAGGAGTGAATAAGGAGTGAATATGGAGTGAATAAGGAGTAAATAAGGAGTGAATGAGTGAATAAGGAGTGAATAATGGGTGAATGAATGAATACGGAGTGAATGAGTGAATAAGGAGTGAAAAAGGAGTGAAAAAGGAGTGAATGAGTGAATAAGGAGTGAAAAAGGAGTGAATAAGGAGTGAAAAAGGAGTGAATGAGTGAATAAGGAGTGAATAAGGAGAGAAAAAGGAGTGAATATGGAGTGAATAAGGAGTAAATAAGGAGTGAATGAGTGAATAAGGAGTGAATAAGGAGTGAATGAATGAATGAATAAGGAGTGAATGAGTGAATAAGGAGTGAAAAAGGAGTGAATGAGTGAATAAGGAGTGAATAATGAGTGAATGAATGAATAAGGAGTGAATAATGAGTGAATGAATGAATAAGGAGTGAATGAGTGAATAAGGAGTGAAAAAGGAGTGAAAAAGGAGTGAATAAGTGAATAAGGAGTGAAAAAGGAGTGAATAAGGAGTGAAAAAGGAGTGAATAAGGAGTGAAAAAGGAGTGAATTAGGAGTGAATGAGTGAATAAGGAGTGAATAAGGAGAGAAAAAGGAGTGAATATGGAGTGAATAAGGAGTGAATAATGAGTGAATGAATGAATAAGGAGTGAATGAGTAAATACGGATTGAATAAGGAGTGAAAAAGGAGTGAATGAGTGAATAAGGAGTGAAAAAGGAGTGAATGAGTGAATAAGGAGTGAATAATGAGTGAAAAGGGAGTGGATGAGGAGTGAATTAGTGAAAAAGGAGTGAATAAGGAGTGAATAAGGAGTGAAAAAGGAGTGAATGAGTGAATAAGGAGTGAATGAGTGAATAAGGAGTGAAAAAGGAGTGAATGAGTGAATAAGGAGTGAATAGGGAGTGAATGAGTGAATAAGGAGTGAATAAGGAGTAAATAAGGAGTGAATGAGTGAATAAGGAGTGAAAAAGGAGTGAAAAGGGAGTGAATGAGTGAATAAGGAGTGAAAAAGGAGTGAATAAGGAGTGAAAAAGGAGTGAATGAGTGAATAAGGAGTGAATAAGGAGAGAAAAAGGAGTGAATATGGAGTGAATAAGGAGTAAATAAGGAGTGAATGAGTGAATAAGGAGTGAATAAGGAGTGAATGAATGAATGAATAAGGAGTGAATGAGTGAATAAGGAGTGAAAAAGGAGTGAATGAGTGAATAAGGAGTGAATAATGAGTGAATGAATGAATAAGGAGTGAATGAGTGAATAAGGAGTGAAAAAGGAGTGAAAAAGGAGTGAATGAGTGAATAAGGAGTGAAAAAGGAGTGAATAAGGAGTGAATAAGGAGTGAATGAGTGAATAAGGAGTGAAAAAGGAGTGAATGAGTGAATAAGGAGTGAATAGGGAGTGAAAAAGGAGTGAATGAGTGAATAAGGAGTGAAAAAGGAGTGAATAAGGAGTGAATAAGGAGTGAATGAGTGAATAAGGAGTGAAAAAGGAGTGAATGAGTGAATAAGGAGTGAATAGGGAGTGAATGACTGAATAAGGAGTGAATAATGAGTAATTAAGGAGTGAATGAGTGAATAAGGAGTGAATAATGAGTAATTAAGGAGTGAATGAGTGAATAAGGAGTGAATGAGTGAATAAGGAGTGAAAAAGGAGTGAAAAAGGAGTGAATGAGTGAATAAGGAGTGAAAAAGGAGTGAATAAGGAGTGAATAAGGAGTGAATGAGTGAATAAGGAGTGAAAAAGGAGTGAATGAGTGAATAAGGAGTGAATAGGGAGTGAATGACTGAATAAGGAGTGAATAATGAGTAATTAAGGAGTGAATGAGTGAATAAGGAGTGAATAATGAGTAATTAAGGAGTGAATGAGTGAATAAGGAGTGAATAATGAGTAATTAAGGAGTGAATGAGTGAATAAGGAGTGAATAAGCTCCACCAGGACCATGGAGAGCTCCAGCTCCACCAGACTGAACCGGTCCTGATCTCAGTCGTTTCTCGTTTCTCGTTTCTTTTTTTCACTGTACTGTATAAACAGTTCATACTTTGTAATTATTATATATTTTTTAACCCTCCCCTGCATGTGTGTAATTTTACTGCTGCCAACAAAATAAAGGATTATCTTATTTTATCAAGGAGTGAATAAGGACTGAATAAGGAGTGAATAAGGAGTAAATAAGGAGTGAATGAGTGAATAAGGAGTGAATAAGGAGTAATTAAGGAGTGAATGAGTGAATAAGGAGTGAATAAGCTCCACCAGGACCATGGAGAGCTCCAGCTCCACCAGACTGAACCGGTCCTGATCTCAGTCGTTTCTCGTTTCTTTTTTTCACTGTACTGTATAAACAGTTCATACTTTGTAATTATATATATTTTTTAACCCTCCCCTGCATGTGTGTTATTTTACTGCTGCCAACAAAATAAAGGATTATCTTATTTTATCAAGGAATTAATAAGGACTGAATAAGGAGTAAATAAGTGAATAAGAGTAAATAAGGAGTAATAAGGAGTGAATAAGGAGTGAATGAGTGAATACGGATTGAATAAGGAGTGAAAAAGGAGTGAATGAGTGAATAAGGAGTGAATGAGTGAATAAGGAGTGAATGAGTGAATACGGATTGAATAAGGAGTGAAAAAGGAGTGAATGAGTGAATAAGGAGTGAAAAAGGAGTGAATGAGTGAATAAGGAGTGAAAAAGGAGTGAATGAGTGAAAAAGGAGTGAATGAGTGAATAAGGAGTGAATAAGGACTGAATGAGTGAATAAGGAGTGAAAAAGGAGTGAATGAGTGAATAAGGAGTGAATGAGTAAATAAGGAGTGAATGAGTGAATACGGATTGAATAAGGAGTGAAAAAGGAGTGAATGAGTGAATAAGGAGTGAAAAAGGAGTGAATGAGTGAATAAGGAGTGAAAAAGGAGTGAATGAGTGAATAAGGAGTGAATGAGTAAATAAGGAGTGAATGAGTGAATAAGGAGTGAAAAAGGAGTGAATGAGTGAATAAGGAGTGAATGAGTGAATAAGGAGTGAAAAAGGAGTGAATGAGTGAATAAGGAGTGAATGAGTGAATAAGGAGTGAAAAAGGAGTGAATGGGTGAATAAGGAGTGAATAAGGAGTGAATGAGTGAATAAGGAGTGAATAAGGAGTGAATGAGTGAATAAGGAGTGAAAAAGGAGTGAATGAGTGAATAAGGAGTGAATAAGGAGTGAAAAAGGAGTGAATGAGTGAATAAGGAGTGAAAAAGGAGTGAATGAGTGAATAAGGAGTGAATGAGTGAATAAGGAGTGAAAAAGGAGTGAATGGGTGAATAAGGAGTGAATAAGGAGTGAATGAGTGAATAAGGAGTGAATAAGGAGTGAAAAAGGAGTGAATGAGTGAATAAGGAGTGAATAAGGAGTGAAAAGGAGTGAATGAGTGAATAAGGAGTGAAAAAGGAGTGAATGAGTGAATAAGGAGTGAATGAGTGAATAAGGAGTGAAAAAGGAGTGAATGGGTGAATAAGGAGTGAATAAGGAGTGAATGAGTGAATAAGGAGTGAATAAGGAGTGAATGAGTGAATAAGGAGTGAAAAAGGAGTGAATTAGTGAATAAGGAGTGAATGAGTGAATAAGGAGTGAAAAGGAGTGAATGAGTGAATAAGGAGTGAATAAGGAGTGAATGGGTGAATAAGGAGTGAATAAGGAGTGAATGAGTGAATAAGGAGTGAATAAGGAGTGAAAAGGGAGTGAATGAGTGAAAAAGGAGTGAAAAAGGAGTGAATGAGTGAATAAGGAGTGAAAAAGGAGTGAATAAGGAGTGAATAAGGAGTGAATAAGGAGTGAAAAGGGAGTGAATGAGTGAAAAAGGAGTGAAAAAGGAGTGAATGAGTGAATAAGGAGTGAATAAGGAGTGAATAAGGAGTGAAAAGGGAGTGAATGAGTGAAAAAGGAGAGAAAAAGGAGTGAATATGGAGTGAATAAGGAGTAAATAAGGAGTGAATGAGTGAATAAGGAGTGAATAAGGAGTGAATGAATGAATGAATAAGGAGTGAATGAGTGAATAAGGAGTGAAAAAGGAGTGAATGAGTGAATAAGGAGTGAATAATGAGTGAATGAATGAATAAGGAGTGAATGAGTGAATAAGGAGTGAATAAGGAGTGAAAAAGGAGTGAATAAGGAGTGAATGAATGAATGAATGAATAAGGAGTGAATGAGTGAATAAGGAGTGAAAAAGGAGTGAATGAGTGAATAAGGAGTGAATAATGAGTGAATGAATGAATAAGGAGTGAATGAGTGAAAAAGGAGTGAAAAAGGAGTGAATGAGTGAATAAGGAGTGAAAAAGGAGTGAATAAGGAGTGAATAATGAGTGAATGAATGAATAAGGAGTGAATGAGTGAATAAGGAGTGAAAAAGGAGTGAAAAAGGAGTGAATGAGTGAATAAGGAGTGAAAAAGGAGTGAATAAGGAGTGAATAAGGAGTGAATGAGTGAATAAGGAGTGAAAAAGGAGTGAATGAGTGAATAAGGAGTGAATAGGGAGTGAATGAGTGAATAAGGAGTGAATAATGAGTAATTAAGGAGTGAATGAGTGAATAAGGAGTGAATAATGAGTAATTAAGGAGTGAATGAGTGAATAAGGAGTGAATAAGCTCCACCAGGACCATGGAGAGCTCCAGCTCCACCAGACTGAACCGGTCCTGATCTCAGTCGTTTCTCGTTTCTCGTTTCTTTTTTTCACTGTACTGTATAAACAGTTCATACTTTGTAATTATTATATATTTTTTAACCCTCCCCTGCATGTGTGTAATTTTACTGCTGCCAACAAAATAAAGGATTATCTTATTTTATCAAGGAGTGAATAAGGAGTGAATAAGGAGTGAATAAGGAGTAAATAAGGAGTGAATGAGTGAATAAGGAGTGAATAAGGAGTAATAAGGAGTGAATAAGGAGTGAATGAGTGAATACGGATTGAATAAGGAGTGAAAATGGAGTGAATGAGTGAATAAGGAGTGAAAAGGAGTGAAAAAGGAGTGAATAAGGAGTAAATAAGGAGTGAATGAGTGAATACGGAGTGAATAAGGACTGAATGAGTGAATAAGGAGTGAATAAGGACTGAATGAGTGAATAAGGAGTGAAAAAGGAGTGAATGAGTGAATAAGGAGTGAATGAGTAAATAAGGAGTGAATAAGGAGTGAATGAGTGAATAAGGAGTGAAAAAGGAGTGAATGAGTGAATAAGGAGTAAATAAGTGAATGAGAATAAATAATGAGTGAATAAGGAGTGAATGAGTGAATAAGGATTGAATAAGGAGTGAATAAGGAGTGAAAAAGGAGTGAATGAGTGAGTAAGGAGTGAATAATGAATGAATGAGTGAATAAGGAGTGAATAAGGAGTGAAAAAGGAGTGAATGAGTGAATAAGGAGTAAATAAGTGAATGAGAATAAATAATGAGTGAATAAGGAGTGAATGAGTGAATAAGGAATGAATAAGGAGTGAATAAGGAGTGAAAAAGGAGTGAATGAGTGAATAAGGAGTAAATAAGGAGTGAATGAGTGAATAAGGAGTGAATAATGGGTGAATGAATGAATACGGAGTGAATGACTGAATAAGGAGTGAAAAAGGAGTGAAAAAGGAGTGAATGAGTGAATAAGGAGTGAAAAAGGAGTGAATAAGGAGTGAAAAAGGAGTGAATGAGTGAATAAGGAGTGAATAAGGAGAGAAAAAGGAGTGAATATGGAGTGAATAAGGAGTAAATAAGGAGTGAATGAGTGAATAAGGAGTGAATAAGGAGTGAATGAATGAATGAATAAGGAGTGAATGAGTGAATAAGGAGTGAAAAAGGAGTGAATGAGTGAATAAGGAGTGAATAATGAGTGAATGAATGAATAAGGAGTGAATGAGTGAATAAGGAGTGAAAAAGGAGTGAAAAAGGAGTGAATGAGTGAATAAGGAGTGAATAAGGAGTGAAAAAGGAGTGAATAAGGAGTGAAAAAGGAGTGAATTAGGAGTGAATGAGTGAATAAGGAGTGAAAAAGGAGTGAAAAAGGAGTGAATGAGTAAATACGGATTGAATAAGGAGTGAAAAAGGAGTGAATGAGTGAATAAGGAGTGAAAAGGAGTGAATGAGTGAATAAGGAGTGAATAATGAGTGAAAAGGGAGTGGATGAGGAGTGAATTAGTGAAAAACGAGTGAATAAGGAGTGAATAAGGAGTGAAAAAGGAGTGAATGAGTGAATAAGGAGTGAATGAGTGAATAAGGAGTGAAAAAGGAGTGAATGAGTGAATAAGGAGTGAATAGGGAGTGAATGAGTGAATAAGGAGTGAATAAGGAGTAAATAAGGAGTGAATGAGTGAATAAGGAGTGAAAAAGGAGTGAAAAGGGAGTGAATGAGTGAATAAGGAGTGAAAAAGGAGTGAATAAGGAGTGAAAAAGGAGTGAATGAGTGAATAAGGAGTGAATAAGGAGAGAAAAAGTAGTGAATATGGAGTGAATAAGGAGTAAATAAGGAGTGAATGAGTGAATAAGGAGTGAATAAGGAGTGAATGAATGAATGAATAAGGAGTGAATGAGTGAATAAGGAGTGAAAAGGAGTGAATGAGTGAATAAGGAGTGAATAATGAGTGAATGAATGAATAAGGAGTGAATGAGTGAATAAGGAGTGAAAAAGGAGTGAAAAGGAGTGAATGAGTGAATAAGGAGTGAAAAAGGAGTGAATAAGGAGTGAATAAGGAGTGAATGAGTGAATAAGGAGTGAAAAAGGAGTGAATGAGTGAATAAGGAGTGAATAGGGAGTGAATGAGTGAATAAGGAGTGAATAATGAGTAATTAAGGAGTGAATGAGTGAATAAGGAGTGAATAAGCTCCACCAGGACCATGGAGAGCTCCAGCTCCACCAGACTGAACCGGTCCTGATCTCAGTCGTTTCTCGTTTCTTTTTTTCACTGTACTGTATAAACAGTTCATACTTTGTAATTATATATATTTTTTAACCCTCCCCTGCATGTGTGTAATTTTACTGCTGCCAACAAAATAAAGGATTATCTTATTTTATCAAGGAATTAATAAGGACTGAATAAGGACTAAGGAGTGAATAATGACTGAATAAGGAGTAAATAAGTGAATAAGAGTAAATAAGGAGTAATAAGGAGTGAATAAGGAGTGAATGAGTGAATAAGGAGTGAATGAGTGAATAAGGAGTGAAAAAGGAGTGAATGAGTGAATAAGGAGTGAATGAGTGAATAAGGAGTGAATAAGGAGTGAATGAGTGAATAAGGAGTGAATAAGGACTGAATGAGTGAATAAGGAGTGAAAAAGGAGTGAATGAGTGAATAAGGAGTGAAAAAGGAGTGAATGAGTGAATAAGGAGTGAAAAAGGAGTGAATGAGTGAATAAGGAGTGAAAAAGGAGTGAATAAGGAGTGAATAAGGAGTGAATGAGTGAATAAGGAGTGAATAAGGACTGAATGAGTGAATAAGGAGTGAAAAAGGAGTGAATGAGTGAATAGGGAGTGAATGAGTAAATAAGGAGTGAATAAGGAGTGAATGAGTGAATAAGGAGTGAAAAAGGAGTGAATGAGTGAATAAGGAGTAAATAAGTGAATGAGAATAAATAATGAGTGAATAAGGAGTGAATGAGTGAATAAGGATTGAATAAGGAGTGAAAAAGGAGTGAATGAGTGAGTAAGGAGTGAATAATGAATGAATGAGTGAATAAGGAGTGAAAGGGGAGTGAAAAGGGAGTGAATGAGTGAATAAGGACTGAAAAAGGAGTGAATAAGGAGTGAATATGGAGTGAATAAGGAGTAAATAAGGAGTGAATGAGTGAATAAGGAGTGAATAATGGGTGAATGAATGAATACGGAGTGAATGAGTGAATAAGGAGTGAAAAAGGAGTGAGAAAGGAGTGAATGAGTGAATAAGGAGTGAAAAAGGAGTGAATAAGGAGTGAAAAAGGAGTGAATGAGTGAATAAGGAGTGAATAAGGAGAGAAAAAGGAGTGAATATGGAGTGAATAAGGAGTAAATAAGGAGTGAATGAGTGAATAAGGAGTGAATAAGGAGTGAATGAATGAATGAATAAGGAGTGAATGAGTGAATAAGGAGTGAAAAAGGAGTGAATGAGTGAATAAGGAGTGAATAATGAGTGAATGAATGAATAAGGAGTGAATGAGTGAATAAGGAGTGAAAAAGGAGTGAAAAAGGAGTGAATAAGTGAATAAGGAGTGAAAAGGAGTGAATAAGGAGTGAAAAAGGAGTGAATAAGGAGTGAAAAAGGAGTGAATTAGGAGTGAATGAGTGAATAAGGAGTGAATAAGGAGAGAAAAGGAGTGAATATGGAGTGAATGAGTGAATAAGGAGTGAATAAGGAGTGAAAAGGAGTGAATAAGGAGTGAAAAAGGAGTGAATTAGGAGTGAATGAGTGAATAAGGAGTGAAAAGGAGTGAAAAGGAGTGAATGAGTAAATACGGATTGAATAAGGAGTGAAAAAGGAGTGAATGAGTGAATAAGGAGTGAAAAAGGAGTGAATGAGTGAATAAGGAGTGAATAATGAGTGAAAAGGGAGTGGATGAGGAGTGAATTAGTGAAAAACGAGTGAATAAGGAGTGAATAAGGAGTGAAAAAGGAGTGAATGAGTGAATAAGGAGTGAATGAGTGAATAAGGAGTGAAAAGGAGTGAATGAGTGAATAAGGAGTGAATAGGGAGTGAATGAGTGAATAAGGAGTGAATAAGGAGTAAATAAGGAGTGAATGAGTGAATAAGGAGTGAAAAAGGAGTGAAAAGGGAGTGAATGAGTGAATAAGGAGTGAAAAGGAGTGAATAAGGAGTGAAAAGGAGTGAATGAGTGAATAAGGAGTGAATAAGGAGAGAAAAAGGAGTGAATATGGAGTGAATAAGGAGTAAATAAGGAGTGAATGAGTGAATAAGGAGTGAATAAGGAGTGAATGAATGAATGAATAAGGAGTGAATGAGTGAATAAGGAGTGAAAAAGGAGTGAATGAGTGAATAAGGAGTGAATAATGAGTGAATGAATGAATAAGGAGTGAATGAGTGAATAAGGAGTGAAAAAGGAGTGAAAAGGAGTGAATGAGTGAATAAGGAGTGAAAAAGGAGTGAATAAGGAGTGAATAAGGAGTGAATGAGTGAATAAGGAGTGAAAAAGGAGTGAATGAGTGAATAAGGAGTGAATAGGGAGTGAATGAGTGAATAAGGAGTGAATAATGAGTAATTAAGGAGTGAATGAGTGAATAAGGAGTGAATAAGCTCCACCAGGACCATGGAGAGCTCCAGCTCCACCAGACTGAACCGGTCCTGATCTCAGTCGTTTCTCGTTTCTTTTTTTCACTGTACTGTATAAACAGTTCATACTTTGTAATTATATATATTTTTTAACCCTCCCCTGCATGTGTGTAATTTTACTGCTGCCAACAAAATAAAGGATTATCTTATTTTATCAAGGAATTAATAAGGACTGAATAAGGACTAAGGAGTGAATAATGACTGAATAAGGAGTAAATAAGTGAATAAGAGTAAATAAGGAGTAATAAGGAGTGAATAAGGAGTGAATGAGTGAATAAGGAGTGAATGAGTGAATAAGGAGTGAAAAAGGAGTGAATGAGTGAATAAGGAGTGAATGAGTGAATAAGGAGTGAATAAGGAGTGAATGAGTGAATAAGGAGTGAATAAGGACTGAATGAGTGAATAAGGAGTGAAAAAGGAGTGAATGAGTGAATAAGGAGTGAAAAAGGAGTGAATGAGTGAATAAGGAGTGAAAAAGGAGTGAATGAGTGAATAAGGAGTGAAAAAGGAGTGAATAAGGAGTGAATAAGGAGTGAATGAGTGAATAAGGAGTGAATAAGGACTGAATGAGTGAATAAGGAGTGAAAAAGGAGTGAATGAGTGAATAGGGAGTGAATGAGTAAATAAGGAGTGAATAAGGAGTGAATGAGTGAATAAGGAGTGAAAAAGGAGTGAATGAGTGAATAAGGAGTAAATAAGTGAATGAGAATAAATAATGAGTGAATAAGGAGTGAATGAGTGAATAAGGATTGAATAAGGAGTGAAAAAGGAGTGAATGAGTGAGTAAGGAGTGAATAATGAATGAATGAGTGAATAAGGAGTGAAAGGGGAGTGAAAAGGGAGTGAATGAGTGAATAAGGACTGAAAAAGGAGTGAATAAGGAGTGAATATGGAGTGAATAAGGAGTAAATAAGGAGTGAATGAGTGAATAAGGAGTGAATAATGGGTGAATGAATGAATACGGAGTGAATGAGTGAATAAGGAGTGAAAAAGGAGTGAAAAAGGAGTGAATGAGTGAATAAGGAGTGAAAAAGGAGTGAATAAGGAGTGAAAAAGGAGTGAATGAGTGAATAAGGAGTGAATAAGGAGAGAAAAAGGAGTGAATATGGAGTGAATAAGGAGTAAATAAGGAGTGAATGAGTGAATAAGGAGTGAATAAGGAGTGAATGAATGAATGAATAAGGAGTGAATGAGTGAATAAGGAGTGAAAAAGGAGTGAATGAGTGAATAAGGAGTGAATAATGAGTGAATGAATGAATAAGGAGTGAATGAGTGAATAAGGAGTGAAAAAGGAGTGAAAAAGGAGTGAATAAGTGAATAAGGAGTGAAAAGGAGTGAATAAGGAGTGAAAAAGGAGTGAATAAGGAGTGAAAAAGGAGTGAATTAGGAGTGAATGAGTGAATAAGGAGTGAATAAGGAGAGAAAAAGGAGTGAATATGGAGTGAATAAGGAGTGAATAATGAGTGAATGAATGAATAAGGAGTGAATGAGTAAATACGGATTGAATAAGGAGTGAAAAAGGAGTGAATGAGTGAATAAGGAGTGAAAAAGGAGTGAATGAGTGAATAAGGAGTGAATAATGAGTGAAAAGGGAGTGGATGAGGAGTGAATTAGTGAAAAAGGAGTGAATAAGGAGTGAATAAGGAGTGAAAAAGGAGTGAATGAGTGAATAAGGAGTGAATGAGTGAATAAGGAGTGAAAAAGGAGTGAATGAGTGAATAAGGAGTGAATAGGGAGTGAATGAGTGAATAAGGAGTGAATAAGGAGTAAATAAGGAGTGAATGAGTGAATAAGGAGTGAAAAAGGAGTGAAAAGGGAGTGAATGAGTGAATAAGGAGTGAAAAAGGAGTGAATAAGGAGTGAAAAAGGAGTGAATGAGTGAATAAGGAGTGAATAAGGAGAGAAAAAGGAGTGAATATGGAGTGAATAAGGAGTAAATAAGGAGTGAATGAGTGAATAAGGAGTGAATAAGGAGTGAATGAATGAATGAATAAGGAGTGAATGAGTGAATAAGGAGTGAAAAAGGAGTGAATGAGTGAATAAGGAGTGAATAATGAGTGAATGAATGAATAAGGAGTGAATGAGTGAATAAGGAGTGAAAAAGGAGTGAAAAAGGAGTGAATGAGTGAATAAGGAGTGAAAAAGGAGTGAATAAGGAGTGAATAAGGAGTGAATGAGTGAATAAGGAGTGAAAAAGGAGTGAATGAGTGAATAAGGAGTGAATAGGGAGTGAAAAAGGAGTGAATGAGTGAATAAGGAGTGAAAAAGGAGTGAATAAGGAGTGAATAAGGAGTGAATGAGTGAATAAGGAGTGAAAAAGGAGTGAATGAGTGAATAAGGAGTGAATAGGGAGTGAATGACTGAATAAGGAGTGAATAATGAGTAATTAAGGAGTGAATGAGTGAATAAGGAGTGAATAATGAGTAATTAAGGAGTGAATGAGTGAATAAGGAGTGAATGAGTGAATAAGGAGTGAAAAAGGAGTGAAAAAGGAGTGAATGAGTGAATAAGGAGTGAAAAAGGAGTGAATAAGGAGTGAATAAGGAGTGAATGAGTGAATAAGGAGTGAAAAAGGAGTGAATGAGTGAATAAGGAGTGAATAGGGAGTGAATGACTGAATAAGGAGTGAATAATGAGTAATTAAGGAGTGAATGAGTGAATAAGGAGTGAATAATGAGTAATTAAGGAGTGAATGAGTGAATAAGGAGTGAATAATGAGTAATTAAGGAGTGAATGAGTGAATAAGGAGTGAATAAGCTCCACCAGGACCATGGAGAGCTCCAGCTCCACCAGACTGAACCGGTCCTGATCTCAGTCGTTTCTCGTTTCTCGTTTCTTTTTTTCACTGTACTGTATAAACAGTTCATACTTTGTAATTATTATATATTTTTTAACCCTCCCCTGCATGTGTGTAATTTTACTGCTGCCAACAAAATAAAGGATTATCTTATTTTATCAAGGAGTGAATAAGGACTGAATAAGGAGTGAATAAGGAGTAAATAAGGAGTGAATGAGTGAATAAGGAGTGAATAAGGAGTAATTAAGGAGTGAATGAGTGAATAAGGAGTGAATAAGCTCCACCAGGACCATGGAGAGCTCCAGCTCCACCAGACTGAACCGGTCCTGATCTCAGTCGTTTCTCGTTTCTTTTTTTCACTGTACTGTATAAACAGTTCATACTTTGTTATTATATATATTTTTTAACCCTCCCCTGCATGTGTGTAATTTTACTGCTGCCAACAAAATAAAGGATTATCTTATTTTATCAAGGAATTAATAAGGACTGAATAAGGAGTAAATAAGTGAATAAGAGTAAATAAGGAGTAATAAGGAGTGAATAAGGAGTGAATGAGTGAATACGGATTGAATAAGGAGTGAAAAAGGAGTGAATGAGTGAATAAGGAGTGAATGAGTGAATAAGGAGTGAATGAGTGAATACGGATTGAATAAGGAGTGAAAAAGGAGTGAATGAGTGAATAAGGAGTGAAAAAGGAGTGAATGAGTGAATAAGGAGTGAAAAAGGAGTGAATGAGTGAATAAGGAGTGAATGAGTGAATACGGATTGAATAAGGAGTGAAAAAGGAGTGAATGAGTGAATAAGGAGTGAATGAGTGAATAAGGAGTGAATGAGTGAATACGGATTGAATAAGGAGTGAAAAAGGAGTGAATGAGTGAATAAGGAGTGAATAAGGACTGAATGAGTGAATAAGGAGTGAAAAAGGAGTGAATGAGTAAATAAGGAGTGAATGAGTGAATACGGATTGAATAAGGAGTGAAAAAGGAGTGAATGAGTGAATAAGGAGTGAAAAAGGAGTGAATGAGTGAATAAGGAGTGAAAAAGGAGTGAATGAGTGAATAAGGAGTGAATGAGTAAATAAGGAGTGAATGAGTGAATAAGGAGTGAAAAAGGAGTGAATGAGTGAATAAGGAGTGAATGAGTGAATAAGGAGTGAAAAAGGAGTGAATGAGTGAATAAGGAGTGAATGAGTGAATAAGGAGTGAAAAAGGAGTGAATGGGTGAATAAGGAGTGAATAAGGAGTGAATGAGTGAATAAGGAGTGAATAAGGAGTGAATGAGTGAATAAGGAGTGAAAAAGGAGTGAATGAGTGAATAAGGAGTGAATAAGGAGTGAAAAAGGAGTGAATGAGTGAATAAGGAGTGAAAAAGGAGTGAATGAGTGAATAAGGAGTGAATGAGTGAATAAGGAGTGAAAAAGGAGTGAATGGGTGAATAAGGAGTGAATAAGGAGTGAATGAGTGAATAAGGAGTGAATAAGGAGTGAAAAAGGAGTGAATGAGTGAATAAGGAGTGAATAAGGAGTGAAAAAGGAGTGAATGAGTGAATAAGGAGTGAAAAAGGAGTGAATGAGTGAATAAGGAGTGAATGAGTGAATAAGGAGTGAAAAAGGAGTGAATGGGTGAATAAGGAGTGAATAAGGAGTGAATGAGTGAATAAGGAGTGAATAAGGAGTGAATGAGTGAATAAGGAGTGAAAAAGGAGTGAATTAGTGAATAAGGAGTGAATGAGTGAATAAGGAGTGAAAAAGGAGTGAATGAGTGAATAAGGAGTGAATAAGGAGTGAATGGGTGAATAAGGAGTGAATAAGGAGTGAATGAGTGAATAAGGAGTGAATAAGGAGTGAAAAGGGAGTGAATGAGTGAAAAAGGAGTGAAAAAGGAGTGAATGAGTGAATAAGGAGTGAAAAAGGAGTGAATAAGGAGTGAATAAGGAGTGAAAAGGGAGTGAATGAGTGAAAAAGGAGAGAAAAAGGAGTGAATATGGAGTGAATAAGGAGTAAATAAGGAGTGAATGAGTGAATAAGGAGTGAATAAGGAGTGAATGAATGAATGAATAAGGAGTGAATGAGTGAATAAGGAGTGAAAAAGGAGTGAATGAGTGAATAAGGAGTGAATAATGAGTGAATGAATGAATAAGGAGTGAATGAGTGAATAAGGAGTGAATAAGGAGTGAAAAAGGAGTGAATAAGGAGTGAATGAATGAATGAATGAATAAGGAGTGAATGAGTGAATAAGGAGTGAAAAAGGAGTGAATGAGTGAATAAGGAGTGAATAATGAGTGAATGAATGAATAAGGAGTGAATGAGTGAAAAAGGAGTGAAAAAGGAGTGAATGAGTGAATAAGGAGTGAAAAAGGAGTGAATAAGGAGTGAATAATGAGTGAATGAATGAATAAGGAGTGAATGAGTGAATAAGGAGTGAAAAAGGAGTGAAAAAGGAGTGAATGAGTGAATAAGGAGTGAAAAAGGAGTGAATAAGGAGTGAATAAGGAGTGAATGAGTGAATAAGGAGTGAAAAAGGAGTGAATGAGTGAATAAGGAGTGAATAGGGAGTGAATGAGTGAATAAGGAGTGAATAATGAGTAATTAAGGAGTGAATGAGTGAATAAGGAGTGAATAATGAGTAATTAAGGAGTGAATGAGTGAATAAGGAGTGAATAAGCTCCACCAGGACCATGGAGAGCTCCAGCTCCACCAGACTGAACCGGTCCTGATCTCAGTCGTTTCTCGTTTCTCGTTTCTTTTTTTCACTGTACTGTATAAACAGTTCATACTTTGTAATTATTATTTATTTTTTAACCCTCCCCTGCATGTGTGTAATTTTACTGCTGCCAACAAAATAAAGGATTATCTTATTTTATCAAGGAGTGAATAAGGAGTGAATAAGGAGTGAATAAGGAGTAAATAAGGAGTGAATGAGTGAATAAGGAGTGAATAAGGAGTAATTAAGGAGTGAATGAGTGAATAAGGAGTGAATAAGCTCCACCAGGACCATGGAGAGCTCCAGCTCCACCAGACTGAACCGGTCCTGATCTCAGTCGTTTCTCGTTTCTTTTTTTCACTGTACTGTATAAACAGTTCATACTTTGTTATTATATATATTTTTTAACCCTCCCCTGCATGTGTGTAATTTTACTGCTGCCAACAAAATAAAGGATTATCTTATTTTATCAAGGAATTAATAAGGACTGAATAAGGAGTAAATAAGTGAATAAGAGTAAATAAGGAGTAATAAGGAGTGAATAAGGAGTGAATGAGTGAATACGGATTGAATAAGGAGTGAAAAAGGAGTGAATGAGTGAATAAGGAGTGAATGAGTGAATAAGGAGTGAATGAGTGAATACGGATTGAATAAGGAGTGAAAAAGGAGTGAATGAGTGAATAAGGAGTGAATAAGGACTGAATGAGTGAATAAGGAGTGAAAAAGGAGTGAATGAGTGAATAAGGAGTGAATGAGTAAATAAGGAGTGAATGAGTGAATACGGATTGAATAAGGAGTGAAAAAGGAGTGAATGAGTGAATAAGGAGTGAAAAAGGAGTGAATGAGTGAATAAGGAGTGAATGAGTGAATAAGGAGTGAATGAGTGAATAAGGAGTGAAAAAGGAGTGAATGAGTGAATAAGGAGTGAATGAGTGAATAAGGAGTGAAAAAGGAGTGAATGAGTGAATAAGGAGTGAATGAGTGAATAAGGAGTGAAAAAGGAGTGAATGGGTGAATAAGGAGTGAATAAGGAGTGAATGAGTGAATAAGGAGTGAATAAGGAGTGAATGAGTGAATAAGGAGTGAAAAAGGAGTGAATGAGTGAATAAGGAGTGAATGAGTGAATAAGGAGTGAATAAGGAGTGAAAAAGGAGTGAATGAGTGAATAAGGAGTGAAAAAGGAGTGAATGAGTGAATAAGGAGTGAATGAGTGAATAAGGAGTGAAAAAGGAGTGAATGGGTGAATAAGGAGTGAATAAGGAGTGAATGAGTGAATAAGGAGTGAATAAGGAGTGAATGAGTGAATAAGGAGTGAAAAAGGAGTGAATGAGTGAATAAGGAGTGAATGAGTGAATAAGGAGTGAAAAAGGAGTGAATGAGTGAATAAGGAGTGAATAAGGAGTGAATGGGTGAATAAGGAGTGAATAAGGAGTGAATGAGTGAATAAGGAGTGAATAAGGAGTGAAAAGGGAGTGAATGAGTGAAAAAGGAGTGAAAAAGGAGTGAATGAGTGAATAAGGAGTGAAAAAGGAGTGAATAAGGAGTGAATAAGGAGTGAAAAGGGAGTGAATGAGTGAAAAAGGAGAGAAAAAGGAGTGAATATGGAGTGAATAAGGAGTAAATAAGGAGTGAATGAGTGAATAAGGAGTGAATAAGGAGTGAATGAATGAATGAATAAGGAGTGAATGAGTGAATAAGGAGTGAAAAAGGAGTGAATGAGTGAATAAGGAGTGAATAATGAGTGAATGAATGAATAAGGAGTGAATGAGTGAATAAGGAGTGAATAAGGAGTGAAAAAGGAGTGAATACGGATTGAATAAGGAGTGAAAAAGGAGTGAATGAGTGAATAAGGAGTGAATAAGGACTGAATGAGTGAATAAGGAGTGAAAAAGGAGTGAATGAGTGAATAAGGAGTGAATGAGTAAATAAGGAGTGAATGAGTGAATACGGATTGAATAAGGAGTGAAAAAGGAGTGAATGAGTGAATAAGGAGTGAAAAAGGAGTGAATGAGTGAATAAGGAGTGAATGAGTGAATAAGGAGTGAATGAGTGAATAAGGAGTGAAAAAGGAGTGAATGAGTGAATAAGGAGTGAATGAGTGAATAAGGAGTGAAAAAGGAGTGAATGAGTGAATAAGGAGTGAATGAGTGAATAAGGAGTGAAAAAGGAGTGAATGGGTGAATAAGGAGTGAATAAGGAGTGAATGAGTGAATAAGGAGTGAATAAGGAGTGAATGAGTGAATAAGGAGTGAAAAAGGAGTGAATGAGTGAATAAGGAGTGAATGAGTGAATAAGGAGTGAATAAGGAGTGAAAAAGGAGTGAATGAGTGAATAAGGAGTGAAAAAGGAGTGAATGAGTGAATAAGGAGTGAATGAGTGAATAAGGAGTGAAAAAGGAGTGAATGGGTGAATAAGGAGTGAATAAGGAGTGAATGAGTGAATAAGGAGTGAATAAGGAGTGAATGAGTGAATAAGGAGTGAAAAAGGAGTGAATGAGTGAATAAGGAGTGAATGAGTGAATAAGGAGTGAAAAAGGAGTGAATGAGTGAATAAGGAGTGAATAAGGAGTGAATGGGTGAATAAGGAGTGAATAAGGAGTGAATGAGTGAATAAGGAGTGAATAAGGAGTGAAAAGGGAGTGAATGAGTGAAAAAGGAGTGAAAAAGGAGTGAATGAGTGAATAAGGAGTGAAAAAGGAGTGAATAAGGAGTGAATAAGGAGTGAAAAGGGAGTGAATGAGTGAAAAAGGAGAGAAAAAGGAGTGAATATGGAGTGAATAAGGAGTAAATAAGGAGTGAATGAGTGAATAAGGAGTGAATAAGGAGTGAATGAATGAATGAATAAGGAGTGAATGAGTGAATAAGGAGTGAAAAAGGAGTGAATGAGTGAATAAGGAGTGAATAATGAGTGAATGAATGAATAAGGAGTGAATGAGTGAATAAGGAGTGAATAAGGAGTGAAAAAGGAGTGAATAAGGAGTGAATGAATGAATGAATGAATAAGGAGTGAATGAGTGAATAAGGAGTGAAAAAGGAGTGAATGAGTGAATAAGGAGTGAATAATGAGTGAATGAATGAATAAGGAGTGAATGAGTGAAAAAGGAGTGAAAAAGGAGTGAATGAGTGAATAAGGAGTGAAAAAGGAGTGAATAAGGAGTGAATAAGGAGTGAAAAGGGAGTGAATGAGTGAAAAAGGAGAGAAAAAGGAGTGAATATGGAGTGAATAAGGAGTAAATAAGGAGTGAATGAGTGAATAAGGAGTGAATAAGGAGTGAATGAATGAATGAATAAGGAGTGAATGAGTGAATAAGGAGTGAAAAAGGAGTGAATGAGTGAATAAGGAGTGAATAATGAGTGAATGAATGAATAAGGAGTGAATGAGTGAATAAGGAGTGAATAAGGAGTGAAAAAGGAGTGAATAAGGAGTGAATGAATGAATGAATGAATAAGGAGTGAATGAGTGAATAAGGAGTGAAAAAGGAGTGAATGAGTGAATAAGGAGTGAATAATGAGTGAATGAATGAATAAGGAGTGAATGAGTGAAAAAGGAGTGAAAAAGGAGTGAATGAGTGAATAAGGAGTGAAAAAGCAGTGAATAAGGAGTGAATAAGGAGTAAATAAGGAGTGAATGAGTGAATAAGGAGTGAATAAGGAGTAATTAAGGAGTGAATGAGTGAATAAGGAGTGAATAATGAGTAATTAAGGAGTGAATGAGTGAATAAGGAGTGAATAAGCTCCACCAGGACCATGGAGAGCTCCAGCTCCACCAGACTGAACCGGTCCTGATCTCAGTCGTTTCTCGTTTCTTTTTTTCACTGTACTGTATAAACAGTTCATACTTTGTAATTATTATATATTTTTTAACCCTCCCCTGCATGTGTGTAATTTTACTGCTGCCAACAAAATAAAGGATTATCTTATTTTATCAAGGAATTAATAAGGACTGAATAAGGACTAAGGAGTGAATAATGACTGAATAAGGAGTAAATAAGTGAATAAGAGTAAATAAGGAGTAATAAGGAGTGAATAAGGAGTGAATGAGTGAATACGGAGTGAATGAGTGAATAAGGAGTGAAAAAGGAGTGAATGAGTGAATAAGGAGTGAATAAGGAGTGAATGAGTGAATAAGGAGTGAATAAGGAGTGAATAAGGAGTGAATGAGTGAATAAGGAGTGAATGAGTGAATAAGGAGTGAAAAAGGAGTGAATGAGTGAATAAGGAGTGAATAAGGAGTGAATGAGTGAATAAGGAGTGAAAAAGGAGTGAATGAGTGAATAAGGAGTGAATGAGTGAATATGGAGTGAATAAGGAGTGAATGAGTGAATAAGGAGTGAATAAGGAGTGAATGAGTGAATAAGGAGTGAATGAGTGAATAAGGAGTGAATGAGTGAATAAGGAGTGAATAAGGAGTGAATGAGTGAATAAGGAGTGAATGAGTGAATAAGGAGTGAATGAGTGAATAAGGAGTGAATGAGTGAATAAGTGAATAAGGAGTGAATGAATGAATAAGGAGTGAATGAGTGAATAAGGAGTGAATGAGTGAATAAGGAGTGAATAAGGAGTGAATGAGTGAATAAGGAGTGAATAAGGAGTGAATGAGTGAATAAGGAGTGAAAAAGGAGTGAAAAAGGAGTGAAAATGAGTGGATAAGGAGTGAAAAATGAGTGAAAAAGGAGTGAATAAGGAGTGAATGAGTGCATAAGGAGTGAATGAGTGAATAAGGAGTGAAAAAGGAGTGAAAATGAGTGAATAAGGAGTGAATAAGGAGTAAATAAGGAGTGAAAAGGGAGGGAATAAGGAGTGAATGAGTGAATAAGGAGTGAATGAGTGAATACGGATTGAATAAGGAGTGAATAAGGAGTGAATAAGGAGTGAATGAGTCAATAAGGAGTGAAAAAGGAGTGGATGAGTCAATAAGGAGTGAAAAAGGAGTGGATGAGTGAATAAGGAGTGAAAAAGGAGTGAATGAGTGAATAAAGAGTGAAAAAGGAGTGAATGAGTGAATAAAGAGTGACTAAGGAGTGAATGAGTGAATAAGGTGTGGAAAAAGGAGTGAATAAGGATTGAAAAAGGAGTGAATGAGTGAATAAGGAGTGAAAAAGGAGTGAATAAGGAGTTAATAAGGAGTGAATGAGTGAATAATGAGTGAATAAGGAGTGAATTAGTGAAAAAGGAGTGAATAAGGAGTGAATGAGTGAATTAGGAGTAAATAAGGAGTGAATAAGGAGTGAATGAGTGAATAAGGAGTGAATGAGTGAATAAGGAGTGAATGAGTGAATACGGATTGAATAAGGAGTGAAAAAGAGAGAGAGTTCCTTCAGGACCATGGAGAGCACCAGCTCCATCAGACTTATGAAATGCAAATACTGTAGAATAGTTTTATTATAATTTGATACATGTCTTTTGTTAATTATTCTGGTTTAAATAAGACAGGAGGAAGTTATTGATGAGAAGCAAGGATTAAATGTTTTCTTTTCCCTCTCACTTTCGAGTGTTAATGAATTAATTTGATTATTGAACCGCACGTTTACTGTTAAAGGTATTTGCTTAATCTTCTGTTGCACGTAGGTCACAATAACATGTATTTACATCCGCGCTGCTGGTTCATGTTGTCACATGTGTCATCAGCGGGAGAGTCGTGACGTCTGGAGACAGAAACACGCGGATCTGATGGGTGTTTGTGCGTGGAAACACACACGCGTGGACCCTCCTCCCGTCTGCGCCTGCGCAGCAGCGCAGCAGCAACACGTTGATCCACTGCGGGCTCCCGGAGCGCGTCTCCTCCGAACTTCCTCCCGTTCCACGTCCCGCACGATCCTCCAGGAACTTACCAGCTCCACAGGAACCTGTTGTCGCATCTCTTCTGGAGTATTTCTGCTTCTTCTTTCCTTTTCTTCCATCTGACGGAGGAATAACAGAATAAAAATGCAAAAGCGGGTTTGTGTGTCACGCAGCTCTGCGCATCTTGCGGGTTTTTCTGATTCTGATTCTGATTCCTGATTCCTGACCCTCCCATCATCACAAAGCGACTCAGCACATTTGGATTCTGGATGTTTGCGGGGCTGAATTGGCAGGAAAATGATTGCTATTAATAGAAAATGGCAGCTAAATTCAGATTTAAGAGATTTGTCTGAGAGCTGAAGAAATGCCGGACACGTCCCGCTGCTGCTGCTGGAGGATTTTTAATCATTTTAATCACAGAAGAGACAAAAGTTAAAGTGGAGGGAAGGGTTGGAGGAGAGAAAAACATCATCCATCCATCATTCATCCTGCGGGTTTGTGGTTCTGATTCCTCTCCTCCGCGACACTCCCATCATCACAAAGCGACTCAGCACATTTGGATTCTGCGTGAGGAGGTTTGATGTTTGCGGGGCTGAATTCAGAGATTCCTCTTTGCTATTAATAGAAAATGGCAATTAAAAGGGAAACGAAATCAAAATAAGGAGATTTGTCTGAAACCTGAAGACATGCCGGACACGTCCCGCTCTTGGGGGATTTTTTAATCATTTTAATCCAAGCAGAGACAAAGTTAAAGTGGATTCTCGAGGAATAAAGAGAAAACATCTTTCCTTTGGGTGATTTATCAAGTTTGGGAGCTTCATTTCGGCGGAGCCGCCGGTGGTTGATGGCTTTGCGCACCGGCGGGACTTGGGTTTGGGTCGTGCGGGTTTTGCGCAGGGTCTCCCGGCTGCAGATTTCCTTCTTTCCCCGGGATCCGGGCTCCTTTTATCCCCGGGATCCGTCCTCTTTTCCCCGGGATTCAGGCTCCTTTCCCCGGGATTCAGGCTCCGTTCCCCGGGATCAAGTCCCCCGGAGCTCCGGAGCGCATCTCCAGGGCGCATCATCCTCCCTTTTCCCCGGGATCCGGGCTAATTTTTTCCCCGGGATCCAGGCTCGTTTTCCCCCGGATCCAGGCTCCCTTTTACCCCGGGATCCGAGCTCCTTTCCCCGGGATTTCATTCTCCGGAGCTCCGGAGCGCATCTCCAGGGCGCATCGTCCTCCTTTTTTCCCCGGGATTCAGGCTCCTTTCCCGGCATCACCTCCTCCAGAGCTCCGGAGCGCACCTCCAGGGCGCATCCTGTTTTTTTTTTTTAATTTCAAAGCAGGGACAGTTGCACAATAAAAACATTAATCTTTTGCAATAGAGAACATGCATTGTGCCAGGTTGTAGCAACTTCACCGTTTCCCACCTGTAGTCCCTGCAGGGTTGTTTGCAGGTTGATGGAATAAATAAAATAATCCTGCGACCTCCCGCGGACTCCGAGGGGACATGAAACCCTCGGCCACCGGTTTTTCTTCGTCTCTCCTTCGGCCATGAAGAGGCAGAACGTGCGCACGCTGTCGCTGATCGCCTGCACGTTCACGTACCTGCTGGTGGGCGCCGCCGTGTTCGACGCGCTGGAGTCGGACCAGGAGCTGCGGGAGAAGGAGACGCTGGACGGCGAGGAGCGGCGGCTGCAGGGCAAGTACAACATCAGCGCGGAGGATTACCGGCGGCTGGAGAGCCTGATCCTGGAGGCCGAGCCGCACCGCGCCGGCGTGCAGTGGAGGTTCGCGGGCTCCTTCTACTTCGCCATCACGGTCATCACAACCATCGGTAAGAGCAGAGTTAAAGTGGATTAAAGCTGTGTGACCGGCGGCTGGCTGGTCACGCTGGACCAGTGTGTGTGTAAAGTTTCTGAGCAACATGTTGCAACATTCTGTCAGGTATCAGAGTATCAGGAGAAAAACAAAAATAATATTTTAGAGGAGGAAGATTTTTGTTTCATTGTGCACTTCGAGAAAAAAGTCGAAATGTCGAGAAAAAAGTCGAAATGTCGAGAAAAAAGTGGAAATGTTGAGAAAAAAGTAGAAATGTCGAGAAAAAAGTGGAAATGTTGAGAAAAAAGTCGAAATGTCGAGAAAAAAGTGGAAATGTTGAGAAAAAAGTCGAAATGTCGAGAAAAAAGTCGAAATGTCGAGAAAAAAGTCAAAATGTCAAGAAAAAAAGTCGAAATTTCGAGAAAAAAGTCAAAATGTCGAGAAAAAAGTAGAAATGTCGAGAAAAAAGTCAAAATGTCGCGAAAAAAGTCTAAATGTCGAGATTAATGTTGAAGTACAATTTCGCGAAAAAAGTCGCAATTTCGAGAAAAAAGTGGAAATGTTGAGAAAAAAGTCGAAATGTCGAGACAAAAGTCTAAAATATTATATTAAGGACAGCTCCAGCACCTTTAGGTGCTGAAAGGACAGCTCCAGGTGCTGAAAGGACATCTCTAGGTGCTGAAAGGACAGCTCCAGGTGCTGAAAGGACAGCTCCAGCACCTTTAGGTGCTGAAAGGACAGCTCCAGGTGCTGAAAGGACAGCTCCAGCACCTTTAGGTGCTGAAAGGACAGCTCTAGGTGCTGAAAGGACAGCTCCAGGTGCTGAAAAAAGCTAAAACTTCGTGAATAAAGTCAAAATGTCGAGAAAAAAAGTCGAAATTTCGAGAAAAAAGTCAAAATGTCGAGAAAAAAAGTGGAAATGTTGAGAAAAAAGTCGAAATGTTGAGATTAATGTTGGAGTACAATCTCGCGAAAAAAGTCAAAATGTCGAAAAAAAAGTCGAAATGTTGAGAAAAAAGCCAAAACTTCGTGAATAAAGTCAAAATGTCGAGAAAAAAAAGTCGAAATTTCGCGAAAAAAGTCGAAATGTCGAGAAAAAAGTCGAAATGTTGAGAAAAAAGTCAAAATTAAGTGAAAAAAGTCTAAAATATTATATTAAGGACAGCTCCAGCACCTTTAGGTGCTGAAAGGACAGCTCTAGGTGCTGAAAGGACAGCTCCAGCACCTTTAGGTGCTGAAAGGACAGCTCCAGGTGCTGAAAGGACAGCTCCAGCTGCTGAAAGGACAGCTGTACGTGCTGAAAGGACAGCTCTAGGTGCTGAAAGGACAGCTCTAGGTGCTGAAAGGACAGCTCTAGGTGCTGAAAGGACAGCTCCAGGTGCTGAAAGGACAGCTCCAGGTGCTGAAAGGACAGCTGAAAAGTTGAAATAATACATTCAATTCAATTCAATTTTATTTATATAGCGTCTAATAGGAATAGGAACTTCGAGTAAACCTGCACTCTGAGAACGGAGAGCTCTGCCAGGAACATAAGGCACTATCAGGTCTTGTAAATACTGCATATTTTTTATGTAAAAAAAATCTGAGTTGTTAAGAACAATTGAAATACTTTTTAAGGCAAATTTCAAAAGAACCACATCATTTAAACAGAACAAAACTGAAATAGTTTATTTCAACTTTTTCCCGAAATTGAACTTCAACATGATCTCGACATTTCCACTTTTTTCTCAACATTTCCACTTTTTTCTCTGCATTTTAACTTTTTTCTCGAAATTGCGACTTTTTTCGCAAAATTGTACTTCAACATTAACTTCATCACATACAGTTTAACAGAAACGTTGAATCTTTTTCCCAAAGACCACGTTGTTCCTAAAGTATCTTACATTGTTGACAGTTTGTTGAGGCCCCTGCTGTATATTTATATTTATACACATATATTTATACACATATATTTATATATTTATACACTTTTATGGAGAGAAACGCAGTGTTTTCCATCGGCAGGTCTGATCATGTGCAGGTTCAGAACATTCCGACCCTTCAGGGTCACATGGTTGTGATCGCTGCTGATCTGTTGACTCAGTACGGGGGGATGAGGGGAGGATGGGGAGGGATGGAGGGGATGGAGGGGTTAGGGGGGTGAACACATGAATCAGGCCTCAGTTTCCCTCCGTTTGCCAGGCAACGCTGGAGCAGACTGAGCAGCAGCAGCTCGGAGGATCTGATGTTGATTCTCTTCCCTGTAACGTCCTGCTCAGGTTCTGAGTGGATATGGGGGATTTCAGACTTCTGTTCTGCAACAACGGAGAATGTGACAATAATAATACGATTAATAATATCAATAACAATAATATAACATATTTTTTTTGAGTAGAACTATTTTTTTGAACATTCTCTTCACCTGGGATAAATGCAAATTTGACGACGCGACTCTTTTTCACATGTACTGTCTTTGCCCTCCATTAGAAGTTTTTTGGAATTAAGTTTTCCACACTCTCTCCAAAATTGGGAAGGGTAAACTAGTCCCAAACCCTACGACTGCTTAGTTCTTTGTTCGGGTGATTTTCTGCTGAGCGTCATGTGATCTGTTTCTCCTGTTTCTGGCCAGACGGCCGTTCTGCTCAGATGGAGGAGACGCCTCGTCTTTACGCCTCGTCTTTACGCCTCGTCTTTCTGCCTCGTCTTTACGCCTCGTCTTACTCTAGAGAAGAGAAGATTATCAATTAGAGGCTCAGAGGGGACATTTTATGAGTAAAAAAAACTCTTTGTTTGTAAAACTCTTTAGTTTGTAGTTTGTATGTGGCCTGACAGATTTGAAGAAAAGATGGCTGTATTTATGTTGCTTCTTTTTTTTTTAATTTTTTTTTTTTACCTTGTCTGCACATATTAATGATTGATACCATGACGGTAGAAACTAAAGGCATATATATGTGCATTATTACTATATTTAATATATATACATAGCTAAGCTAAGCTACCGCTACCTAACCCCAAAAACTAGAGAGCAAGCATGCAGGTGAACAAGCCAATGTATATGTGTGAGTGTGTGTGTGTGTGTGTGTGTGTGTGTGTGTGTGAGTGTGTGTGTGTGTGTGCGTGTGTGTGTGTGTGTGTGTGTGTGTGTGTGTGTGTGTGTGTGTGTGTGTGTGTGTGTATGTGTGTGTGTGTGTGTGTATGTGTATGTATATGATCATGCGTGCGTGCGTGCGTGCGTGTGTATGCGTGCGTGTGCGTGTGCGTGTGTGTATGTGTGTGTGTGTGCGTGTGTGTGTGTGTGTGTGCGTGCGTGTGTGTGTGTGTGTGTGTGTGTGTGTGTGTGTGTGTGTGTGAGTGTGTGTGTGTGTGTGTGTGCGTGCGTGCGTGTGTGTGTAATAATCCAAACAAAGCTCCACCTGAAGTGTTTATGTTGCTTCTTTAATTGCGTCTCTTCGGGTCCAACTATGTCTCATCTTTGCAAACTCTCTGTTGTGGAAAAACGTATTAACATCTCTGGATAATATGTTTAAAACACATATACATTTGATACAGAGAACTTTATTTTACAGAGCCATGGTTAAAAAAGTCACAATGTCGTGAAAAAAGTCGAAATGTGAAAAAAGTCGAAATGTTGAGACAAAAGTCTAAAATATAATATTAAGGACAGCTCCAGCACCTTTAGGTGCTGAAAGGACAGCTCCAGGTGCTGAATAAAGTCAAAATGTCGAGAAAAAAAGTCTAAATGTTGAGAAAAAAGTCGAAATGTTGAGAAAAAAGCCAAAACTTCGTGAATAAAGTCAAAATGTTGAGAATAAAATTTGAAATTTCGCGAAAAAAAGTCGATATGTTGAGAAAAAAGTCGAAATTTAGTGAAAAAAGTCGAAAATATTATATTAAGGACAGCTCCAGCACCTATAGGTGCTGAAAGGACAGCTCCAGGTGCTGAAAGGACAGCTCTAGGTGCTGAAAGGACAGCTCTAGGTGCTGAAAGGACAGCTCCAGCACCTTTAGGTGCTGAAAGGACAGCTCCAGGTGCTGAAAGGACAGCTCCTTTAGGTGCTGAAATCAGGTGAAAATTGTTGTTTTTTCCAGTGATGAGTCTTGTTTTAAGTGTAATGACATTTTTTTTGACTAAACATGAGACATTTTAACTAGAAATAAGACAAATATTCTTGGTAAGATTTTGAGTTTTTGCAGTGTGGCGACCCTTTTTGACTTATATAGATTATTCCGTGAGAGAGTGAACACGGTGGAAACTTGAGGTTTGAGAAGCTCAAAGTTTAGATATTAATACGCCAACTTTGTTTTCCTCTTTTTGTGTGCCTTTTATTTAACATCTTTAAAGATTTGTGGGGGTTGGTGGGGTCACTGTTCTACCTCAACAATCTATTTTCTTTTTCTCGTCAATATGTTTTATAAGATAACACAATTTTTAACCATCTGAACCTTCAGTGGGGGATTTTAGTTTTTGTTATAGTTGTGATTTACATTCTCAATGTAACATTGTTACTTTTATAATCATTGGGTAAAATCATAATAAAAAAGATTTGAAACAGAAATAAGTAGCAGATCCAGGAAACATACACAATAATGATTCCTAAAGTCCTCAGTGAATCCAACATTCCAGTTCCCAGGAACTCCAACACTTTGACAAATGTATCTGTAAAAAGGCTCGTCTGATCAATAATTCCAGAGAAATATAGTCGTTATCAACGACTTCCATAAATGTGTTGATGAGGTTTTTCTCTCACTTAGAACAGCCTTTAACCAAACATACGAAGAGAATCAGGACCGGGCAGGAGAAAGAATATTTGAGAGGGGAAGAAAAAGTCGAAATGTCGAGATTAATGTTGAAATACATTTTCAAGAATAAAGTCGAAATTTTGTGAATAAATTCGAAATTTCGACTTTATTCACGACATTTCAACTTTTTCCTGAGGTCACCTGAGGTCACCTCACCGGGTCTTTTAATTAATGTTGAAATATAATTTCAAGAATAAAGTCGAAATTTCGTGAATAAAGTCGAAATTTTGACTTTTCTCAACATTTCGACTTTTTTATTGAAATTGCGACTTTTTTCGCGGAATTGTACTTCAACATTAATCTCGACATTTCAACTTTTTTCTCGACATTTTGACTTTTTTTCTCGACATTTTGACTTTTTTCTCGACATTTTGACTTTTTTCTCAACATTTCAACTTTTTTCTCGACATTTTGACTTTTTTTCTCGACATTTTGACTTTATTCACGAAGTTTCGACTTTTTTCTCAACATTTCAACTTTTTTCTCGAAGTGCATAATGAAAAAAAAATCTTCTTCCTCTAAAATATTATTTTTTATTTTTCTCCTGATTCTCTTCAACATAAGTTAAAACTGTGTTTTTATGCCGTCTTAGTGATTTATGGAAATATCCCATAAACACAGTAGTGGGTTTGTCTGTAATTGTTGGATTATCTCACCAACTTCATCACATACAGTTTAACAGAAACGCTGAATCTTTTTCCCAAAGACATTATTGTTCCTAAAGTCTTACATTGTTGACAGTTTGCAGAAACCCCTGCTGTATATTTATATACATATATGGAGATATAGAGACATTCTGTAGGATATTATACTGCATTTCTCTGAGTCTATTGCATATGGTTTTTTTTGAAGGTTAGAGTAAACAATGAGACTTCATTGGTAAATTGCGTCAATCTGCACAAATGTTTGTTTGTTTGTTTGATTGTGGTGTTGATTTGTACCAGCTGCTATGATTATATCCTGAAATGGTTATTTCTGGAATCACAAGAATCTTAGCTTTCCAAAGACATGTCCATGAGCAGCTCACGTAACATATGAGCTGTGGAAATGAGCTAGTTTAGTAAATGATGGACTGATTATGGACGGACGGCCCACGGGCGGGCCGGCAGAGCGGCAACGGGTTTTAAATCTGTAACCGTGAACCTTCTATTCTGTTTGTGATGAACTTTGACCTGGATTCACCTTGAATCTTTGGAAGTCGTTTATTTTATTTTATTTTTGTTTGGAATCACATGTCAACATTACAAACATCTTTATCTCAGTCACTTGTTTCAACATAAAGCTCCAATTAGTTTTTTTCCATCACAAAACGTGTCACAACAGAACACATGAATATATACTTAATGTGTGTGTTGTGTTTATGTCGGACCCCAGGAAGAATAGCTAATGCTAATGCTAATGGGGATCCTAAATAAAACAAAACAAACTGATCTAAGTTTCCTAGAATCCGACTGAGAAATGAGCCAAATTCCAGTAGATTTAATTTCTTGTAAACGGGTCAGAACATCCATAATTGATGCAGGAACAACACAGAATAATAAATGCAGAGTCGTTATTAACTCCAGAACGATGACTAGACACTCTGATAAACATCATGGTGACACCAGAGTTTATCTTTCAGGAGAAAATAAGAGTCTGAACTCTGTTCCGGCCGAGGCCGATGTTTCCATCAGTCTGTCTGAAGGAACAGAAACATCTACGGCTGAAAAGTCTCGGCTTCAGTTCAGAGGAAACATCTCACCAACTTACAGTCCTAAATGTTCCAGGGACTTCAACTTGTGTTGCATATTAATTAAGAATAATAATAATAATAATTAAAGCTGCAAGCAGCGATGAACGGGCATTCGCACTCACGGCCACCGCCCCCATAAGTATCAGAAATGACACCACCCACGACTTCCTATGTCAAACCATTCAAAAGTTATAGCAGAAAGTGCTGCATGTTTCTATATTAGTTATAACTGGGGGAAGATTTATTTTTTCATTATGCACTTGTAAGAAAAAGGTTTAGATTTTGAGAAAAAAGTCTAAATTTCGAGAAAGAAGTTGAAATGTTGAGAAAAAAAAGTCAAAATCTCGAGAAAAAAGTCGAAATCTCGAGAAAAAAGTCGAAATGTCGAGAAAAAAGTCGAAATTCTGAGAAAAAAGTCGAAATGTCGAGGAAAAAGTCGAAATGTCGAGAAAAAAGTCGAAATGTCGAGAAAAAAGTCGAAATATTGAGAGAAAAGTCGTAATGTCGAGATTAAAAAGGAAAAGAAAAAGGAAGAAAAAAGAGAAAAAAAGGAAAAAAATAATAAAAAAAGAAGAAAAAAGGAAAAAAAGGTAAAACATTTTTGAAGCGTGCGGCTCTAGAGCCGCGGGTTGCCGACCCCTGGTCTATAGGAACCTGCTGTGTTCAAAATGACTAAAGTTCTTTTGTGCTGCTTTAGAGGGAAAAATGTGAGCAGAAACTCCCCGGCTTTGACTTTGGACTGGAGTTTGAAAGTCTTTGGATGTTTTTTTTGGCTCTTTGTCAGTCCGGCCGACTCTCATCCCTCTCTCATCCCTCTAATCATCTGCTGTTGCTTTTCCTCCCGCCGTCACATGGCTGGAGCTTTGGCTGCCGTCCTGCAGACCTTATACTGCTAATTACACCGGCATAATCTTTACGCTCAACATGCATATGTATGATTATCTTCCTGATCTGCTCAGACGAGCCTCCTGGGGAGACTCTGGTCCAGATCCAGGGGAGAAAAACACGACTCCAGACTGTATGGCAGAGAGTTGGCTTCCATATGGGACTGAAATGTTAGTACTGATTAAATTTAAATGAGAGTTTGCAGTGATGTGGACTCTATAGAGGGTCTGCATTGACGTCACTTCTCCACTGGACCCCTTTACTTGGCAAAAACAGCTGCCACTACTGTGTTAGACGGGATAACAGCCGATTCTGGTCTTAAATTATCGTCAGTTGGACTTGACAGTGACCCGTACAGTTACCCCAAGAACCAGTGGTCCATGGACATTAATATTTGGTACAGTTACCAAGAACCAGTGGTCCATGGACATTAATATTTGGTACAGTTACCAAGAACCAGTGGTCCATGGACATTAATATTTGGTACAGTTACCAAGAACCAGTGGTCCATGGACATTAATATTTGGTACAGTTACCAAGAACCAGTGGTCCATGGACATTAATATTTGGTACAGTTACCAAGAACCAGTGGTCCATGGACATTAATATTTGGTACAGTTACCAAGAACCAGTGGTCCATGGACATTAATATTTGGTACAGTTACCAAGAACCAGTGGTCCATGGACATTAATATTTGGTACAGTTACCAAGAACCAGTGGTCCATGGACATTAATATTTGGTACAGTTACCAAGAACCAGTGGTCCATGGACATTAATATTTGGTACAGTTACCAAGAACCAGTGGTCCATGGACATTAATATTTGGACACCAATCCAGTTTCCTGATATTTATATGTACTTATGTACGCAGGATTTGTTGTAGAAATTAAAGTGATGAGGACACCGAACCTTATGATTTGACCGTTTAACGTTAGCTACCCAAAAATCCAACATTACCTGATACAAAATGGGAACCGCAAATCCACGTTTCGGTGTCTGGAATCCAGTTGTTTCTGTGAATTGCAGCGATCCATTTGTCTCTCTTAAGCTTATTTTTCGTCAGTCTGTAAAACGATAACTCTGATTTCTTGCGAAATTTCGATCGCACAACAGCTCTTTCCCATTTTAGATGTTTTCCCGTCGTCAAACTGAAAGTTTAAGCTGCCACGAACACTAACATAGACACATCAGGTGACAAACTGGATTTCTGAAGTCTGAAGTATTTCTGAAGTCTCTTTTCCCCAGTTTAGTTTTAAACTACTGGTTAGAAGTGATGATGGTTCGCCATTGGCTGGGCCAACTGTCAATCAAAAGGCTACGCCTCATATTCTAAATAATTGTATTTGTTTATATTAATTCCCCTGATGTGGTTCAGACAAATTAAACCCGATGTGAAATGAAACGATACAAACATCCCAACATGGGTTGTTGCTTGTTAAACTATTTAAACAAACCTGGTGAGAGTTTTATCAAAATGGAGAGAATATCCATCTGGCTGTGAAACGTGAATTTAGGCTTCGATTTGTTTTGAGATTGACATAAAGTGGTAAAAGATTATGTTGGTATTATTTTAAAGCTTTACTAGTTTCATATAAGAGAACATGGATGTCGGTTCTGCTGCGTTTTGTTGCAGGTTTTGCTCGTGTTAGTCGCCATCTTTGTTGCACTTGTATTTTTAACTTTCGAGAAATTCCTCTTCCTCCTATTTTTTTTTCTTTTTTTCCCCTTTTTTTCATCTTTTTCCCCCTTTTTTCTCGTTTTTTCACCTTTTTTACCTCTTTTCCCTCTTTTTTTCTCTTTTTTTTGCCTTTTTTCTCTTTTTTGCCTTTTTTTCCTCTTTTTTGCCTTTTTTCCTCTTTTTTCGCCTTTTTTCCCTCTTTTTTCCCCTTTATTCCCTCCTTTTCCCTCTTTTTTTTAACCTTTTTTCTTGTTTTTTCTCCTTTTTTGCCTATTTTCCCTCTGTTTTTCTCTTTTTTTGCCTTTTTTTCCCCTTTTCCCCCCCCTTTTTCCGCCTTTTTTTCTATTTTTTCCCCTTTTTTCTAATTTTTTCGCCTTTTTTCCCTTTTTTCCCTCTTTTCCCTCTTTTTTTCTCTTTTTTGCCTTTTTTTTCTCTTTTTTTGACTTTTTTTCCTCTTTTCGCCTTTTTTTCCCCTTTTTCCCCCTTTTTTCGCCTTTTTCCCTCTTTCTTTCCATTTTTTCCCTCTTTTTCCCTCTTTTTTTCTCTTTTTTTCCTTTTTTTCTCGTTTTGTCCCTCTTTTTTCCCTTCTTTTTTCCCCTTTTTTCCTTCTTTTTTTGTTCTCTTTTCCCTGTATTTTTCTTGATTTTTTTCTCCTCCCTGTCCCTGGCCCCGCCCCCTCCAGCCCTGGCCCCGCCCCCTCAGTGTTACGTCATCAGTGAGCTGGAAGGAAAAAAAATCATCAGGACCAAAATCATTACAAGAGGGAAAAAAAGAGAGGAAAAAGGAAAAAAGTGAAAAAAAGAGATACTTTGTTGGAGTTTTGACATATCGGCCTCAGGGCTTCTTGTTTGAGAAACTGTTGAAAGAAAACACCGTGACAGGAACTTGAGGAACTTTTTCCACACATGAACCGGTTAAATAAGTCCCTGACTGTTATACTGTATGTTGTTTACTTTCCAAAACAAAATTGATAGAAAAAAAGATAAATGTGGAAATAAGGTTAGATAATCAGCTATTTTTTTATATTTCAAACAAAACCAGCCTCAGAATTATTATCATTCTTAAATTAAAGATTCTCAGCCCTCAGAAAACCAAATGTAACCACATTTATTTAGTAATTTGAGCTAATTGTGTAAGTGAAGAGCAGCTCGTCTCTTCTCTAACTCTGGAAGATTAAAAGCATCATTTCCACCTGGAACAGATTCCAGATCAGACTCAGATCAATCTGCTGCTCCATCTGCTTTTTGATCTGTTTTTAGAGCCGAGAAAACCTGAGGAAACAGTGTTACATCAATCAGAGGCAAAATCTACATCTCACTGGATGAATGGAATAGACTAGAATAGAATAGAATATGATACCATATGATAAGATACGATGGAATAGAATACAATGGAATTGAATAGAATGGAATGCGATAGGAGAGGATACGATACGACGGGATGGGATAGAATACAATACAAAATAATAGAATAGAATAGAATGGAATTGAATAAAATAGAATGGTATAGGATATGACACAATACGATACAATACAATACAATGGAATAGAATAGAATTGAACAGAATGGAATGGAATCTGATATGATACCAGTAGTACCAGTTATAGTACCAGTAGTTCCAGTAGTGGTACAGGTTATGGTACCAGTAGTACCAGTTATAGTACCAGTTGTAGTACCAGTTTTACTGGTATACGATATACGATACGATGAAATGGAATGGAATAGAATTGAAGAGAATGGAATGGGAGAGGAGAGGATACAATACGATACAATAGAATAGAATAGAATAGAAGGGGATAGAATAGATTAGAATACAATACAAGATAGGAGAAGATAGGACACAATACGGTACAATACGATACAATGGAATTGAATAGAATGGAATGGAACGCGATATGATATGATACGAGACCATGGGATCGGATGTAATTGAATGGAATAGAATTGTCATGTCTTGGGGTGTAAGGTGTGGACCCAAACGCAGGAGACCAAGAGTCGGGAGGCAGGAGTCGGCAAAAAAATTGATTTATTAACAAAAAACCAAACTAAAGCAGAGCAGGATCAAAACAAACTAGAGGGATCAAAAAAAACCTGAGGAGCAGAACGTGGCAGGAAAAATGGAGGGAAGAAACAGTACGGTCCGACAGGGAACAAGGGAATGACAAGACCCGATATACTCAGGGGATAACGAGACACGACGAGACACAGGTGCAGACAATCAGGGCAGATGAGACACAGGTGCAGACACAATCAGGGCAGATGAGACACAGGTGCAGACAATCAGGGCAGATGAGACACAGGTGCAGACAATCAGGGCAGATGAGACACAGGTGCAGACAATCAGGGCAGATGGGACACCAAATTTTGAGAAGAAAAGTCAGAATTTTGAGAAAAAAGTCGAAATTTTGAGAAAAAAGTCGGAATTTTGAGAAAAAGTTGAGAAAAAAGTCGAAATTTTGAGAAAAAAGTCGGACTTTTGAGAAAAAAGTCGGAATTTTGAGAAAAAGTTGAGAAAAAAGTCGAAATTTTGAGAAAAAAGTCAGAATTTTGAGAAAAAAGTCAGAATTTTGAGAAAAAGTTGAGAAAAAAGTTGAAATTTTGAGAAAAAAGTCGAAATGTCGAGAAAAAGTCGAGAAAAAAGTTGAAATTTTGAGAAAAAGTCGAGAAAAAAGTCGGAATTTTAAGAAAAAAGTCGGAATTTTGAGAAAAAAGTCGGAATTTTGAGAAAAAAGTCGAAACAGACGGGGCAAAACAGAAACTGAAAGCTGGGGGGAATGTCAAACCTTGACAAAAATGGGATTCTATGGAATTGAACAGAACGGAATGGGATATGATATATGATATGCAATAAACCTGTCTCTTTATAAGTGCAATAACCACTAATACCTCACGTATTTTTGAAAATATTTGTAAATTTTTTGTAAATATTATAAATTTTTTTGGTGTTTTAATATTTTTTTCTCTCTTGTACATACTCTTTTTCTACTTTTTATATTGCTCTTTTTATTATTTAACTATTTATTGGTTATTTCTATTTTAAATTTTTTGTATAAAGCGTGTGTGTGTTTTGGCTGCTGCACGACTGAATTTCTCCTCTGGGAGATAAATAAAGTCTTCTATTCTATTCTATTCTGTTCTATTCTATTCTATTCTATTCTATATGATATGATAGAATAGAATACAATGGATTTGGATGGGATAGAATGGAATAGAATAGAATAAAATAGCTCCTTCATTCTCATTCAAAACAAACATCTATCTTACACACACGCACATCCATTTAAATACATAAACTTTAATATAAAATCTAAAAAGAAAGAGGGAGAGTGAAAACAAACACACACATAATAAATATGTCTGTATGGAAAAGAGGAGGAGAAGGAAGTGAACAGGGCTGGATATGAATACATAAATATGAACACATAAATATGAACACATAAATATGAACACATAAATATGAACACATAAATATGAATACATAAATATGAACACATAAATATGAACACATAAATATGAACACATAAATGTGATGTATAGACTCCTTCCTGGTCCAGTCTTAATAAAAGCTTGTTTAAAAACCAGCTATTAACACGAAGACACATTTCATCCATTTACTTTATTTATTTATTTATTTACCACAAATCTCTTTTAAAACCCTGCATGGAGGAACTTGTACAGAGTTTCACTCCCATCAACAACTGGGATGAAATAACAAAGATAATGTACGACAAATTAACAAAAATGATGAATATAAAAGAGAACATGGATACGAGGTCTGGATTACATTAATACATTAATACAGAAGAGAATCAGGTTCAGGCAGGAGAAAAATAAACATTTAGAGGAGGAAGATTTTTTTTTCATTATGCACTTCGAGAAAAAAGTTGAAATTTCGAGAAAAAAGTCGAACCCAAACTTACAACTTATACAGTACAAAGTTCTTCATAGAATACATTATACTGGACAAAGGATGTTCCAGATGGGCTTTGTCACCTCTAATATCTGCTCACAGTGCACAGAGAACACCCCAGATAATTATATGCATGCTTTATGGTTCTGTACACCGGTACAGAGGTTCTGGAAGGAGATTTGTGAGGATTTATCCACATGGATCAACCACAGAATCCCAGTGTGCCCCACGGTATGTATATTAGGTCACCTGGGAGATATTCAGATGGAATCTAACCGGACACACCGGGTTCTCACTGCCTTATGTATCGCAAAGAAAACCATTCCAGTAAATTGGAAACAAAAGTCCAGTTTATGTATCAACCACTTTAGGAATCTTTTATCAGATCATATTAGTAGTGAGATAATGTCTGCCTCCACTGAACAACATTCGGATGAATTGCACTCTCTCTGCAAAAAAAAAAAAAAAAAAATGTTGAGAAAAAAGTCGAAATGTCGAGATTAATGTTGAAGTACAATTTCGCGAAAAAAGTCGAAATGTCGAGAAAAAGTCGAAATGTCGAGAAAAAAGTCGAAATGTCGAGAAAAAAGGCGAAATTTCGACTTTATTCACGAAATTTCTACTTTATTCTCCACATTCGTATAATTTTGTGTGTGATACTTGAAGGATTTCAGTTCCGTTAATGAATATTTTAGCTTCTTCTTTTGCATAAGGTTTATTTTAGTTGCAGAAGTTCCTCTCCATACATGTTCCCCAGGTCCAGGTCCAGGTCCAGGTCCAGGTCCAGGTCCAGGTCCTGGTCCAGGTCCAGGTCCAGGTCCTGGTCCAGGTCCAGGTCCAGGTCCAGGTCCGTCCTGACCCGTGAGTCAGCACTTTTTATCCCTGGTGATGAATTAACAGCAGATGTAACACTTAGTGATGGAAGCATGTGTCGAGGCCGAGGCGTCCGGGCTGAAATCAATCCCAGCATGCAACGCTGCGTCCACACTGCCCTGTTGCCGGGAGACGGAGCAGCTTGAGAGGTGAAAGTTATTCCTGCTAAACGTCTGGAAACATCAACATGAGCAACAAACCGCAGATAAATGAACAGATCAGTCTGCGGCAAAAAGAGAACAAAAATAAAAACTAACCAATTATTTTTATTAACAAACAGTACACACAACAAAAGACGACATTGAGTTACCATGATATGTATCTAGGTGTGTGAGTGTGTTAGGAATGGGAGATATTTTACCGTTCACGATAAACCGTCAAAAAAATTCCCCACAGTAAGAATTTATCATCTCACGATAAAAATGATAAATTCCTGTTGATGACGTTTTTGTGTAAAACTAATTTATGGAAGGAAGGAAGGAAGGAAGGAAGGAAGGAAGGAAGGAAGGAAGGAAGGAAGAAATGAGCCAAAAAGAAAGAAAGAAAGAAAGAAAGAAAGAAAGAAAGAAAGAAAGAAAGAAAGAAAGAAAGAAAGAAAGAAAGAAAGAAAGAAAGAAAGATAAATTCCCGTTGATGAGGTTTTTGTGTAACAAACATGGTGGATCTGAGAGAGAGATAGATTTATAGTTAAAAAGATGGAGTTGAATTGGTATTTTTTTATCGTAATTTTTATCGTTATTGGGATAAACGCCAGAAATTATCATGATAAATCTTTTAGTCCATACCACCCATCCCTACTTGTGATAGTATAATAGCATATAATAATATAATAATATCCTAATATAACATAATAATTTTTACAATAAAAAAAAAACAAAAAAAAAACTAACCAATTAATCAGAAACCATTTCCAGAAAGATTGTCTCAGAAAAATCAGCAAATTAAACCAAACAAAACACATAACCCGCCTGGCGTCTGGAGTTAAATCTGAAACACTCGGCTGAAAGTTGATTCATTAAAAACGACGTCACTTCGTTTGGTTTATGGTTGGGTTTGTTCTCTCTTCTCATAAAAACCTCAGAGGTTCAGGACTCTCGTTTACCAGCGTTTCCCCGAGGCAGAAAAACCTAAATATGAGTTTTAGGTTCGTTAAATGTTGCCAGATTTGATGAGGGAAATAATCAGGAACCGACAAGCTCCCAAAAGCTCCCAAAAGTGTTTCTTTTCCTGAAAAATAGAAAGTATGGGGTTTTTTTTTTTAAATTGTACTTCAACATTAATCTCGACATTTCTACTTTTTTCTCAACATTTGGACTTTTTTCTCAAAGTGCATAATGAAAGAAAAATCTTCCTCCTCTAAAATATTATTTAGATTTTTCTCCTGCCTGTCCTGATTCTCTCCTGTAGTTTATGGTCATTTTTTTTTAATATAGGAAACTTATAGGTAGGAAAGATCCCCACTGATATTTAGATGGAGTGGGATTAAAATGTAAAGTGATGAGAGAGTAAATCTCTCTGAAGGTCTACAATCTCCGTAATGTGGTCCGACATGAAGGTTAAAAGCTGCTACAAGCAGAGCGTTGCCTCGGCGACCTCGTCTCTCCATCACCAGCCCGTGATGAGACTCGTAGCTGGAGGAGGATGAGACTCGTAGCTGGAGGAGGAGGATGCTGCTCTTCTGCAGCGACCGACACCAGACTGTCAACGCCGCTGCAGGACATTTTCATTAGTTTGCACAGTGGAAAACACCAGGATAGCAATGCATCTAATTATAAAGACATCACTGCCTGGATTCAGCAACTCCTCGACTACAACTGGACCAAGTTACAGGAGAAGAGGGCTTGGTCTTCTTGACGTCATTAGTTGGCGGAGCCGCCATGTTGGAAGCTACCTTAGCTGCTAGCTTAGCTGCTCTTCAGACCACTGGGTACAGACGTGCTCCCTCGTGCGTGCGTTTTTTCGTGCGTTTTTGCGTGCGTTCGTGCGTTTTTTGTGCGGGCGTACAGGCGTGCGGGCGGGCGTGCATTTTTGCGTGCGTTTTGCGTGCGAGCGTGCGTTTTTCCGTGCGTTCGTTCTTTTCGTGCGTTTTCGACATTTCCACTTTTTTCACAAAATTTCACCTTTTTCTCAAAATTTCAACTTTTCTCTCAACTTTTTTCTCTTTGTTGTGTCATACTTGTAATCGTTACTTTTTTTTTCATTATGCACTTCAAGAAAAAAGTCAAAATTTTGAGAAAAAAGTCGAAATGTCGAGATTAATGTTGAAATACAATCTCGAGAAAAAAGTTGAAATGTTGAAAAAAAGGCAAAATGTCGAGAAAAAAGTCAAAATTTCGAAAAAAAAAAAGTTGAAATGTCGAGATTAAAAAGGAAAGGAAAAAGGAAGAAAAAAAGAGAAAAAAAGGAAAAAAAGAAGAAAAAAAGAAGAGAAAAAAGAGAAAACAAGGAAAAAAGAAGAAAAAAAGAAGAAAAAAGGAAAAACAAAGGTCAAACATTATTGAAAAAGCTCCAGGAGCCACTAGGGCGGCGCTAAAGAGCTGCGGGTTGCTGATCCCTGGTCTAGGGGGAGATGTTGTTGTAGTTACTGGTTAGTGACTCTAGGGAGAGATGTTGAGCCGCCCCGCGGCTCCCTGGCTGAGCAGCAGCCGCCGAGCCGCCGCCGCTCAGCCAGCTGTTCCGTGTTTCAGTTTGTTCTTCCTGTGTTCCTGCGTCAAGACTCCTTTCCCCGACCCTGAATCCCAACCTGGGGCTTGCTGATTGGGCCGGAGCTTCGGGAGCTGCATGCTGGCCTGCAGTCCCCACCCCTGGTCATCCCGCTGCTGCTTCCACCTGCCTGCTGTGTGCTGACATCCCCAAACCCCCAGTCTGGCCTTCGACAGGAGGGTCCCCCCTTATGATCCAGGGGCCTCATTTATAAAAGACTGCGTAGGACTCATACTAAAAGTGCACGTAAAGCCAAAAGCTGAAAATGGCGGGCGCAAAAAAAAATTTGGATTTATAAAACCGCGTGCACGCAATGTTCGCTTTATAAATCACAGTCCAGCTGGAAGGTTGCGCAGGTGAATTCGCCTCATATCCCGCCCTCTACATGCCCACTTTTTACCATATATGGTATGTATTTGCATATGAATGAGCCTGCTGAGCATGCGCAGCAGCTTCCTGCAGCCTGTTTGGCTTCAGAATGAATGAACGTGTCGAGCCACCGTGCCACTGAATTTTACTGAGATCTGAGATCGAGATGTTGTGGATGAGGTGGAGAGCAGGAAAACTACATTATTTTGTGGTCACAGGTAGAAAAAGTATATAAATAGTATTAAATAAAGCGAGTGAGTGGCAGCACGCCGCTGCTGCCCGTTAGTGCCACGACGCAATTTCCACTGGGGACAGGGGGGACATGTCCCCCCCACTTTTCAAAATCATGTTTTTGTCCCCCCCACTTTTTACAGTTTAAAAACTAACGGTAGGCTCAGCCTGTAATTGCAAATCATCAAGACACTCTGTGCGAAAGCGATTTATGGTTCCACCTCACCAACGCAGAGCCTACGGCGTAGACTCTGCGTTGGTGTGACGCAGAACCATAATTCAGGCTTAAAAGTAAACACAACATGAGCGCACGTACCCGTGCATGACAGGCAGATACAAACGGGGAGAAGAGACTATTTCTTTAATTTTTATTTTTTTTAAAACGTTATCCTTATGAAGGCAATTGTTATATAGTCCAACTTTCCTTATTTTATTCAGAACACTTTTTTTTTTCCTCTTCGGCGTGGGCCCCCGCGGAGCAGTGGGCCCGGGGCGGCCGCCCCCCCCTGCTCCACCGCCTGCTCCGTTAATGGTCCTGACTGACGCTGTGCTTCACACATAGAGGGACACGATCAGCGCTATTATATTATAAGTCTGATATGTGATGACATTAAGAGTATGACATGAATCTGGCTTCATTTCACCACCTCACCGCCTGCATCGCCAGTTCCCCATGTCTTAAGTAAATTCCTATGGGAGGATCAGGGTTGCCGTAAAGATACGCAGATCTTTCAGTTAGTTTGTTCTTTTTAAATCCCAACCTTTGTGTAGAAGGTGGCTTGCACATCTTTCAAGCCCTGTTTTGTGCGCAAGCGAGCTTTATAGATGAGGCCCCTGGTCCAGGTCCTGGTCCAGGTTTCTTCCTCCTAAAGGGGAGTTTTTCTTGCCACTGTTTGGCTTAAGGTTTTTCTCCCACTAGGGGACTTTTTACCTGCCATTGTTTATGTAATAATTGCTCGGGGGTTTATGTTTATGTTCTGGATCTCTGGAAAGCGTCTGGAGACACTTCTGTTGTATTAGACGCTATATAAATAAAATTGAATTGAATTGAATTGTGTGTCAGCGTTTCCATGACAAACATCTCCTTTACAATCGTTACCCACTCTCTTGTTTAGCCATTTCCTCGTTATTGTTCTCTTAGAAGCTACTAGTAATATTTTAAGGAGGTATTTGTCTGAGGTATTTAGTTTAGTTGGTATATTTCCCAGATATATTGTACAGAAATTATATTCAATCTTAGAGCCAATTATTAGGGCCTTTTCTCCCTTTTTCCCTTTTTTCCCCCTAAACGAGCCCCAAAAGTCACCAAATTTTGCACCAAGCCAGACCTGGTGAAAAATGTGCTATTTAATGGTTTGCATTAATGGGCGTGGCCTAACGGCTCAACAGCGCCCCCTAGAAAACTTTGTGCCTCAAGCCCCACAATACGGTTTGACGTACATGCACGGAAATCAGTACACACCTGTATCATGTCACAACTTAAAGAAAAGTCTCTTGGCGACATGGCCGAAACCCAACAGGAAGTCGGCCATTTTGAATTAATCGTGTCATTTTGGCGAAATTTATGCCATTCCTTCGGCAATTAATACGGCCCGAACCGTAACGTGCACCCAGATGTGTTATACATCAAAATGTGCGTCTCCATCCTGCAACAATGCGCATTTCTTTTCTCTTTCAAAAGCGTTACCGTGGTGATGCTAGATGCCAAAAAGTTCGCCCACCCTTCATCTGGTTGGTTCAGACAGAGAAAACTTTGTGCCTCAAGCCCCAGAATACGCTTTGACGTACATGCACGAAAATCGCTACACACCTGTATCAGCAGACAACTTAAAGAAAAGTCTCTTGGCGACATGGCCGAAACCCAACAGGAAGTCGGCCATTTTGAACATTTTGAATTAATCGCCTAATTTTGCCGCAATTTATGCCATTCCTTCGGCAGTTAATACGGCCCGAACCGTAACGTGCACCCAGATGTGTTATACATCAAAATGTGCGTCTCCATCCTGCAACAATGCGCATTTCTTTTCTCTTTCAAAAGCGTTACCGTGGTGATGCTAGACGCCAAAAAGTGCGCCCCCCCTTCATCTGATTGGCCCTATTTTCTGTTTCTGTTTCAATTCCAGAATATGTGACTGAGTTGTTGCATCGTCTCCAACGTCGCCCTGATTCTGGTCTGCCACTTTTAAACATTTTATTCTTGGGGTGATAAAGAACCTGATCAAACTCTTCCATGCAGATTCTCTCCATTGGGTCTTTTGCAGCTTTATGAAGCTTCAGATTTTCTTCCCATCGGGTTTCAGACCTAAACATCTTCTCTGTGAACGTCTGTCGTCCGTCTGCCGCCGCGTTCTCCTGCTGACCAGACCGAGATGCTTTTTTACATCAATATTGACTCTCTGTGTTTGAACAAAGGCAGTAATTGATGTGAATCAGAAGAGTTTAGCTGTAAAAAGGTCACGGCCCTCGGCCGTCGTCTCTCCTGGACGAACCTGGAGATTTCTGTTAATGATTCACTGATTCTCAGAGCTGGAGCTCCGGGTTTATTTGCACTTTGTGAGATCAGATCTGAGCAGTAAATTAACACCTCGTGGTTTCGGTTACGCCACCGTTCCTCGTGATGCTGCCAGGCTTTGAGCTCGAGGATAACAAACCTGTCGCTGAGCCGTGTGACTGGTTTTGTAGGGATTATTTTAACTTCTACCGGGGGCTTGAAGGCGTCGCCACGGAGATTGATGTTGGTGCTGATGGTGTCCGTGGTCGTCGCCGGGGCTGGAGCCGGCTGGTCTGAGGAAACGCTGAGGACACACAGTTCCTCTGAGCACCGTGGCTTGATCCTGGAGAAGGAATCAGAAATATATCATGTGCAAAATAAGTTAGAAAATAAAATAATGAAATAAATATAAAGTGCAAGTAAAGAAAAAATGTATATTAAAGAATAAATATAAAGTGCAAGACGTGGGCGTGGAAGTTACCGTCAAAAAAATTCCCCACGGTAAGAATTTGTCATCTCACGGTAAAAATGATAAATTGAGGAAAGAAAGAAAGAAAGAAAGAAAGAAAGAAATGAGCCTGAAAGAAAGAAAGAAAGAAAGAAAGAAAGAAAGAAAGAAAGAAAGAAAGAAAGAAAGAAAGAAAGAAAGAAAGAAAGAATCGTTATCGGGATAAATGCCAGAAATTATCGTGATACATTTTTTAGTCCATACCGCCCATCCATAGTGGAAGTTGGCTTGGACATGGAAGTTTGCTTGGGTGTGGAAGTTGGCTTGGGCGTGGAAGTTGGCTTGGACGTGGAAGTTGGCTTGGACGTGGAAGTTGGCTTGGACGTGGAAGTTGGCTTGGACGTGGAAGTTGTCTTGGACGTAGAAGTTGGCTTGGGAGTGGAAGTTGGCTTGGGCGTGGAAGTTGGCTTGGGTGTGGAAGTTGGCTTGGGCGTGGAAGTTGGCTTGGACGTGGAAGTTGGCTTGGACGTGGAAGTTGGCTTGGACGTGGAAGTTGGTTTGGGCGTGGAAGTTGGCTTGGGCGTGGAAGTTGGTTTGGGCGTGGAAGTTGGCTTGGGCGTGGAAGTTGGCTTGGGTGTGGAAGTTGGCTTGGGCGTGGAAGTTGGTTTGGGCGTGGAAGTTGGCTTGGGCGTGGAAGTTGGCTTGGGTGTGGAAGTTGGCTTGGGCGTGGAAGTTGGCTTGGGCGTGGAAGTTTGCTTGGGCGTGGAAGTTGGCTTGGGCGTGAAAGTTGGCTTGGGTGTGGAAGTTTGCTTGGGTGTGGAAGTTTGCTTGGGTGTGGAAGTTGGCTTGGGCGTGGAAGTTGGTTTGGGCGTGGAAGTTGGCTTGGGAGTGGAAGTTGGCTTGGGCGTGGAAGTTGGCTTGGGTGTGGAAGTTGGCTTGGGCGTGGAAGTTGGCTTGGGCGTGGAAGTTGGCTTGGGCGTAGAAGTTTGCTTGGGCGTGGAAGTTGGCTTGGGCGTGAAAGTTGGCTTGGGTGTGGAAGTTTGCTTGGGTGTGGAAGTTTGCTTGGGTGTGGAAGTTTGCTTGGGCGTGAAAGTTTGCTTGGGCTGGCTTAGAGTCCGAGGGGCCGGCTGATGTGTGTAAACACTGTTTACGCCCCCCCAAATTTTGCACAAATCTGAGGCTCAAATACAGTTTTTTAACCTGATGATAAAAATATGCTGAATACCGTTGTCATGGATACAAAACCATGTCTGTATCAGGCTGTAAATATGTTTATTGCAGCTGTGAGGTCATCGTTTTGATTTGGAGATATTTCTGGGTATTATTTTAATCCTCATACTTCATACTTCATCTTAAGGAGTTCTCTGCATCCTTAATATGGCCAATTACAAAAATTCTAAATCGTTCAATAGCTCTGGAAACTTTCCCAGATGTGGAAACTAGCTGCTGTTTCACCCTATATTTAAAGGTAGTGATCAACAATCCATTAGCAAATACAGACCTATTAGTGTGTTGCCTGTGGTTTCCAAAGTGGCTGAGAAACTTGTTGCTGGACAAATAATAAATTATTTAAATACTAGTTCTTACTTTTTGCATCCAAACCAGTTTGGCTTTCGCACTAATCACTCCACTGAAACTGCCAATTGCTATTTCATTGAAAATATTAAGTCAATGCTAGATAAAGGTGGTGTGGTTGGTGCTGTATTTTTAGATCTGAAAAAGGCTTTTCATACCATCAATCATGGCATACTTTTTGGTAAACTTTCCACATTTAATTTTTCATCAGGCACCATTAACTGGATAAAGTCATATTTAGCAAAAAGGGTCTCAGTTTGTTCGCATAAAGAATCATCAGTCCAAAACTATTTCCTTAGCGGCAGGTGTTCCCCAGGGATCCATTTTGGGTCCACTTTTATTTTCTTTATATGTGAATGATTTGCCACAGTGTGCCCTAATTCAAACACCATAATGTTTGCAGATGACACTGTCATTTTTACGCATGGTAGCAGTACAGCCCAAGTCGCTGATCGCTTAACCAACTCAATGCAACGCGTCACAAAATGGTTAAAGCAAAACTGCCTTCAACTCAATGTCACTAAAACAGTGTGTATGTTTTTTAGTAAAACTAAAACTCTCTCTCCAGAGCCCGATGTGGTTGTAGACGGGGAGCGATTATGTGTTGTCTCAGATTCTAAATACCTCGGGGTGGTCATTGATAGTAATCTTAAATTTAATTTTCACATTCAAACTAGCCTTTTTGGCTAATTCCGGCACATTTTACATTTGTTTAAATATGTTATTAATGTGCATTGTCCCTTTTATCTAAACCTTTAAATAAAATAAATAAATCATACTATCTTCATACTTATGGCTCAAAGACGGTTCCTGGGACTGGTGTTGGTGTCTTAGTCCTCTAGCATTTCAGTTGATTATCAGGCGGCTTTTATCGGATGATCCTGATAAATGTCCTGCTCGCGCTGATAATCTACCGACTCTGGCATCGTGGAGTTTTGATATAACTCAAGACGCTTCAGCTGCATCCGTCTCCTCACCTGGAGACAGATCCGTAAATCTGTGGAGATGAGCTCTATCCTGGCTCCGGGGCCTCGGGGCCCGTCACTCCTCCGTCGCTCCTCCGTCGCTCCTCCGTCGCTCCTCCGTCCCTTCAGGGCGATGCAGCGACGGAGGAGTGACGGGCCCCGGGGGCCTCAGGGCCCGTCGTTCCTCCGTCCCTTCAGGGTGATGCAGCCAGGAAACCACACACTGGATGAGCAAGCGTCTCCAGTGTGGATAATGTGAAATAAAAAGATTGTATTTGCAGCTCTGAGCGTTTCTGGACATGAAGACGTATCTCTGCCCTCCAGTTCTGCTGCACCTGCTCCGTTTACCATCCAGAGTAACGGCTGCACCTGCTCCGTTTACCATCCAGAGTAACGGCTGCACCTGCTCCGTTTACCATCCAGAGTAACGGCTGCACCTGCTCCGTTTACCATCCAGAGTAACGGCTGCACCTGCTCCGTTTACCATCCAGAGTAACGGCTGCACCTGCTCCGTTTACCATCCAGAGTAACGGCTGCACCTGCTCCGTTTACCATCCAGAGTAACGGCTGCACCTGCTCCGTTTACCATCCAGAGTAAAGGCTGCACCTGCTCCGTTTACCATCCAGAGTAACGGCTGCACCTGCTCCGTTTACCATCCAGAGTAACGGCTGCACCTGCTCCGTTTACCATCCAGAGTAACGGCTGCACCTGCTCCGTTTACCATCCAGAGTAACGGCTGCACCTGCTCCGTTTACCATCCAGAGTAACGGCTGCACCTGCTCCGTTTACCATCCAGAGTAACGGCTGCACCTGCTCCGTTTACCATCCAGAGTAACGGCTGCACCTGCTCCGTTTACCATCCAGAGTAACGGCTGCACCTGCTCCGTTTACCATCCAGAGTAACGGCTGCACCTGCTCCGTTTATGATCCAGAGTAACGGCTGCACCTGCTCCGTTTACCATCCAGAGTAACGGCTGCACCTGCTCCGTTTACCATCCAGAGTAACGGCTGCACCTGCTCCGTTTACCATCCAGAGTAACGGCTGCACCTGCTCCGTTTACCATCCAGAGTAACGGCTGCACCTGCTCCGTTTACCATCCAGAGTAACGGCTGCACCTGCTCCGTTTACCATCCAGAGTAACGGCTGCACCTGCTCCGTTTACCATCCAGAGTAACGGCTGCACCTGCTCCGTTTACCATCCAGAGTAACGGCTGCACCTGCTCCGTTTACCATCCAGAGTAACGGCTGCACCTGCTCCGTTTACCATCCAGAGTAACGGCTGCTCCTGCTCCGTTTACCATCCAGAGTAACGGCTGCTCCTGCTCCGTTTACCATCCAGAGTAACGGCTGCACCTGCTCCGTTTACCATCCAGAGTAACGGCTGCACCTGCTCCGTTTACCATCCAGAGTAACGGCTGCTCCTGCTCCGTTTACCATCCAGAGTAACGGCTGCTCCTGCTCCGTTTACCATCCAGAGTAACGGCTGCACCTGCTCCGTTTACCATCCAGAGTAACGGCTGCACCTGCTCCGTTTACCATTCAGAGTAACGGCTGCACCTGCTCCGTTTACCATCCAGAGTAACGGCTGCACCTGCTCCGTTTACCATCCAGAGTAACGGCTGCACCTGCTCAGAACTTCACAGGTCGGTGTAAAGAATAGAAACCAGAGCCGTGGAGATGGATTTATCCAATTATCTGCAGATCTGCAGATCTGGAGGAACCAGAGAGTCTCTGAATGTTAGAGTAAATGTATAAATGTGTCTGGTGGAAACATGACGCAGGAAACACATCAATGATGCTCATCTGGGCTCCAGTGGGGAATGGAAGAGGGGAGATGAGTTTTGGTATTTAAAAAAGAGGGACATTTTCCGTCACTGTTCCACCAACCCAACTGAAGTCTAGTATTATTGTGGCAGGGTGGAGGAGCTGCAGCCACTCAGGCTGACGGGACACAGGTGTGGTATGGAGCCAAATCAAGGCCAAAAGTTTTGCTAATTTGAAAAAAAAATTTGAACCTGAAATTTTTTTTTTACAGTTTCAATTTTATTTTTTTCAGTATCAGATCTTTTTTTCAGTTTCAAATCTTTTTATTTCAGTTTCAAATCTTTTTTTTTCAGTTTCACGTCTTTTTTTTTCAGTTTCACATCTTTTTTTTTCAGTTTCACTTCTTTTTTTTTCAGTTTCACATCTTTTTTTTTCAGTTTCACTTCTTTTTTTTTCAGTTTCAAATTTTTTTTTCAGGTTCAGACTTTTGGCCCGGATCTGGCGTGGGGGGCGTGGCATCAACTGAGAGGGGCGTGGCATCAACTGAGAGGGGCGTGGCATCAACTGAGAGGGGCGTGGCTTCAACTGAGAGGGGCGTGGCATTCACGTGATTGGCAGTGGAAAAACCAATCGCAGTATAAAAGCAATAAACTATGCCAGACTGTACAGTTCAACAGCCACACTTTAAAGTTTGACATTTCCCACTTCCACATACTACCAAATACGGTCTAAAACAGCTTTTTAAACAGAAATGTGTCACTAATATCAGTTTTTTCCACTGCCAATCACGTGAATATGGTGTATATACAGTGTTGAATCAAACTTCTACTGATAACTTCTGCAACCTACGTTTCCTGAAGGCAACATGACTGAGGAACGTCCCCCGCCTTCTCTGTTCTGCTGTCACTCATGATGCCACGCCCCTCTCAGTTGATGCCACGCCCCCCACGCCAGATCCGGGCCAAAAGTCTGAACCTGAAAAAAGATTTGAAACTGAAATAAAAAGATTTGAAACTGAAAAAAAGATCTGATACTGAAAAAAATAAAATTGAAACTGTAAAAAAAAATTTTCAGGTTCAAATTTTATTTTCAAATTAGCAAAACTTTTGGCCCTGATTTGGCTCCATAGTGTGGCCCGTCAGCCCCTCCACCCTGCCAGCCTTATAAGGGAGAGACAGAGTGTGGTTCAATGAAAGGGTTCTGCACTAAACTCCGTGTCTTCTCTATCCTGTCGGTTGGGCCCCAGTGTAGCACGGCGAGTGCTACGGGGCCCGACCGACCGATAGAGAGAGAGGACACAGAGTTTTGTGCAGAACCCTATTATTGAACCACACACACCGCCACACGTGCACAAGCACAGCACCAGCCGACATCAGCAGCTTCTCCGTCTCTCCCTTATAAGGCTGGCAGGGTGGAGAGGCTGACGGGCCACACCTGTGTCCCGTCAGCCTGAGTGGCTGCAGCTCCTCCACCCTGACGGGCCACACCTGTGTCCCGTCAGCCTGAGTGGCTGCAGCTCCTCCACCCTGCCACAATTACGTTTTAAGACATTTCAAAACTCTAAAATAACTTTCAACCCCTTACAATCTACAATTATCTGCTCAGAATCTGATAGTTTCACCTTTGTTCACTCTGAAATGATTAAACATTCCTACGTTTGTAATTCCTATAATAGAGCTTAACACAAAAGGGAATTAAAGCACATTTTGTTTATTTCCTGTCTTCACTCAAGGCTGATTCAGTGACAAATCAAATTTTCTAACTCCAAAGTGAGAAACAAAACTAATTAAAAGTACTGAGAAAGTACTGTTAGAAATGTTATTTCCTTAGACGGTGTAAACTCTTCATCCCTATTTCCACACCACAGTTTTATCCAGAGTTTTGCACCGCCTACATTATCGTAAGACTGTCCTATAAACATTTACCCAGACATCCACCCCTGTGTGACAGATGTTAAATCATTCCTGCTACTTTATGTTGGGGAGTTGCTCTGAACTAGATCGGTTCTGGTCTTCTTTCTTTCTTTCTTTATTTTCTAAAGTATCCAACAGAACTGTCCCCTTCTGGCCTTTTTTGGAGTTATTTCAGGAAACATATCTTTGACATCTTGTCAAGCTTTGGCATTTTCCTCCTTACTAGCGCGGCGGTTGATTTTGCTAATTTGGATAAATTCTGCCCCCCCCACCCCCACGTATATCAACAGGATCATGTTTAATCTCACATTAGAAATCATTTAATTTAATGTATTTTTTATTGTTTGTTTTACTTTTATTTCATCTTATATTTCTTCTACATGGTTATTTCACTTTGACATTTACAGAATCTGGTGATTTCACAAAAACCCGTCCTGATAAAACCTTCCTGGTACTTTAATAAAACATACAGGAGTTGTTTTCTGAGCCTCGGTTTGACATCTCCCTCCATGTAAAGGGATTAGTTTATAAATGATACAAACACATGAATGCAGTTGGTTCTTTGAAACATTTATGAGATCATGGGGACATGCTGGGAGATGTTAGTCAGGTATTATTATCATCATCACGGAGTTTCAGAGCTGAAGACTCAAACCCCAGACGTCCCACGTCCAAATGTCGAGATTAATGTTGAAATACAATTTCAAGAATAAAGTCGAAATTTTGTGAGTAAAGTCGAAATTTTGCCCTTTTTTTCTCAACATTTCAACTTTTTTCTCAACATTGTACTTCAACTTTAATCGCGAATTAATTAATTTAATTTCGATTTTATTCTCGATATTTTGACTTTTTTCTCAACATTTCAACTTTATTCATAAAATTTTGACTTTTTTCTCAACATTTCAACTTTATTCATAAAATTTTGACTTTTTTCTCAACATTTCAACTTTTTTTCTCAAAATTGTACTTCAACATTAATCGTGACATTTCAACTTTATTCATGAAATTTTGACTTTTTTCTCAACATTTCGACTTTTTCTCGACATTGTACTTCAACATTAATCCATATGAACTGGAAAACAAGTCCTTATTCTGGACCAGCTGGAGTTTATTTCAATCTTTTTTAGTAGCATTCGCCCAAACTATTTGCTGTGAGAGAACAATATTGTTTAGTGTTATTTCAGTCAGTTGTGATGTTAGATATTTTCTGCCAACGCTCTGGGTCTGTGATGTCACAAAACTTTGATTGTGTTTTCTTGAGCCAGAAAACGTCTCAGAATCTGAGGATTTCACCAATAGATGTCCCGATAAAACCTTCCAGCGTAGCTTTAATAAAACAAAACTTTCATACAGGAGTTGTTTTCTGAGCCTCGGTTTGACATCTCCCTCCATGTAAAGGGATTAGTTTATAAATGATACAAACACATGAATGCAGTTGGTTCTTTGAAACATTTATGAGATCATGGTGACATTCATGCTGGAGATGTTAGTCAGGAATCATTAGAGTTTCAGAGATGAATCCTCAAACCCCAGACGTCCCACGTCCAAATGTCGAGAGTGAAACACAAAAAAACCAATTAAACACGGAAACATGTACAACAATACGTTGGGAAGATATTGGGAATGTCATTGATTTTTCTTCCTTCTTGACCAAATATGGTTTAAATTGTCATGCAGAGTTTATGAAGGTTTGTAAAGCCATTCCCCTGCCACTTATTCATTTGATTAAAAGTGCTCTAATGTATGGAGATATTGGGACACTTCCTGTGTTAGTTATTGAGGATTATGGGTTATCGGATAAGAAATGTAACAACAAGTTTATAAGTGCTCTCTTTAAGTTGAGATCATTTAACGACTATCACAGAGGTTTATATTCTGACACTTCACAGTCTTTAAGTGTGTCTACATTAGAAAAAAACACTCAAATTATATCAAATGGCCCATTCCCCCCAAAGTCAAGGAAACTCATTTTAAATTGATTAATAAAATGTATCCAGCTGAATTCTTGAGACGTAGATTTAAATTTGAATTTACCCCTGTGTTTTTTGTAATGAATCTGAAGAATCACTTGATCACATGTTTTTATTTTGTCCTGTCTCAAAAATGTTTGGCAAGAAATTAGAAATTGTCTATCTTTAAAAATGAATGACATTCCAAATTTAGAAATCGTTAACATTATTTTTTATATAGATACTATTGTCTCTTTCTGAAATGTCGATGCTATTTGCTTTGAAATGTCTTACAGTTCCTTTGTATTAACTTTACTTGTCTCTTATTTTTGTTTAAACAATACGTTGGGAAAACAGTTACAAAACAGCAGTAAAGTTCCTTCAAACGTCTTTTATAACATTTCAAAGAGGAAGAGTCTTTGCCAGGAGGGAAAAATCATTCCACAATTTTAGTCCCTAAATCTCATGGAACATTTACCTGAAATGTAGGAGATGAAGATCTGAGGATTGTCCAGTTGAATAAGAATCAACCTGTGGATTTGATTTAAAGTAAGTCTTGAACTGGCCAGGAATATTCCCTTCACTCGAATTTAGCTTATAAATAAAAACACATATCTGAAAAATATTGATATCATAAATAGTAAGAATGTGGAGTTTGTGAAATAAAGGAGTAGATGAAGCGGTGACTCTGATCGAGTTTAAATCCTAACAAAACGTTTCTGTGATTTCTGCTGGACTGCCGTGCTCAAGCTCTTTACGGAGGAAGAATATTGTGCTTTTCCAGGAATATTGTTGGTGAAACGAGAGGAGAATGAACTGCAGATATTTCTGGTAGTGGAGCCGCTAACAGGAACAGGAAGTACCGTATTGGCCCGAATATAAGACGGGGTTTTTTGCATTGAAATCAGACTGAAAAAGTGGGCGTCGTCTTACATTCGGGGTCTAGACGTTATACCCATTCACAACGCTAGATGGAGCCAGATATCTTTAATGTGAATGCTGAACTAAACTCCCCAGGCCAAAGGAACCCCTGGCACGAAGAAGAAAAATAAAAATAGCAGTAGCATGAAGAAGAAAAATAAAAAATAGTGGTAAGAAAGAAAAGAGAAGAAAATAAGAGAAGAGATAACAGAAAAGGAGAAACGTAGCAACAATCTGGAGAAAAATGGGTCGAAGAAGTTATGATGCAAACTTCAAGATCATGATTTGAATGAGGCAAAATAACATGCTTTTTCTCTCCAATATATTGTTATAATCATTTGTTTCAGATGTACTGTAATTATTTTCTGTATAAAAATTTAATTTGGTGTTAAAAAAGTCTTTTTTCAAATTTGAGTCTTGAAAAAGAGGGGGTCGTCTTACAATCAGGGTCGTCTTATATTCGGGTCAATATGGTAGTTTCCAGCTGGTCCTGCTGACTCAGCACTAGTGGATCAACTGGTAACTGCAGGCAGCGCCGGGTTAACGCAAAGGCAAACTAGGCATGTGTCTAGGGCCCGATTGACAGGGGAGGGGCCCAGACAGAGGGACACATTTTTATTTATTTTTTTGTCTCCACACATATTAATGGTTGATACCATGCCGGTAAAAACCTAAGGCATATATATATGTGCATTATTACTATATTTAGTATACATACATATACGCATACATACCATGGATCTATAATATTAACTGGACGGTACATCGAAAATGGCCGCCCATTCATTTCAATGGAGTTTTCTCAGCCAGCGCATCCGCCGAAAAAATTTCCGACTTCCTGGTTTACTTCCGCGTTAACGGGCCCATAGAGCATGCTCAGTTGAGTCACCTCCCATGATGCTCTGGGGCCTCCCATCATGCCCCGGGGCAACATCAATGGCACCGACACGGCCGTGACGTCACGCCCAGAAAGAGACTTTTGTTTGACTTTTCTGGCCGTTATAAAACATTTTTGACGGATATAAAGTCCATGACATAAAAATATAGAATACAAAGATTAGTAATTGCCGGTGATTACAGCTGGAGGTTCCTGTGAACAGTTTTAGAGGACGATCTTTTACTATTGCGGTCTATGGGAAAAAAGCTTTCTGGGCCCCATGGGATTTTTGGTTGCAGTACCGCGGCTGGACACTGGGGGAAACCGGCACACCTTCTGAGGGCGAGATTGGGGGGCTGATACATACGCACAGGGCCGCCGCAAGGGGTGTGCGAACCATGCGACCGCACGGGGCCTCGTGCTATGGGTCGTTTTTTTTTTTTTTTTTTTCAAAATTTTTCGCTTCTTTCCCTTATAAATATCAACCGTCACGTTCCATTACAAACCTAAATGTGTACTAGTCTGTGCATATCAATAAATATATGTGTCTGTTGTTCAATACAACTGATCAGACCAAGCGCAGACACAAGCTGCTCTGATCCAGACGGTGGAGTTGGAACAAACTGTCACACAATGTCGAGAGAACGAGACAGATTCAGGAAATTTCTATCAGGGGATGAAAAAAGAAAAAAACTAAAGAAAATGGAAGAGTTTAATGCCTCTCTGAAAGGCTCGTTTGATAAATTTGTTAGAAAAATCACCGATCCGACCGGGTCTGAAGCAGCCGTGGGGCCCCGCGTCGAGGAAAGAGATGATGATGAGGCAGGGGAAGGTATCCAGTATTTTGATCATTGGAGAGTTAAAATTGCGCATATAGACACCCGATCCGACCCGAAAAATTTCGCACACGCTTGCTACGCTCACGCGCGAGGGCCCCCCCAGCCATTTCGCACAGGGCCTCGCAAATCTCCCAAACAGCTCTGCAAACTCATACACATACAGACATACATACTACAGCACACTTTGTCTTACTGCAAATTTTATTGGTCTTTGTAGATTTTACTTCTTATTTAACTATTCAATTTAATCAACACATTTAATTAAGATTTTCTGCAAAATGCAATAGCTTAAAACATTTATCTTATTTTACTCTGTTTACATAGCAATGCTGACACCTATTGGTGATTAACTGGTACTAATACCTTAACAATGATACTCGCAATCAATAAGATAAGGATAATTTAATAGCATTTAATAGAGCGGTGTAATAACGTATAAATAATAAAAATCAAAAAATAGTCTGATAGACACATGACTTATTTTGGAATACAAAGAACCAACTTGACTATGACTATGCTGTGTAAAATGTGAATTCACTTTTATTAGTAACTTTGCTAAGTTTAAGATTTCAATTCATAAATAACATCGATGGAGGGAAGTCTGCCTAGTGTAGTCCATTTATTTAATCCGGCTCTGACTGCAGGATGTGGTTGATGTCAGACCTATGATGATGCTCCGTCTTACATCATCCCCTTCTGATGGAAAAGTAGGATTTGGAGCTTCAAAGAGTCGGAGGAGAGAGATTCACACCAGGACTCAGTCAGACACTGAGAGGGAGAATCTGACGAGAAAATAACCTTCTCTGTGTTTTAGTTTTCATATTCAGGGTCAGACGCGACAACCGATTAGAAAAACCAACATAATGCGACACTGTTGATTTGTTTTGTGTGTAGCTTTGAAACATTTCCTCAGATCTGCAGGAAACTCTCTAAAATCTGACATTCTGCTCACACAATTCAATCCAGTCCAATTCAGAAGTGCTTTATTAATCCCCGAAGGGAGAGGAATGTAAAGAGGAACCTGAGGGAGTCAGACTCGCCGTCTCCCAGGGAGACGTGGAAATGCTTGAAAAGAGTCATTTGGACTGAATCTCTGCGGTATTTTAACTGAAACGGCACCGTGAGGGAACCAGCTTCAGGGAACAGAGACTCAGTCCGTCCCAGAAGAGAGTCCCTCCTCAGGTTTTCCTTTATTAATAAAAAGAGGAAAGTAAACGCAGCTACTTAGCAGCTCAGTGTTTGAGTGACGGCTCGTTTTGAGGTTAAACATTAGACCCAGCAGGCGTGATATTTTTTCTTTATTTTCCATTTTTCCTTTCCTTTTCTTTATGCTACCTCTTCAGGTTTGCTTTTAATTGTTTGTTTTAATGTTCTGTGTATTATGTGTCCAGGAAGAATAGCTGCAGTTTAGCTGGATGCGGATGGGAATCCAAATAATATTAAAGCTGCAAGCAGCGATGAACGGGCCCTCGTGCATGCAATTTTCACCAATAAAGATCAAGGACTCAATACCGAGTCCGATGACTCCACCATGACTCTCTATACCAAACCATTCAAAAGTTATAGCAGAAAGTAGGATCTATCAAATATGGACCAATCAGAAGAAGGGGGGGTGCGCTTTTTGGCGTCTAGCGTCGCCACGGTAACGCTTTTGAAAGAGAAAAGTAATGCGTGTCGTCACAGGATGGAGACGCACATTTTGATGTATAACACATCTGGGTGCACGTTACGGTTCGGGCTGAATTAACTCTTGAAGGAATGGCATAAATTGCTCCAAAATTACGCAATTTATTCAGAATGTTCAAAATGGCTGACTTCCTGTTCGGTTTCAGCCACAGCGCCAAGAGACTTTTCTTTAAGTTGCGACATGATACAGGTGTGTACCGATTTCCGTTCATGTACGTCAAACCGTATTCTGGGGCTTGAGGCACAAAGTTTTTTCTGTCTGAACCAATCAGATGAAGGGTGGGCACGCTTTTTGGCATCTATCGTCGCCATGGTAACGCTTTTGACTGAGAAAAGTAATGCGTATTGTCGCAGGATGGAGACGCACATTTTGATGTATAACACACCTGGGTGCACGTTACGGTTCGGGCCGTATTAACTGCCGAAGGAATGGCATAAATTTCGCCAAAATTACACGATTAATTCAAAATGGCCGATTCCTGTTCGGTTTCGGCCATGGCTCCAAGAGACTTTTCTTTATGTTGTGACATGATACAGGTGTGTACCGATTTTCGTGCATGTACGTCAAACCGTATTGTGGGGCTTGAGGCGCAAAGTTTTATCTTAAGCGCTTGTCGGTGTCCAGTATGTGACGTTAGGGATCACTCACTAACATGGAAATTTGCCGCGTTGTCACGGCAACCAGGAATAACATAGGAAAACGATTTTGACAACGTTTCATCTCCAATGTCTGAAGATGATTCTGAACGAATTTGAAGTCGGTGATAAAATCCCGAGGACTAGTTTGTTCAAATATGACGTGTGACAATGGCCAACAATCGGTCATTGGATGCAAGATGGCCGACTTCCTGATGGTGTTAGGGTTTTGGTCCAATCGGACTTCCTGTTGGTGTTAGGGTTTTGGTCCAATCGGACTTCCTGTTGGTGTTAGGGTTTTGGTCTAAGAGACTTCCTGTTGGTGTTAGGGTTTTGGTCCAGGAGACTTCCTGTTGGTGTTAGGGTTTTGGTCCAAGAGACTTCCTGTTGGTGTTAGGGTTTTGGTCCAAGAGACTTCCTGTTGGTGTTCGGGTTTTGGTCCAAGATACTTCCTGCTGGTGTTAGGGTTTTGGTCCAGGAGACTTCCTGTTGGTGTTAGGGTTTTGGTCCAAGAGACTTCCTGTTGGTGTTAGGGTTTTGGTCCAAGAGACTTCCTGTTGGTGTTAGGGTTTTGGTTAAAGAGACTTCCTGTTGGTGTTAGGGTTTTGGTCCAAGAGACTTCCTGTTGGTGTTAGGGTTTTGGTCCAAGATACTTCCTGTTGGTGTTAGGGTTTTGGTCCAAGAGACTTCCTGTTGGTGTTAGGGTTTTGGTTAAAGAGACTTCCTGTTGGTGGTAGAGTTTTGGTTAAAGAGACTTCCTGTTGGTGTTAGGGTTTTGGTCCAAGAGACTTCCTGTTGGTGTTAGGGTTTTGGTCCAAGACACTTCCTGTTGGTGTTAGGGTTTTGGTCCAAGAGACTTCCTGTTGGTGTTAGGGTTTTGGTCCAAGAGACTTCCTGTTGGTGTTAGGGTTTTGGTCCAAGAAACGTCCTGTTGGTGTTAGGGTTTTGGTCCAAGAGACTTCCTGTTGGTGTTAGGGTTTTGGTCCAGGAGACTTCCTGTTGGTGTTAGGGTTTTGGTCCAAGAGACTTCCTGTTGGTGTTAGGGTTTTGGTCCAAGAGACTTCCTGTTGGTGTTAGGGTTTTGGTTAAAGAGACTTCCTGTTGGTGGTAGAGTTTTGGTTAAAGAGACTTCCTGTTGGTGTTAGGGTTTTGGTCCAAGAGACTTCCTGTTGGTGTTAGGGTTTTGGTCCTAAAGGACTTCCTGTTGGTGTTAGGGTTTTGGTCCAAGACACTTCCTGTTGGTGTTAGGGTTTTGGTCCAAGAGACTTCCTGTTGGTGTTAGGGTTTTGGTCCAAGAAACGTCCTGTTGGTGTTAGGGTTTTGGTCCAAGAGACTTCCTGTTGGTGTTAGGGTTTTGGTCCAGGAGACTTCCTGTTGGTGTTAGGGTTTTGGTCCAGGAGACTTCCTGTTGGTGTTAGGGTTTTGGTCCAGAGGACTTCCTTTTGTTCTCCTGCAAGTTCCAGCTTCCTACCTCCTGCAAGGCTTTGAACTGGACTCAACACCTTTGTGTTAGCTTCATTTACTACCCAGCTTCCTAACCCCCCTGCAGAAGACGACACCTTGGAAGTTGGTTCAAACAGACATGAATAACGAGAACACCCTAGGGGTAATTTAGAAGTTAGTGACAGTCATGCCAAATGCCAGATCATGACATTTGGACAAAGATCACATCTGACTGTAAATTACTTTTTGTCTCCCACTTGGCTTGTTTATTCCTACCTTTTGTTGATTGAACTTCTTGTATAAAAACCCTGTTGTAAAATCTCTCTGGGTCGGCATATCAACCAGACACTCGTCTGTGTAGATCCGCTCACCGCCGGCTGAATAAAAACTCACTATACCACGAGCGGACTTATGAACTGATTTTGATAAATTCCTCAACAATTTGGTGCTGTGACCCGGATGACAATAGAGCTTCGATGGGAATTCCTTTTCCAGACCAATGGCACACCAGTGACTTTTATCAAAATTTTCAGAGGTGAGGGATCCATTTACAAAATCCCAAATTATAGTTGCTGGGTTGTTGACAAAAGTCTGTGACTTGGAGTGCCACAGAACGGTTGACGTCATTTTGAAATTTTAGGTAAGTCTGCTGTGTGGTTGTGAGCAGGGGTTATTGGGAAGGTTATTGTAAAGATGTTTTAGGAATTCCGGCAATTTCATAACACATGAATTTGATTGTGTTGTGCTCTGCTTCTCCTGCCTTAGAATGTGACTCGCTCTTCTAAAAAGGTTTAACATCTCGGGTAACATTAAAGAAATAATGGCCATAGTGCCATGGTTGGTCTGAGTACCAAGAGTAGTCCAGTGGGACTTATAGCATATGCAGGACTTGAGGTCCATAAGAAGTGTTGGAACACTGATAATTTTATGGGAAATAGGCATATATGTAGAGGAACTTTTTTTTTTATAAGCTATACCTATAATCTATACCACGAGCGGACTTATGAACTGATTTTGATAAATTCCTCAACAGGTCCAAGAGACTTCCTGTTGGTGTTCGGGTTTTGGTCCAAGAGACTTTTTGGTGCGTCTTCACATGTTGTACATGTGTAGCAAATTTAGTTTTTCTATGTCAATCTGGGGAGACGGGCTCGATTGCCCATTAATGCAAACCATTAAATATCAGATATTTCACCAGGCCTGGCTTCATGCAAAATCTGGTGACTTTTGGGGCACGTTTAGGGGAAAAAAGGCCCTAATTTCGTCCGAAAAAATTCCTACAGATACAATAGGGCCTTCGCACTGTCAGTGCTCGGGCCCTAATTATAAACTATAAAACTATTCAGATTCAGCAGTGATGACCGATGCTCCTCTAGCGAAACCACCTGCTGCTAACTCTTCTCTGCAGCTCTGAACTGCGATTAACTCCCACTCGGCCTTATCATCCCCACTTTACTCCATCGTGGACAGAGTGGGAGTGTGTGGATTCCTGCATGACTTACACAGAAACAGCAGCATGAAATCGGCGTCGGCGGTTTGAGCCCAGTGTGTGTCCAGTCGAGTCTCTGATGCTAAAAGCAGCTTCGCCGGAGGAGGGAGAACAAATACAGAGTCATCACACAGAAAAGCCCCGAACAAAAACACATAAAGCAGCGTGACGGGGAGAGAAGTGAATCCTGCAGAGTTGCACCAGGACACGGGTCCGGACCTTCCTCTGGGCTCAGCTGGAAATATTAGAGACAAATACGCAACATGTAGCAACATGTAGCACAGTTACAGCTGCAGTTACAGCTGCATGTGATTCACCACGATGGAACATTAGGAAGTTCAAATGTTGGACATTGATGGGTTGGATCAAGCAATTCTTTGATGGTAACAATTCAGTTTTAACCATTATTTATTCCTGAGTGGATATAATATGCTGCTGTAACAGTCATTATTTAAGTATTTATAATCAGTTACTACCAACAGCGTCGCCACCCGTCCCTTGAAATACAGAATTAAAAAGTTGCGTATTGGTTCAATACACAACGCAGTTTAGTCCGTAAAGTCATGCAAGTTCAATGCTATTAAAGCACTTTAACCCTTTATAAGGCACTCATTGAAATACTTGGAAATGTACAATTTCAACCCTAGAGTGTTATTGGGGGCTACTACTAGAGTATTTTTCAATTTTTCTTTTTTTCATTTTTTTTTTATTCTTGACGCAAATCAAGGTCAAAGAAGTTACCATATATGGTTCCTTTCCCATCGCGAGTAACATTGTATCTAACACTGAAGTTACCATATATGGTTACTTGCCCATTGTGGGTGAAATTGTACCCATACATTGGATATGTATAAAAATACAAAAAACACATACAACATAATATTTATGATACTCTCTTCATAGAGATATTAGAACTTTTCTCCATAAATGGTACAACTTGACTTATAGGGCTTCTCTTTTTCTCCATCCATATATTTCGTCCAATCAGTCCAATCACCTCCTGACCCTCTCTCTCCACCAGCAGCAGGTTGGCCATGCCATTGGCCATGCCACAGAACAAGAAGGGAAGAATAGCATTAGAATTAATGGTGGTACTGATATTATGCTATACAAATCTGTGGCAACATCCAATGCAACATTCAATATTGTCTTACCTTATAATGCGCTATTTGTAAAACGAAAACACCCGAAGTATGACTTACTAGATGCACCGGGCATATGTCTACAAAAGGACACTGTCACTTGAACTAGTTTGACCATAAGGGGGTGTATTTGTAAAAGAATACACAAAGTATGGCTTACTAGAGTATCTGGCATATGTCTATAAAAGGTTCCTCAGTCACTTGCACTAGTTTTACCACACGTATGATCATATATGGGGTCACCATTATTCATGCTAACTATTTCATTGATTTCACTAATTCTGCACAAACAACACTTATCTCATCAGTTAGCCCCATCATTCAAACACATACTGTGTGAGTGTCATCAACTTAGCATGGTTAGTTTCAGCTTTATGAACTTTTGTGTGGAAGAAGGTACAGTAGGAGCAAAAATGTGAATTTTCCCCTTCTTGAAAATCAATGAAGTTCCCGCTTCTCCAGGGCACTGCTGATTGGTCAGATGCCATGATGACACTGTCTGTGACAAAGCATGATCTGTGCTGATTGGCAGGAAAGTAGTTTTTCATGTCCACGGAAATTACCGTATATGGTTACTCGCACCAAATTTAAGCATTTTGTTTTTCCATATAAAATAAATATATTTCTATGCATTTTAGAAGTTTTGGGGATGTTCCCTTTTTTTGGTGCCTGCGCTGCTGAAATGAGGACGTCCCTTATTTCTATTTCTGAAAGGTGGCTAGCCCTAGCTACGAAGGCAGGAAGGATCACCTGTAGAGGTCTGGGACTTATTACTGGTATTGAAGAGTAAAAGGTTAAGGATGTCTGGCCAGGATCCCTTCAAATCTCGTGCAATACTGCAAACATACTCTAAAAGTCAATAAGGAGGCTTTTAAAATGGCAAATAATATCTGTAGATCCATTTATTAGCAATAAAGAATAAATACTTTGATCTAAATTAGATGTAAACAGCCTTTAGTTTTGAAAAAGCTCCGGTTTTTCTTGCTTGTGTTGGTTTTTTTAAAGTTAAAATCCCTCCATCTACTGTAACATCTGAGCGCTACAGTATGTGCAGCTGATCTTTATACACCAGGGTTGGAACTTTAAAGTCTAAAGTGCACACAGTCGTGCAGAAGCTTCAGATCTGCAGCAGCGTTGGCGACTACAAAGGTCTGGAGGAGCAAAATGAAACGTATGAAACATCAAAACCCTGAAGATGAAAAGCAGCAGCTCGTACGGAGTTCCAGCCCCGACTTTGTAGCTGCAGAAACGGCTGGAACGTTCTGGAGCCGAGAGGAGACGATCTGGTCATTAGAGGACTCTGATCCTGCAGACACTCGTCTGATTCTGCAGACACTCGTCTGGATGGAGGGATGGAGGGATGGAGGGATGGAGGGATGAGGGATGGACATCAGGAGATCTGCTCCAGCTGAACCTCCTGACTCCAGAAAAACGTACCGTATTTTTGCGAACACTTAGGCACATATAAACGTCTTGTAAAAAATGTACCGTGCGCCCAATGACGCAATGCGCCCATGGTATTATTGTAAGGCGGACGTAGTTGAGGCTCCATGAGTTAAAGGGGGAAGGGGGGCGCATGAGTTTTTTAACTAGGCAGAACTAGAACAAACATGAACTCATAGAAACTCTGTGTGTGTTTGAGTCTGTGTAAATGTAACAAAACATGCAAAAACTAACATTTTTCCCAAAGAATCACCAGTGATGTCATGAGATTGACGCATACGCGGATAAAAGGAATAAAAGAAAAGTAACAGCTCAACGTAGCCTAATGTAGCGGAGTAAGAGAAACAGTTTCTTCTTCACAAATCTACTCAAGTAAAAGTAAAAAGTATAGTGATTCAAAACTACTCCTAAAAGTACAACATTTCCCAAAACTCAAGTAAATGTAACGGAGTAAATGGAACTCGTTACTACCACCTCTGAGCTCTGGTCCAAAAGTCGTCCTGAATGTTGTGCAGCTCTGATCCAGAGATCCTGGTACCCTGGAGTCCTGGTTAAGGATGCAAATTATCGATTATTTCATTAATTGATAGTTGATAACCTTATCGATCGATCATCGATTAGTTGATAAGCGGCGTTTTTTCCCCATCTGAGATAAACATAATTTTTTTTGCTTATATAAAATACAAAGGACATTTTAATGTATTCCTTAATCAAATATTTATTTGATACAAAAGTAACAAAAAGACATTTTTGTACCACAAGGAATATAATATAAAGTGCACTTCAAGGCTATTAGTAGTAGCAGCAGCCATAATAGTGTCATTTGTGTCAAGCAAATTTTAAGTTCTAGTTACGTTTTAAGTTAGAGTTTTGGCAGTGTTCAAAATAAAATTATGAGACCTGCTGTATTGGAGCACATTTTCTTTTAGTTAAAACTGTAGCGGGGACAGATGTTTAGAGAAGAGTTTGCATGTTCTCCCCGTGTTCCCCTGGGTAGCTAATGTTCTCTACCCTCACAAAAACATGCACACAGTCCTGGGCTATACTGCCCCCTCTGGCCAACCGGGGCGCCAGATGGGGTGGGGAGGATCCGGCCGGAATAACGTGATCCTTCCACGCGCTACGTTCGGCTGGAGAATCCCCACCCTGACTGGTGAAAAGAAGCTGCTCACTCCTCAGGTTAAGGAGGAGACCTGAGCTCAGTGCAGGGCCCTCCCGGGGTTGGTAGAGGATGGCAATGCACATGACTGTTAGGTAGGAGCACTGGGTGATAAAATGGAGAGAAAAACCGGGAGGAAAAAAAAATAAATTAATTGTAATCGTTAATTTTAATCGGGTAATTTCATAACGGCAATTAATCGAAAATCGATTAATTATTAACATCCCTAGTCCTGGTACCCTGGAGTCCTGGTACCCTGGAGTCCTGGTACCCTGGAGTCCTGGTACCCTGCAGTCCTGGTACCCTGCAGTCCTGGTACCCTGCAGTCCTGGTACCCTGGAGTCCTGGTACCCTGGAGTCCTGGTACCCTGGAGTCCTGGTACCCTGGAGTCCTGGTACCCTGCAGTCCACTTCCTGTCGTCCCTCTCCCTGTTTTCCAGCTGAATCCTCGTTATTTACAGGCAACAAAGTGTCGTTGAGGAGCAGAGATCAGTCATCAATCAGCCGCCGGCATCGCAGGGAACCAATACTTGAGTTATTTATCAGTCAGGGAACTGATACTCTGAGTTATTTAGCAGTCGGGGAACCGATACTTGAGTTATTTATCAGTCGGGGAACCGATACTTGAGTTATTTAGCAGTCAGGAAACCGATAATTGAGTTATTTAACAGTCAGGAAACCGATACTTGAGTTATTTAACAGTCAGGAAACCGATACTTGAGTTATTTATCAGTCGGGGAACCGATACTTGAGTTATTTAGAAGTCGGGGAAGCGATACTTGAGTTATTTAGCAGTCAGGAAACCGATACTTGAGTTATTTATCAGTCGAGGAAGCTGCTGAAGCAGCATCTGTAAAGTAAAGGTCAGCGCTAAGTGCTGCGCCGAGACGCTTCCTCGCTCTTACCTCACACTTTTCAGGACAATAGTCGTTTAGATTTCTGCTTTATGGACTGAAAGATGATTCTAGCCGACATCAAACTGTCTGGAGATGATGACTTCACTTGATGGGGATGGGGGAGGGAGGAGGGAAAAAAAGGCATCCTCACACTGTGTGTAAATACACAGTGTGAAAGTGCAAAAAAACACCTCAGCACAGAAAGCAACATGACAAATTTAACATCACAAGGCTTGCACATGTGTGTGTGGGGGGTGGTTCTAGTACCCCAGTACCCCAAGTGAGCACCGCGGCCAGTGGCGCGGCTCTCAAACCTGTTGACTGCGTTGGGGGGGCTGATAAGAGAGGGGGCCGGGGAAGGCGTTGAGATGAGGGTGGTGGTTATCAGTAAGTGTATGTAAGCAATGAGTCCGTGAACTTCGCTCAAAGCTGCTCCTCAGCCAATGTCCTTGATGTTATCAGTCGGATCAGTCAGTTCTGAAACAAGTCCACAGGTGTTCCTGGGAGAGGGGAGGGTTAGTGGGGGCAGAGTCACCTTGTTTACATTCCACCAGGGAGATTGTGACTGAAGCGGTTGGCTAAACCGCTCTGTCAAGGTCAGATTATAGAATCAACAATTGTATTGCAAAAAACAGGCAGACTCCAGTAATTTTCCGTCTGCCTTAAGTCTCTGGTTCATCAATGGCGACTCCAATCAGACGAATTTGTGATCAATATCCACCAAGCCGAGCTTCCAACTTCTCCAAGGTCTTCTCCATCTTGCCAATGAGCTCAAAGACCGTCGCCAGCCTGCGATTCTGTTCAAGAATCGCATCCAGCTTGCGGCTTTGCTCCCCCAACGTTAAAGTCTGAGTGTTGATCGCAGAGCTGATCCCCTCAGCCACGTCCGGCAGCTCTGAAAGGGCCAGAACGGCTGTCGACAACTTACGCATTTGTCGATAGACCAGGAATCCAATTCTCTCCAATTAGAAGGAATCCTGCTATCATAAATCCAATTATGAAGCATCTTCAACGTCCTCGACAGACAGAATCGCCAAACACAACGGTTTCCAATATTTGTAGGAATCCATTGTGTATCAAGCAAAAAATGTCCCATCGGGGCAGGAGGGCTCCCTTACCCCCTGTCTTCTCATCGCAAAAATTTGGTCAATTGTGCTGAGAGACCAGTTAATCAATTCCATGATTGTAGAATTTGGGAGGAGTGAAAAAGAAGAGACTCTGGGGACAAGACAGGGTACCAGGACTCCAGGGTACCAGGACTCCAGGGTACAAGGACTCCAGGGTACCAGGACTCCAGGGTACAAGGACTCCAGGGAACCAGGACTCCAGGGTACCAGGACTCCAGGGTACAAGGACTCCAGGGTACCAGGACTGCAGGAGACCCGGTCCAGATAATTCACCTCTACTCACTTCAGTTTGACTCTTTTCTTCATTTTACAATCTTTACTTTCAGTGTATTTATATTCTCAATTTATAAAGGCACTTATTAGGGCCCGAGCACTTACAGTGCGAAGGCCCTATTGTATCTGTAGGAATTCTTTCTTTCTTTTTTTTTATTTTTCTTCTGACGAAAGGAGGACCTTTTTGCCCCCCTAAACGTGGACTGTTTGATGTCGGCTAGAATCATCTTTCAGTCCATAAAGCAGAAATCTAAACGACTATTGTCTTGAAAAGTGTGAGGTAAGAGTGAGGATGAATGAAATATAAATGTATCGCCAGGCCTGGCTTGCATGCAAAATTTGGTGACTTTTGGAGAACTATCAAATATGGACCAATCAGATGAAGGGGGGGTGCGCTTTTTGGCGTCTAGCGTCGCCACGGTAACACTTTTGAAAGAGAAAAGTAATGTGCGTCGTCGCAGGATGGAGACGCACATTTTGATGTATAACACACCTGGGTGCACATCACGGTTTGGGCCGTATTAACTGCCGAAGGAATGGCATAAATTGCGCCAAAATTACACCATTAATTCAGAATGTTCAAAATCTCCGACTTCCTGTTCGGTTTCGGCCATGTCGCCAAGAGACTTTTCTTTAAGTTGCGACATGATACAGGTGTGTACCGATTTTCGTGCATGTACGTCAAACCGTATTGTGGGGCTTGAGGCACAAAGTTTTCTAGGGGGCGCTGTTGAGCCATTTTGGTGACTTTTCTGATTGGTTGTCCCTTTTTTCTGCTATAACTTTTGAATGGTTTGACATAGAGAGTCGTGGGTGGTGTAATTTCTGATATGCTTATGGGGGACGGTGGCCGTGAGTGCGAGGGCCCGTCCATCGCTGCTTGCAGCTTTAATTTTTCGCATTGTAATTGGTTTACCTGCTCTTTATACTCTTTATACTCTTCGTATGTTTTCAGTCTTCAGTTCTGGAATCAGTCAAACCTTCAAGGTTTCAGCTTTTCCTCGTTGATTCCTCTCAACGTCATCGTGACTGAATCCTCCTATAAATTCACTTATTTTTAACATTTCTTTCATCAACACTGTTGATGTTCAGTGAAAACACAATTCTAACAGCTCTGTGTTTTATTATTGTGTCTCAGATGAAAATCAAATCACATTTTATGGAAAATGTGCCCATAAAACCAGCTAATTTCATCTTCCCTTGAAGGCATATTTGTTGGCTTGGATTGTGATTTTTACACAAAAAAAGAGCATTTTTTACAGCAGATCATAAAGAATGTTATTGATGTGGAAAATGAATGTTGTCATATTTGGTTAAAATTAAATGCTCAGTTTTTAACATGTTTTAATGTGACTTATCTGCTGTAACGGGACAAATCCTACATTTTGAAGCCGTAAATCGTCCAAACCGGTCCTTCCATTTCTGAAATCGACCCGTACGAATGTGTTTGACAACGTTTGATAGTAAATGTGTGGTTTTCTTCAGATCACACACTTCAAACACACATCACAGTAAAAGGAGAAAATTATCCTTTCAAATGAAATATGGAATTATGATTTGTCTCAAAGGTTTTGCCAAAAACATGAGTCACTCGTAACAGTCATCTCCTTCTGTTTTCATCTCTGGAATTAGAGCTGGAGTGGAAACAAGCAGGAGTTAGAAAGAATATCTGTATCTGAGTTGTTTCTGACTCATCGTTGAGGTGTACTTTAGTCAGGATTGGTCGACTGGGAGGGAAGAATACCAGAGAAATGTAAATATAAACCTGAGTTTACCCTGATTTACCTCAGATTTTATGTAACAACGATGTTAAACAACGATCAGTGACAGGAGATGGAATAAAAGTGTGAATATATTGAACTAAAGTCTAAATATATGGAATGAAAGTGTGAATATATGGAATTTAATGTGAATATATGGAATGAAAGTGTGAATATATTGAATTTAATGTGAATATATGGAATGAGATTGTGAATATATTGAATGAAAGTGTGAATATATTGAATTTAATGTGAATATATGGAATGAAAGTGTGAATATATTGAATGAAAGTGTGAATATATGGAATTTAATGTGAATATATGGAATTGAATGTCAATATATGGAATGAAAGTCTGAATATATGGAATGAAAGTGTGAATATATTGAATGAAAGTGTGAATATATGGAATGAAAGTGTGAATATATTGAATTTAATGTGAATATATGGAATGAAAGTCTGAATATGTTGAATGAAAGTGTGAATATATTGAATGAAAGTGTGAATATATTGAATTTAATGTGAATATATGGAATGAAAGTGTGAATATATTGAATGAAAGTGTGAATATATTGAATTTAATGTGAATATATGGAATGAAAGTGTGAATATATTGAATGAAAGTGTGAATATATGGAATTGAATGTCAATATATGAAATGAAAGTGTGAATATATTGAATGAAAGTGTGAATATATTGAATGAAAGTGTGAATATATTGAATTTAATGTGAATATATGGAATGAAAGTGTGAATATATTGAATTTAATGTGAATATATGGAATTGAATGTCAATATATGGAATGAAAGTCTGAATATATGGAATGAAAGTGTGAATATATTGAATGAAAGTGTGAATATATTGAATTTAATGTGAATATATGGAATGAAAGTGTGAATATATTGAATGAAAGTGTGAATATATTGAATTTAATGTGAATATATGGAATTTAATGTCAATATATGGAATGAAAGTCTGAATATATGGAATGAAAGTGTGAATATATTGAATGAAAGTGTGAATATATGGAATTGAATGTCAATATATGGAATGAAAGTCTGAATATATTGAATGAAAGTGTGAATATATTGAATTTAATGTGAATATATGGAATGAAAGTGTGAATATATTGAATTTAATGTAAATATATGGAATGAAAGTCTGAATATATTGAATGAAAGTGTGAATATATTGAATTTAATGTGAATATATGGAATGAAAGTGTGAATATATTGAATGAAAATGTGAATATATTGAATTTAATTTGAATATATTGAATGAAAGTGTGAATATATTGAATTTAATGTGAATATATGGAATGAAAGTGTGAATATATTGAATGAATGAGCGGAAAAAAGCAGGAGTTAGAAAGAATATCTGTATCTGAGTTGTCGTATGACTCATCGTTGAGTTCTACTTTTGTGAGGATTGGTCGACTCCTGGGACCCGTTTGGAAAAACAGGCGTGAGAACAAACAAGGGGGACGAAAACTTGAGAAATGTAAATATATTCCTTAGTTTACCCTGATTTACCTCAGATTTTATATAACCTATCACAACTATAGCTATAAATAGATGTAATAAAACCCCAGTGTATGCGTGTCCTCAAAAGTCTCACTCCAGAATCAATGAGTGATCGGAAAAATACAGCCAGAAATTGTACAAATTAAACATATTGCATGTCTACATCTGCTTTTTTAAGGCCTGTCTTCTGCTTTACATGAAATTAGCATTAACATGGAGGATAAGTGGCCTTTGGGAGTTAAGATAACACTAATGTCTGACTGGATCCGTAGCAGAAGTTTTAATAGTGTCAGAATCACAGTTAATTATACAGAATTAAAATTGTAACTGCATCTATAGATATAGAAATATTGAAAAAGGGGGTGTGTTGCAATTACATGGTATTAAACTCCTCCGGCTCGCTGGTAAAGTCTGTGCAGACAAGAGAGCCCGACTCAGCTGGATTCAATTCAGTTTTACTTATATAGTGTCTATATAATTAATAATTAATCTCATTAATACCATTTTAATCTCATATCTGCTAAAGGTTCCCAAATTAACGATTCTAGGACATTACAAAATTGCAGTGCATGATTAATCAATTGAAAACACCAAGAAGAGAAGATTTGAAATCCACATTTTTATTGGTGAAGTGTTTCATAAATGAAATTCAAAATAAAAACTATCTTCCTGTTCCGATGGTCGTGCATCTGTGCACGTTTTAATGCGGTTTGGTCATGACACCATTCCTCCTTGATCAGTGGAACTTGTCCGGACATGTTTGGTGTTTAAATGATAATTCAGGCTGGAGCAGCTCCGGTGATAGGAACATTCTTTTTTACAAAATGTACAAATCACAGCGTTCTTGTTGATAGTCCCGTCTTCTTTCTTTTTATACATAAACTTGCCGTTCAAAGGTCCTAACAAAGATTTGCTGAGTCGTCCAGGTCTGTTATGACTAGCATGAGCAGGAGGGAAGTCGTGGCCTACGGGTCCCTCAATGGGACAAATATGTGGGTCCCGGCACAGTTCATCCAAGTGAGCGCCGCGAACGCGTGGCGCTCAAACTCAAAACGTCCTTGTCAGGGGGGCTGATAAGAGGGGGGGGGGGGGGGGGGGGGGCAGGGAGGCGTTGGATATGGGGAGAGGGGGGTGTGTCAGTGTGTGTGTGAGAGTCTGTGACGCGATAAGTCCGAGAACCTTTAGCCCAGAGTGCAGCCAAGCGTCCTTGATGTTATCGGGCAGCGGTACAGTTCTGGGAGGTAGATCCGCAGGTGTTCGTGGGAGAGGGGGAGGGTTGAGTTGGGTGCAGAGCGTCATGTTTACATTCCTCCAGGGAGATTGTGACGAAGTGGCCTGCCAAGCCGCTCCATCAAGGCCAAATCAAATCAACAATTTGCAGGCAGCTCAGTAATTTTCCGTCTGCCTTTCAGTCTTCTGGTTCCTCAATAAACTCCGATCAAACGAATTTGTGATCAGTCCCCGCCAAGCCGGGTGCTCAGCTTCTCCAAGGTGTTCTCCATCTTGTTATAGAGCTCAAAGACCCCTGCTAGCCTACGATTCTGTTCAAGAATCGCATCCAGCTTGCGGCCCTGCTCTCCCAACGTTACAGTCTGAGTGCGGAGCCCCGTGCTCAATCCTTCAGCAGCTTCAGCAGCTCAGAGAGGGCCAGAACGGCCCCCGCAGCCTTCCGCGATTGTCGATAGGCCAGGAAGATCCCCACTCCAATTAGAAGAAATCCTGCTATCATAAATCCAATTATGAAGGCGTCCTCAACAGATAAAATTTTGAGACACATCGGCCGCCAGTTCTTGTACGCGTCCATCGTGTATCCAGCAAAAAATGTCCCGTCGGGGCAGGAGGGCTCCCTTACCCCCTGACTTCTCGTTGCAAAAATTTGGTCAATGGTACTGAGAGACCAGTTAATCAATTCCATGATTGTAGAGTTTCGGAGGAGTGAAAAGGAGAAACTCCACATTTTAGTTTCGAGGGTGAAAAGGACAAGAAGCGCATTACAGAGATGCACATTGTTTCTGGGTGAGAGGAAGTTTCATCCAGCAGTGAGTTATTACACTCCGGACTTGAAGAAAACGCCTGCAGCTCAACGCCAGCAAAGATGATGATGTTCCCAAAAACTGGCTTTCTGCTCGGCAGAATCTGAAAGGAAAGGAAAGGAAGAAACATGTTTTTGGAAATACGACCAATAAGATGCAATGAATATTAACGGTAGAGTCATAGGGTTGGAGAAGTCATCTCTCCTTCTGTTGATGCACTGAGCCCCACACACTGGATTGTATCTGTTTTTTTGTAAATATGAACAGTAAAAAAGCACTGCATAAGGGATATTATTAGTTCTGGCATCAACTCTACAGACTTGGCCAGCATTTACACAAATATAGATGTACAAGTTTGGTTTCTCAACAGTTTTGCTTCTTCAGCTTTTTGTGGGGATCCACATTGATAAAGTGTCGTGTAAAGATGGACCCCAGTGTTTATAGTTGGACCTCGGGACTTCCAGCTAAAGTTGATTATTTGACCTCAGAGCTCTACCGGGATCACAGACTGTTAAAAGCTCGGATAAATACGGGGATGCGAGGCTGTAAAGAGCTTTAAAAACGGACAACAAATGTTTAAAATCAGTTCTATAAAGGACGGGAGGCCGATGAAGGGAGTTAAGGACAGGAGTTATGTGCAAACGTCTGTTATTGTCAGTAAAAAAGGCGGGCAGCAGCAGCGTTTTGCACAAGTTGAAGGCGATTAAGAGAAGACTGGGAGACTTAAAAACATTTTAACTTTGGCCAGGAGTCGCAACTGGAAAAAACCTCACCACATTGTTGACTTGTTTATCAAACTGCAGCAATTCAGCAAAACATCCGGACAAAGAACATTGAGCACCATTTGGCTTCACTGGCAGATAGATATGTAGATCGTCAGCATAAAGGTGAAAAGAAGTTCATTTTGTCATGGCTTTACATTTTAACTTGCTGATTCTTTTGGTTGTACAAGAATATTTAGGTTTTTAAATACCTGACATGTTTCGGTGATTTCTTCCGCCTTCATCAGAGTCACCACAGACAGTGTGATGAAGGCGGAAGAAATCACCAAAACATGTCAGGTATTTAAAAACCTAAATATTCTTATCCGACGAAAAGAAACAGCAAGTTAAATTAGTGAAAAGAAAGATTATGCCTGGTTATAATTGACCCAAGTGGTAACATAAACAATGACAAGAGGATTGGGTCAAGAACAAATCCTTGTGGGAATCCGCAGTAGAGAGGACTGGACTGGGCACTGGAATAGGAAACCAACCACGATGGAGAAGGTTCTACTGGATACATTCCCTCTACGTTCACTCCTTCATCCAGAGCTACTCTCTAGATGCATGCACTTACGACAAGATGGAGTCTTCTTAGACGTAGCTTTCTTAGATAAATCAAATCTTTACCAAATTCTGGTTTCTTCATTAGAACTTAAATCAACTTAAAGGAGCTTGAGGCTCCTTTTAAGAAATGAGACTCTCTAGCGCCACCCTTCACCACGGCGGCCGTTGGGGGTACTGCAGCCAACAGTGAAGCCGGCACGGGAGAACGGGGAGAACGTGCATGCAGCGTCATGTGACGTCACATCCTCAGGACAGCGAGGGAAATTCGGGTCCGAATTGCAGCACATTTTGCAGCAACAGCCTGTTCAAGGCAAAGGAGAGATACACTAGAGGAAACATTCTTTTGGGTTTGGAACGCTTCATCTGACATTATTACTAGAAAACTTAAAATGTATACGGATTTTTATCATAAATCCTGCCACAATCCTGCCTCATGCTCCTTCAATCAACAATGTAAGAAACAAAGGCTGCAGGCTGTTTGCTGTTTGCTGTTTGCTCTACTGACTTTATTTTTACCTTCAAACGTCGGGCTGATGTTCCTCAACTAATTACATCGTCTTCACCGGCTGAACTAATTACTTTCTTTGTTATTCTGAACTTTCCCTCCCAGGTTTTAATGTTCTACAAGGTTGATGTTGTAATTTATGCTCAGATTGTTGCATGTTCTCTTGCTTGTGTTCTCTCATATGTAAGACGCTTTGGATAAAAGCTGCTAAATGACAGTAGTAATGCAGTGTCGTGGGATATTATAAGTGCTGGTAAATGTGTGTGGTATTATGTGGATTCCAACATAAGAACCTGATGTATTTGCTTATCCTCTCCTTTTCGAGTCTGTTGCAATCTCAGATCTGCCAGTATCTGGCGCTGGTCTCAGCTGTTGGGGCGGGGGGTCCAGACCTGGGCCAGGTCCCTGGGGGGGTCGGGGGGCCATCGTAACAGTCCAGCAGGTGGGACGTTGTCTGTCCTGCTCCACAATTGCATTTTTTTTATTATTATCATTATTTTATTTTATTTATTTTATTTTATTTTTTTAGTTTATTTATCTTTTTTTTTTTTTTCTTTCTTAAGTCCATAACCCCATACACCACGTACTTTATACCTCTACTCTGCACTTTATAGCTGTGACACTTTACTTTGGCCTGCTGCTATAACTTATAACAGTAACTTATAAACTATAAATGTAAAAATACTATGAAATGTGTTATGTGGTTGGTTGTATCATCGTGATATTGGTTATATTATTGTACCATTGTATTTTTTTAACTGAACATTGTATTGCTCTTAAACTTGCTTGTTTTTATATTCGGGGGGATTAGCCAATAGGCTACATTTGGGTGCATCTGCTTTTATTTTGTAAAATGTATAATGATGTGCACTGGCAAGGCATTTAGTCGGAGTGATTCCTCCCTCCATCCGGTCATGGTGTGTTGAGATGGTTCTATCCATCTTTCCAGATGTTGCTGTTTCGTTGGTCGTCTGGAGAGGTGGGATATCTGTAGGAAACAGTCGGGGTGTGTTTGCTAACTAGAACATTTCAGGAAATTTTGAAGTGCCACGGGACTACTGCCGGATGATTGCGGGGCTAATTTGCACCAATGAAGGTCAAGGACTCGATACAGAGTCCAATGACACCACCCATGACTCTCTATGTTAAACCATCCAAAAGATATTACAGAAAATAGATAATAGGCTAATAGAACCGCTAACGGGACCGCTAATGGGACCGCTAACGGGACCACTAACAGAACCGCTAACGGGATCGCTAATGGGACCGCTAAAAGAACCGCTAACGGGGCCGCTAACGGGACCGCTAACAGAACCGCTAATGGGACCGCTAACAGAACCGCTAACGGGACCGCTAACAGAACCGCTAACGGGACCGCTAACGGGACCGCTAACGGGACCGCTAACGGGACCGCTAACGGAACCGCTAACGGAACCGCTAACGGGACCGCTAACGGAACCGCTAACGGAACCGCTAACGGAACCGCTAACAACCGCTAACGGAACCGCTAACAGAACCGCTAACGGAACCGCTAACGGAACCACTAACGGAACCGCTAAAAGAACCGCTAACGGAACCACTAACAGGACCGCTAACAGAATAGCTAACTGGACCGCTAACGGGATAATATAATATATATAATAACACCTACCATGTATGTGTGTGTGTGTGGGTGTTGGGGTTCAGGTCAGGTTCATTACTCGAGAGAGATTAAAAAGGTTCAGAAGCCACTACTGTATATACAGAGGGAGCGGGGATGAGTCAGCAAAGAACCTTCTAGAAGCTAGATTTTCGGTTTTGACAAGCCTCAAATAACTCCTCTTGTGATCAAACCGTAGCTATTAGCAGAAAAACGAAAACATCGTGAGAGACAGAGAACCCAGCAGATTCTGTCAATCTTATTTTTATTCAGATATTCCTTAAAATGTGTTATTAACGGCAGTTTGAAAACAAAATGAGATTTTTTTGAAGAAAACTTTTTTTTACATTGCAGTCAATGGAGACGGAGGCAGGAATTTGCGTGGCTGTTAGCCCCCCCGTTTAAATTTTGTCCATACCCTGCCTGTCAAAGTCATATTTTATGAATTGCAACACCTACGTCTACACTCTGACCAAAAATTATCCGTCTATCTTTTACGGTTTGGCCGTGAGCTCGAGTTACAAATAAAAAATCAAGTTATTTTTTCACTCTAACTTTCACTCTAGCAACTGAAAGTCGCACTATACATTTGACAAAAAAGTGATTTCCAGTCCTCGCTTGAGGGCTCATATCTTGAGAAGTGTATATTTTAGGAAAAACAGTTTGGGGTTTGGAGAGAGAAGAGAAGTTTTCCTCCGTTTTGAAGTTTGAATGACGTTTCTACGTGCAAGAATGAGAAAGATACGTGACGCGCGCTTTGAATGGGGCCATAGAAATACATGGGAAAAATGAGTTCCCCATTAGTTTGGAAATTTGGAAATGTTTTTGCACTTCGTGCAAAAACTATTTGTGCCATCGCTCTGAAAATCAACAGGACTGTAGTTAAATTCAGGTTCTACAACTTTCTAAATCGGTTCATAATTTTTCGAGTAACGGTGTGCGAGTGGTGAGGCCCCAAAGTTCTCGCAATGCGTTCCGGATGGCGCAAAAAGCGCACGTTTGTGCACGTTGCGCAAAAACGTGCACGCCAATCGCTAATAAAAGTCATAGCACACGATTCCCGCTTAAGGCGCACGTTTCTACGTTTTTACTTTTCACGTTTTCTCAAAGCTGCGGGACTAGTTACGTGCCAAAGTTTATACGGAAGAATAAATAAATAAAGAAGCCTGAGCAATATTAAGAGTGCCTCGTGCTGTGCACGAGGCACTCCTCCTCCATTGCGGAGCTCTGGAGGAGTCGTGCCTCGTGGCGCAGCCGTGGCACTAATAACAACCTTTGACACTTATAAAATGCAGATTTTTCTGCGTATCTCATGGAAACTCGTGAAAAACATCATCTAAGAATATATGCCAGCACTTTTAACCACTACTGTATGGAGCCAAATCAGGGCCAAAAGTTTTGCTAATTTGAAAATAAAATTTGAACCTGAAATTTTTTTTTACAGTTTCAGTTTTATTTTTTTCAGTATCAGATCTTTTTTTCAGTTTCAAATCTTTTTATTTCAGTTTCAAATCTTTTTTTCAGTTACAAATCTTTTTTTTTCAGTTTCACGTCTTTTTTTTTCAGTGTCACATCTTTTTTTTTCAGTTTCACTTCTTTTTTTTTCAGTTACAAATTTTTTTTTCAGGTTCAGACTTTTGGCCCGGATCTGGCGTGGGGGGCGTGGCATCAACTGAGAGGGGCGTGGCATCATGAGTGACAGCAGAACAGAGAAGGCGGGGGACGTTCTTCAGTCATGTTGCCTTCAGGAATCGTAGGTTGCAGAAGTTATCAGTAGAAGTTTGATTCAACACTGTATATACACCATATTCACGTGATTGGCAGTGGAAAAAACTGATATTAGTGACACATTTCTGTTTAAAAAGCTGTTTTAGACCGTACTTGGTAGTATGTGGAAGTGGGAAATGTCAAACTTTAAAGTGTGGCTGTTGAACTGTACAGTCTGGCATAGATTATTGCTTTTATACTGCGATTGGTGCCAAGTACGGTCTAAAACAGCCTTTCAAACAGAAATGTGGCACTAATATCAGTTTTTTCCACTGCCAATCACGTGAATATGGTGTATATACAGTGTTGAATCATACTTCTACTGATAACTTCTGCAACCTACGATTCCTGAAGGCAACATGACTGAAGAACGTCCCCCGCCTTCTCTGTTCTGCTGTCACTCATGATGCCACGCCCCTCTCAGTTGATGCCACGCCCCCCACGCCAGATCCGGGCCAAAAGTCTGAACCTGAAAAAAAAATTTGTAACTGAAAAAAAAAGAAGTGAAACTGAAAAAAAAAGATGTGAAACTGAAAAAAAAAGACGTGAAACTGAAAAAAAAAGATTTGTAACTGAAAAAAAGATTTGAAACTGAAATAAAAAGATTTGAAACTGAAAAAAAGATCTGATACTGAAAAAAATAAAACTGAAACTGTAAAAAAAAATTTTCAGGTTCAAATTTTATTTTCAAATTAGCAAAACTTTTGGCCCTGATTTGGCTCCATACTACTGGAGCTTCAGAGGTTGTTGCTGGTTTCAGTCGTGTAAATTCTGCTTATATCAAAGGCGTCACACCGGCTATTATCCAGCTATTATCCAGCTATTATCCAGCTATTATCCTGTCTCTGGCAGTTCTTCCTCTCTGATGTATTTTTCTTCGCCTCTCTTCATCTCTCAACTCCGTTACTCCATATGTAAGTAATGTTTCTGCAGCCTCTTCTCTTTATAGTTCCAGGGGCTTGTTGTTGAGGAAAAGCTCACTTCTGCTCTAATTCATCAGGCAGAAGCTTCTTCTTCACCAGTAATAAAAGCAGCTCCATCCTCCGACGTGTCGGGAGAGAATTACCTTCATGTTAGACAACAGGATTTACCTTTAGAAGGATTATTATGTTTCCTCTACGTATCAGCCCGGTCCAGATTCAGGGAGAGACAGATTCTGTGAGCAGAGCAGCAGTGATGTCAGAGAATTGAAGATTATAGGCTTTAAACTCCTTTCTCTCTCTCTCCGTCTGCAACGTTCACCATTTATCTCGTCGCCCAGGAAAACAGACAATACCGGAGAACGTAGTCGACGCCGGACTGTCTCTCCTGAAAGACGACTCTAAATTCAGCGGCCGTCACATTTCCTGCCTGTTAGAGCAGAAGAAAGAGACTCTCCAGGAGTGAATTTCCTTCTTATTCATTCATTCATTCACCAGGAGTCGCTGGAGCTGTGACCTTGACGTGTCTCGCCAAATTTCCTGAGGAAAATACTTAAATAAGAAAAACACAATGTTTTGGTTCAGTTGGATGAACAGAAACTTGCAATCCTCTCTTTTTTGATTTATTTACAGAGTTAAACAATCCGGACGAATCTGCGTCTCCTTCTTTTTTGATTGATAACTTGATAAAACCTGACTGTTCTGATAAGAGACATTCAGTTGAATAGTGGGTTTTTTTTTGTTGCTTTTGGGGGAGTTTTCTTTTCTTCTTTGTATATTGTTGATACTGATATATTAATTATTATATTAACTAGGGATGCCCTGATACCGATACTGGTATCGGTATCGGGGCCGATACTGCTCTCATATACTCGTACTCGTACTCGCAAAAATCCTCCGATACCACGCACCGATACTTGTAGTTACTGGTTAGCGCCGCTAGGGGAAGACGTTGAGCTGCCCCACGGCTCCCCGGGTCAGTCTGCAGCCTGGCTGAGCAGCAGCTCTGTGGCTGTAGCTGTTGCATGTTTCAGTAAATTCTATCTTCCTTAATTATACAAACTGGACAAACCTTACTCACAGGGAACTTTATTAAACACTCCACGTAACTCACAGTAGGACATAAACAATCCCATTGTTACATTCGGGTTAGCCGCGTTAGCCGCGTTAGCCGTGTAAGCCGGTTAGCCGCATTAGCCGATTAGCCGCATTAGCCGCGCCGACATCCTGCAGTTTGTCTTGCTTCTGTTGTCATCCCTTATTTTGAAATATGTCGAAAAATGTGACGACATCCACTGCCAATCCAGGAAGCAGGAACACACGGAGACACACGTACTGGAAATCTGCAACAAAAACCACAAACAAAACACGAAACCGGCACGGAGCCAACCAAAACAACAACAGCAATCGACCTAAATCTTGAGATCTGATCGCAGTCTGAGCTAAGCTACCGCTACCGCTACCTAAACCCAAAAACTAAAGAGCAAGCATGCAGGTGAACAAGCCAGTGTGTATGTCTATAGCCCCTTTCACACAGAGATTCCGCAATATTGGTGTAAAGAAGTCCTGCCAATACGCCGCCTTTGTTGGTTCACACAGAACCATACAACGCCGGCATAACGCAGCTCCCGTCTGTAAATTCACACAGCATGCCGGCGTTCCGCAATCAGAGGCGTGGCGACAGCGTCAGCGTCTAGTGGCATGCCGGCATGCCGGCTGTGTCATTCACACAGACCCCGTTTCGGCTCTGTGACTACCTCCGCTGCCGGCTTATTGGTGGGGCCACTTGGCCCCCCCATTCCGCCTCCGTGACTTTCACACAGAACAGCGAGGCGGCTTAAAGGCGCAACGTTCCCGCCTCGAACTGGCTGTGTGAAAGGGGCTAATGTGTGTGTATGTGTGTGTATATGATCATGCGTGTGTGTGTGTGTGTGTGTGTGTGTGTGTGTGTCTGTGTGTGTGTGTGTGTGTGTATGTCTATGTGTGTGTGTGTGTGTGTGTGTGTGTGTGTGTGTGTGTGTGTGTGTGTGTGTGTAATAAACTAAACAAAGCTCCACCTGAAGTGTATCTATAGTGGGGGAGGGGGGGAGCAACCCCGCCACCCGCGAGACCAGAGGCCGACACGGAAGAGCCCGGAACCCAGGCCACCGGCAACCCCACAGAGGGGAGAAGCAGGAGGGAGGCAACCCACCGCCTGCGAGGCCCCCCCCCCCCCCCCCCCCCCCTGGCGGCGGCCGAGGGGGCCCGCGGGCCCTCCGAGACCAGAGGGGCGCCCCGCCGCGGAGGCAGCGGGGGGGACCGGAGACGGGCCCGGAGAGAGGGAACCCCCCAACAGGGCGACACCCGTGCAGGCCCGACAACGGAGGGCCCCAGACCCAGGCATCCCATTCATTCATCCATTCACCTATCCGATACCTATACTAATAATAAGATATACTATACATAATAATAATACTAACAATAATACTAATAATAACAGGATTTTATTTATACATAAATGTACACATATAACATGAAGTAAATCACTATATTACATTATTTGACCTTGTACTGTATACCCTACACTTCTGAGTTGTAGAGCATGGATAGGCTGTGGTCTGCTTAGTATTCTGTAACTTTCCCAGCGCTCATATTATATATATTTCGAGACTGTTACCTATGATGGATGCATGTTTTTATTTATATTTTTGTCCTTTTGTTTTATTATTTACATTTATTTATTATTGATTATTATTACTACAGTTTCGTGTTGGAAATAGAATTCCAGTCCGATAGTCCCGTCCCCGGAGCTCCAGCATCAGCAGCAGCATCATTAGGGTACCAGGGGCACGGCGGCCATTACTGGCCTGTAGGGATCGTTCTGGTGGCCACATTGATTTTTTTGAGTCTGAAAACAGCTGACATCACGGTTAGGAGCGCGTTACCTCATCGTGATGAGGAAGCAGTAAACGTCCGGGTGTCTAGTGAAGAGTGTTTCATGAGCAACAGTTAGGTTTTCACGGTTAACAGCTTCGTTCACCTCCACGTCTCCACAAATCCACCAGAAAGACAGACCTTTTTATTTTTTTACAGTGGTCCTATAATGATATCGTTTTAGAAATCCAATATTAGGCGCTAGTATGAGCTCTATTCTCCTTCTCCATGGCTCCTGGAAGTGAGTGATAAACAGTCGTTTCTGGAAATGCCTCCGATGGACTGAAAGGCTGCACGTCATTAGTCTCTCGTTTCACATTAAGGCACACAATGTGTTTTTGTCGAGGATAAAAACCTCAGTGGTCAAATTACTCGGGGTGGGAGTCGGCATAGCCGTTCAGGAAAATAATACCTATAGAAATATAAAAAGTCTGAATATATTAAATTAAAGTCTGAATATATGGAATGGAAGTCTGAATATATTGAATTTAATGTGAATATATGGAATGAAAGTGTGAATATATTGAACTAAAGTCTGAATATATGGAATGAAACTCTGAATATATGGAATGAAAGTCTGAATATATTGAATTTAATGTGAATATATGGAATGAAAGTCTGAATATATTGAATTTAATGTGAATATATGGAATGAAAGTCTGAATATATTGAATTTTTTGTGAATATATGGAATGCAAGTCTGAATATACGGAATGAAAGTGTGAATATATGGAATGAAAGTCTGAATATATTGAATTTAATGTGAATATATGGAATGAAAGTCTGAATATATTGAACTAAAGTCTGAATATATGGAATGAAACTCTGAATATATGGAATGAAAGTCTGAATATATTGAATTTAATGTGAATATATGGAATGAAAGTCTGAATATATTGAATTTTTTGTGAATATATGTAATGAAAGTCTGAATATATTGAATTTAATGTGAATATATGGAATGAAAGTCTGAATATATTGAATTTTTTGTGAATATATGGAATGAAAGTCTGAATATACGGAATGAAAGTGTGAATATATGGAATGAAAGTCTGAATATATTGAATTTAATGTGAATATATGGAATGAAAGTCTGAATATATGAAATGAAAGTGTGAATATATGGAATGAAAGTGTGAATATATTGAATTTAATGTGAATATACGGAATGAAAGTCTGAATATATTTAATTTTATGTGAATATACGGAATGAAAGTCTGAATATATTGAATTTAATGTGAATATATGGAATGAAAGTCTGAATATATTGAATTTTTTGTGAATATATGGAATGAAAGTCTGAATATATGGAATGAAAGTCTGAATATATGGAATGAAAGTCTGAATATATTGAATTTAATGTGAATATATGGAATGAAAGTCTGAATATATGAAATGAAAGTGTGAATATATGGAATGAAAGTGTGAATATATTGAATTTAATGTGAATATATGGAATGGACGTCTGAATATATTGAATTTAATGTGAATATATGGAATGAAAGTCTGAATATATGGAATGAAAGTCTGAATATACGGAATGAAAGTGTGAATATATTGAATTTAATGTGAATATATGGAATGAAAGTGTGAATATATGGAATGAAAGTGTGAATATATGGAATGAAAGTCTGAATATATGGAATGAAAGTCTGAATATATTGAATGAAAGTGTGAATATATTGAATTTAATGTGAATATATGGAATGAAAGTGTGAATATATTGAACTAAAGTCTGAATATATTGAACTAAAGTCTGAATATATGGAATGAAATCTGAATATATTGAATGAAAGTGTGAATATATTGAATTTAATGTGAATATATGGAATGAAAGTGTGAATATATTGAACTAAAGTCTGAATATATGGAATGAAAGTCTGAATATATGGAATGAAAGTGTGAATATATGGAATGAAAGTGTGAATATATTGAATTTAATGTGAATATACGGAATGAAAGTCTGAATATATTGAATTTTATGTGAATATATGGAATGAAAGTCTGAATATATTGAATTTTTTGTGAATATATGGAATGAAAGTCTGAATATATGGAATGAAAGTCTGAATATATTGAATTTAATGTGAATATATGGAATGAAAGTCTGAATATATGAAATGAAAGTGTGAATATATGGAATGAAAGTGTGAATATATGGAATGAAAGTGTGAATATATTGAATTTAATGTGAATATATGGAATGGACGTCTGAATATATTGAACTAAAGTCTGAATATATGGAATGAAAGTCTGAATATATGGAATGAAAGTCTGAATATATTGAATTTAATGTGAATATATGGAATGAAAGTCTGAATATACGGAATGAAAGTGTGAATATATTGAATTTAATGTGAATATATGGAATGAAAGTGTGAATATATTGAACTAAAGTCTGAATATATGGAATGAAATCTGAATATATTTAATTTTATGTGAATATACGGAATGAAAGTCTGAATATATTGAATTTAATGTGAATATATGGAATGAAAGTCTGAATATATTGAATTTTTTGTGAATATATGGAATGAAAGTCTGAATATATGGAATGAAAGTCTGAATATATGGAATGAAAGTCTGAATATATTGAATTTAATGTGAATATATGGAATGGACGTCTGAATATATTGAATTTAATGTGAATATATGGAATGAAAGTCTGAATATATGGAATGAAAGTCTGAATATACGGAATGAAAGTGTGAATATATTGAATTTAATGTGAATATATGGAATGAAAGTGTGAATATATGGAATGAAAGTGTGAATATATGGAATGAAAGTCTGAATATATGGAATGAAAGTCTGAATATATTGAATGAAAGTGTGAATATATTGAATTTAATGTGAATATATGGAATGAAAGTGTGAATATATTGAACTAAAGTCTGAATATATTGAACTAAAGTCTGAATATATGGAATGAAATCTGAATATATTGAATGAAAGTGTGAATATATTGAATTTAATGTGAATATATGGAATGAAAGTGTGAATATATTGAACTAAAGTCTGAATATATGGAATGAAAGTCTGAATATATGGAATGAAAGTGTGAATATATGGAATGAAAGTGTGAATATATTGAATTTAATGTGAATATACGGAATGAAAGTCTGAATATATTGAATTTTATGTGAATATATGGAATGAAAGTCTGAATATATTGAATTTTTTGTGAATATATGGAATGAAAGTCTGAATATATGGAATGAAAGTCTGAATATATTGAATTTAATGTGAATATATGGAATGAAAGTCTGAATATATGAAATGAAAGTGTGAATATATGGAATGAAAGTGTGAATATATGGAATGAAAGTGTGAATATATTGAATTTAATGTGAATATATGGAATGGACGTCTGAATATATTGAACTAAAGTCTGAATATATGGAATGAAAGTCTGAATATATGGAATGAAAGTCTGAATATATTGAATTTAATGTGAATATATGGAATGAAAGTCTGAATATACGGAATGAAAGTGTGAATATATTGAATTTAATGTGAATATATGGAATTAAAGTGTGAATATATTGAACTAAAGTCTGAATATATGGAATGAAATCTGAATATATTGAATGAAAGTGTGAATATATTGAATTTAATGTGAATATATGGAATGAAAGTGTGAATATATTGAACTAAAGTCTGAATATATGGAATGAAATCTGAATATATTGAATGAAAGTGTGAATATATTGAATTTAATGTGAATATATGGAATGAAAGTGTGAATATATTGAACTAAAGTCTGAATATATGGAATGAAAGTCTGAATATATGGAATGAAAGTCTGAATATATTGAATTTTATGTGAATATACGGAATGAAAGTCTGAATATATTGAATTTAATGTGAATATATGGAATGAAAGTCTGAATATATGGAATTTAATGTGAATATATGGAATGAAAGTCTGAATATATGGAATGAAAGTCTGAATATATTGAATTTTATGTGAATATACGGAATGAAAGTGTGAATATATTGAATTTAATGTGAATATATGGAATGAAAGTCTGAATATATTGAATTTAATGTGAATATATGGAATGAAAGTGTGAATATATTGAATTTAATGTGAATATATGGAATGAAAGTGTGAATATATTGAATTTAATGTCAATATATGGAATGAAAGTCTGAATATATTGAATTTAATGTGAATATATGGAATGAAAGTCTGAATATATTGAATTTAATGTGAATATATGGAATGAAAGTGTGAATATATTGAATTTAATGTGAATATATGGAATGAAAGTCTGAATATATTGAATTTAATGTGAATATATGGAATGAAAGTCTGAATATATTGAATTTAATGTGAATATATGGAATGAAAGTCTGAATATATGGAATGAAAGTCTGAATATATGGAATGAAAGTGTGAATATATGAAATGAAAGTGTGAATATATGGAATGAAAGTGTGAATATATTGAATTTAATGTGAATATATGGAATGGACGTCTGAATATATTGAATTTAATGTGAATATATGGAATGAAAGTCTGAATATATGGAATGAAAGTGTGAATATATTGAATTTAATGTGAATATATGGAATGAAAGTGTGAATATATTGAACTAAAGTCTGAATATATGGAATGAAAGTCTGAATATATGGAATGAAAGTCTGAATATATGGAATGAAAGTGTGAATATATGGAATGAAAGTCTGAATATATGGAATGAAAGTCTGAATATATTGAATGAAAGTGTGAATATATTGAATTTAATGTGAATATATGGAATGAAAGTGTGAATATATTGAACTAAAGTCTGAATATATTGAACTAAAGTCTGAATATATGGAATGAAATCTGAATATATTGAATGAAAGTGTGAATATATTGAATTTAATGTGAATATATGGAATGAAAGTGTGAATATATTGAACTAAAGTCTGAATATATGGAATGAAAGTCTGAATATATGGAATGAAAGTGTGAATATATGGAATGAAAGTGTGAATATATTGAATTTAATGTGAATATACGGAATGAAAGTCTGAATATATTGAATTTTATGTGAATATATGGAATGAAAGTCTGAATATATTGAATTTTTTGTGAATATATGGAATGAAAGTCTGAATATATGGAATGAAAGTCTGAATATATTGAATTTAATGTGAATATATGGAATGAAAGTCTGAATATATGAAATGAAAGTGTGAATATATTGAATGAAAGTGTGAATATATTGAATTTAATGTGAATATATGGAATTGAATGTCAATATATGGAATGAAAGTCTGAATATATTGAATGAAAGTGTGAATATATGGAATTGAATGTGAATATATGGAATGAAAGTGTGAATATATTGAATGAAAGTGTGAATATATTGAATTTAATGTGAATATATGGAATTGAATGTCAATATATTGAACTAAAGTCTAAATATATGGAATGAAAGTGTGAATATATGGAATTGAATGTCAATATATGGAATGAAAGTGTGAATATATTGAATTTAATGTGAATATATGGAATGAAAGTCTAAATATATGGAATGAAAGTGTGAATATATGGAATTGAATGTCAATATATGGAATGAAAGTGTGAATATATTGAATAAATGTGTGAATATATGGAATTGAATGTCAATATATGGAATGAAAGTTTGAATATATGGAATGAAAGTGTGAATATATTGAATGAAAGTGTGAATATATTGAATTTTAGGTGAATATATGGAATTGAATGTGAATATATGGAATGAAAGTCTGAATATATTGAATGAAAGTGTGAATATATGGAATGAAAGTGTGAATATATTGAATGAAAGTGTGAATATATGGAATTGAATGTGAATATATGGAATGAAAGTGTGAATATATTGAATAAATGTGTGAATATATGGAATTGAATGTCAATATATGGAATGAAAGTTTGAATATATGGAATGAAAGTGTGAATATATTGAATGAAAGTGTGAATATATTGAATTTTAGGTGAATATATGGAATTGAATGTGAATATATGGAATGAAAGTCTGAATATATTGAATGAAAGTGTGAATATATGGAATGAAAGTGTGAATATATTGAATGAAAGTGTGAATATATGGAATTGAATGTCAATATATGGAATGAAAGTGTGAATATATTGAATGAAAGTGTGAATATATGGAATTGAATGTCAATATATGGAATGAAAGTCTGAATATATGGAATGAAAGTGTGAATATATTGAATGAAAGTGTGAATATATGGAATTGAATGTCAATATATGGAATGAAAGTGTGAATATATTGAATGAAAGTGTGAATATATTGAATGAATGTGTGAATATATTGAATTTAATGTGAATATATGGAATGAAAGTGTGAATATTTTGAATGAATGTGTGAATATATGGAATTGAATGTCAATATATGGAATGAAAGTGTGAATATATGGAATGAAAGTGTGAATATATTGAATGAATGTGTGAATATATTGAATGGAAGTGTGAATATATTGAATTTAATGTGAATATATTGAATTTAATGTGAATATATGGAATGAAAGTGTGAATATATGGAATGAAAGTGTGAATATATTGGATGAAAAAAAAGTAGGAGTTAGAAAGACGATCTGTATCTGAGTTGTCGTCTGACTCATCGTTGAGTTCTACTTTTGTGAGGATTGGTCGACTCCTGGGACCCGTTTGGAAAAACAGGCTCGAGAACAAACAAGAGGAACGAAAACCTGAGAAATGTAAATATTAACCTGAGTTTACCCTGATTTACCTCAGATTTTATAACCTATCACAACTATAGCTATAAATAGATGCAATAAAACCCCAGTGTATGCATGTCCTCAAAAGTCTCACTCCAGAATCTATGAGTGATCGGAAAAATACAGCCAGAAATTGTACAAATGAAACATATTGCATGTCTACATCTGCTTTTTTGAGACCTATCTTCTATTTTACATGAAATAGCATTAACATGAAATTAGCATTAACATGGAGGATAAGTGGCCCTTGGGAGTTAAGATAACACTAATGACTGACTGGATCCGTAGCAGAAGTTTTATAATAGTGTCAGAATCACAGTTAATTATACAGAATTGAAAGTGTAACTGCATCTATAGATATAGAAATATTAAAAAAGGGGGGTTTGTTCCAATTACACGGTATTAAACTCCTCTGGCTCGCTGCTAAAGTCTGTGCAGACAAGAGAGCCCGACTCAGCTGGATTCAATTCAGTTTTACTTATATAGCGTCTATTACAACAGAAGTTTCTCTAGGATGTTTCCAGATACCAGAACATGAACCCCGAGCAATTATTGCTAGTGCTGTCAGGCAATTTAAAAAAATGTATCTAATTAATTACAGGATTTATAATTAATTAATCTAATTAATCGCATTTTAATCTCATATCTGCGTTTAAATGATAATTCAGGCTGGAGCAGCTCCGCTGATAGGAACATTCTTTTTTACAAAATGTACAAATCACAGCGTTCTTGTTGATAGTCCCGTCCTCTTTCTTTTTATACATAAACTTGCCGTTCAAAGATCCTAACAAAGATTTGCTGAGTCGTCCAGGTCTGTTATGACTAGCATGAGCAGGAGGGAAGTCGTGGCCTACGGGTCCCTCAATGGGACAAATATGTGGGTCCCGGCACAGTTCATCCAAGTGAGCGCCGCGAACGCGTGGCGCTCGAACTCAAAACGTCCTTGTCAGGGGGGCTGATAAGAGGGGGGGGGGGGGGCAGGGAGGCGTTGGATATGGGGAGAGGGGGGTGTTTCAGTGTGTGTGTGAGAGTCTGTGACGCGATAAGTTCGAGAACCTTTCGCCCAGAGTGCAGCCAAGCGTCCTTGATGTTATCAGGCAGCGGTACAGTTCTGGGAGGTAGATCCGCAGATGTTTATGGGAGAGGGGGAGGGTTGAGTTGGGTGCAGAGCGTCATGTTTATATTCCTCCAGGGAGATTGTGACGAAGAGGCCTGCCAAGCCGCTCCATCAAGGCCAAATCAAATCAACAATTTGCAGGCAGCTCAGTAATTTTCCGTCTGCCTTTCAGTCTTCTGGTTCCTCAATAAACTCCGATCAGACGAATTTGTGATCAGTCCCCGCCAAGCCGGGTACCCAGCTTCTCCAAGGTGTTCTCCATCTTGTTAAAGAGCTCAAAGACCCCTGCTAGCCTACGATTCTGTTCAAGAATCGCATACAGCTTGCGGCCCTGCTCTCCCCAACGTTACAGTCTGAGTGCAGAACCCCGTGCTCAATCCTTCAGCAGCTTCGGGCAGCTCAGAAAGGGCCAGAACGGCCCCCGCAGCCTTCCGCGATTGTCGATAGGCCAGGAAGATCCCCACTCCAATTAGAAGAAATCCTGCTATCATAAATCCAATTATGAAGGCGTCCTCAATATCCTCAACAGATAAAATTTTGAGACACATCGGCCGCCAGTTCTTGTACACGTCCATCGTGTATCCAGCAAAAAATGTCCCGTCGGGGCAGGAGGGCTCCCTAACCCCCTGGCTTCTCGTTGCAAAAATTTGGTCAATGGTACTGAGAGAGCAGTTAATCAATTCCATGATTGTAGAGTTTCGGAGGAGTGAAAAGGAGAAACTCCACATTTTAGTTTCGAGGGTGAAAAGGACAAGAACCGCATTACAGAGATGCACATTGTTTCTGGGTGAGAGGAAGTTTCATCCAGCAGTGAGTTATTACACTCCGGACTTGAAGAAACGCCTGCAGCTCAACGCCAGCAAAGATGATGATGATTCTCCCCAAAAACTGTCTTTCTGCTCGGCAGAATCTGAAAGGAAAGGAAAGGAAGAAACATGTTTTTGGAAATACGACCAATAAGATGCAATGAATATTAACTGTAGAGTCACAAGGTTGAAGAAGTCGTCTCTCCTTCTGCTGATGCACTGAGCCCCAAACACTGGATTTTATCTGTTTTTTTGTAAATATGAACAGTAAAAAAGCACTGCATAAGGGATATTATTAGTTCTGGCATCAACTCTACAGACTTGGCCAGCAGTTACACAAATATAGATGTACAAGTTTGGTTTCTCAACAATTTTGCTTCTTCAGCTTTTGGTGGGGATCTGCATTGATAAAGTGTCGTGTAAAGATGGACCCCAGTGTTTATAGTTGGACCTCAGGACTTCCAGCTAAAATTGATTATTTGACCTCAGAGCTCTACCGGGATCACGGACAGTTAAAAGCTTGGATAAATACGGGGATGCGAGGCTGTAAAGAGCTTTAAAAACGGACAACAAATGTTTAAAATCAGTTCTATAAAGGGTTGGAAGCCGATGAAGGGAGTTAAGGACAGGAGTTATGTGCAAACGTCTGTTATTGTCAGTAAAAAAGACGGGCAGCAGCGTTTTGCACAAGTTGAAGGACATTAAGAGAAGACCGGGAAACTTAAAAACATTTTAACTTTGGCCAGGAGACCCAACTGGAAAAAACTTCACCACATTGTTGACTTGTTTATCAAACTGCAGCAATTCAGCAAAACATCCGGACAAAGAACTTTGAGCACCAGTTGGCTTCACTGGCAGATAGAGTTGTAGATCGTCAGCATAAAGGTGAAAAGAAGTTCATTTTGTCATGGCTTTACAATTTAACTTGCTGATTCTGTTTGTCGCACAAGAATATTTAGGTTTTTAAATACCTGACATGTTTCAGTGATTTCTTCCGCCTTCATCGGAGTCACCACAGAGACTCTGATGAAGGCGGAGGAAATCACCAAAACATGTCAGGTATTTACAAACCTAAATATTTTTGTGCGACAAAGTGAAAAGAAAGATTATGCCTAGTTATAATTGACCCAAGTGGTAACATAAGCAATGACAAGAGGATTGGGCCAAGAACAGATCCTTGTGGGACTCCACAGTAGAGAGAAGCACTGGAATAGGAAACCAACCACGATGGACAAGGTTCTACTGGATACACTCCCTCTATGTTCACTCCTTCATCCAGAGCTACTCTCTAGATGCATGCACTTACGACAAGATGGAGTCTTCTTAGACGTAGCTTTCTTAGATAAATCAAATCTTTACCAAATTCTGGTTTCTTCATTAGAACTTAATCAACAATGTAAGAAACAAAGGCTGCAGGATGTTTGCTGTTTGCTCTACTGACTTTATTTTTACCTTCAAACATTGAGCTGATGTTCCTCAACTAATTACTTCGTCTTCACCGGCTGAACTAATTGCTTTCTCTGTTATTCTGAACTTTCCCTCCCAGGTTTTAATGTTCTACAAGGTTGATGTTGTAATTTATGCTCAGATTGTTGCATGTTCTCTTGCTTGCTTGTGTTCTCTCATATGTAAGACGCTTTGGATAAAAGCTGCTAAATGACAGTAGTAGTAATGCAGTGTCGTGGGATATTATAAGTGCTGGCAAATATGTGTGGTATTATGTGCATACCAACATAAGAACCGGATGTATTTGCTTATCCTCTTCTTTTTGAGTCCGTTGCAATCTCAGATCTGCCAGTATCTGTCGCTGGTCTCAGCTGTTGGGGGGGGAGTTGGCAGGTCACGGGGGGGGCGGGGGGTGGTGTTGCCGGGGGTTTTTATTATTATCATTATTTTATGTTATTTATTTTATTTTATTTAATTTTTTTAGTTTATCTTTTTTTTTTCTTTCTTTCTTAAGTCCATAACCCCATACACCACGTACTTTATACCTCTACTCTGCACTTTATAGTTGTGACACTTTACATAGACACTTGCACTTTACTTTAGCCTTCTGCTATAACTTATAACAGTAACTTATAAACTATAAATGTAAAAATACTATGAAATGTGTTATGTGGTTGGTTGTATCATCGTGATATTGGTTATATTATTGTACTAATGTATTTTTTAAACTGAACATTGTATTGCTCTTAAACTTGCTTGTTTTTATATTCGGGGGGGATTAGCCAATAGGCTACATTTGGGTGCATCTGCTTTTATTTTGTAAAATGCATAATGATGTGCACTGGCAAGGCATTTAGTCGGAGTGATTCCTCCCTCCATCCGGTCATGGTGTGTTGAGCTGGTTCCATCCATCTTTCCAGATGTTGCTGTTTCGTTGGTCGTCTGGAGAGGTGGCTGTCTGTAGGAAACAGTCGGGGTGTGTTTGCTAACTAGAAAATTTCAGGAAATTTTGAAGTGCCATGGGACTACTGCCGGATGATTGCGGGGCTAATTTGCACCAATGAAGGTCAAGGCAGTTTGAAAACAAAGTGAGATTTTTTTGAAGAAAAGTTTTTTTTACATTGCAGTCAATGGAGACCGAGGCAGGAATTCGCGTGGCTGTTAGCCCCCCGTTTAAATTTTTTGCATACCTTGCCTGTCACATTTTATGAATCACAACACCTATGTCTACATTCTGACCAAAAATTATCCGTCTACTTTTTACGGTTTGGCCGTGAGCTCGAGTTACAAATAAAAAATAAAGTTATTTATTTATTTTTCTAACTTTCACTCTAGCAACTGAAAGTCGCACTGTAAATTTGACAAAAAAGTGATTTCCAGTCCTCGCTTGAGGGCTCATATCTTGAAAAGTGTATATTTTAGGAAAAAACAGTTTGGGGTTTGGAGAGAGAAGAGAAGTTTTCCTCCGTTTTGAAGTTTGAATGACGTTTCTACGTGCAAGTATGAGAATGATACGTGACTCAGAAAAAAGGTGAATTTTGTCTTTTTTCTCGACATTTTCCCATCCGCTTTGAATGGTGCCATAGAAATACATGGGAAAATGAGTTCCCCATTAGTTTGGAAATTTGGAAATGTTTTTGCACTTCGTGCAAAAACTATTTGTGCCATCGCTCTGAAAATCCACAGGACTGTAGTTAAATTCAGGGCCTACAACTTTCTAAATCGGTTCAGAATTTTTCGAGTAACGGTGTGCGAGTGGTGAGGCTCCAAAGTTCTCCCAATGCATTCCGGATGGCGCAAAAAGCGCACGTTTGTGCACGTTGCGCAAAAACGTGCACGCCAATCGCTAATAAAAGTCATAGCACACGATTCCCGCTTAAGGCGCACGTTTCTACGTTTTTACTTTTCGCGTTTTCTCAAAGCTGCGGGACTAGTTACGTGCCAAAGTTTATACGGAAGAATAAATAAATAAAGAAGCCTGAGCAATATTAAGAGTGCCCACTCCTCCTCCATTGCAGAGCTCTGGAGGAGTCGTGCCTTGTGGCGCAGCCGTGGCACTAATAACAACCTTTGACACTTATAAAATGCAGATTTTTCTGCATATCTCATGGAAACTCGTGAAAAGCATCATCTAAGAATATATGCCAGCACTTTTAGCCACAACTGGAGCTTCAGTCGTGTAAATTCTGCTTATATCAAAGGCGTCACACCGGCTATTATCCGGCTATTATCCTGCTATTATCCTGTCTCAGGCAGTTCTTTCTCTCTGATGTATTTTTCTTCGCCTCTCTTCATCTCTCAACTCCGTTACTCCATATGTAAGTAATGTTCCTGCAGCCTCTTCTCTTTATAGTTCCAGGGGCTTGTTGTTGAGGAAAAGCTCACTTCTGCTCTAATTCATCAGGCAGAAGCTTCTTCTTCACCAGTAATAAAAGCAGCTCCATCCTCCGACGTGTCGGGAGAGAATTACCTTCATGTTAGACAACAGGATTTACCTTGAGAAGGATTATTATGTATTCCTCTACGTATCAGCCCGGTCCAGATCCAGGGAAAGACAGATTCTGTGAGGAGCAGCAGTGATGTCAGAGTAGTGAAGATTATGGGCTTTAAACTCCTTTCTCACTCTCTCCGTCTGCAACGTTCTCCATTTATCTCGTCGCCCAGGAAAACAGACAATACCGGAGCTCGTAGTTGACGCCGGACTGTCTCTCCTGAAAGACGACTCTAAATTCAGCGGCCGTCACATTTCCTGCCTGCTAGAGCAGAAGAAAGAGACTCTCCAGGAGCTGATTTCCTTCTCATTCATTCATTCACCAGGAGTCGCTGGAGCTGTGACCTTGACTTGTCTCGCCAAATTTCCTGAGGAAAATACTTAAATAAGAAAAACACAATGTTTTGGTTCAGTTGGATGAACAGAAACTTGCAAACCTCTCTTTTTTGATTTATTTACAGAGTTAAACAATCCGGACGAATTTACGTCTCCTTCTTTGTTGATTGATAACTTGATAACGGCTGACGGTCCTGATGAGAGACATTCAGTTGAATAGTGGGGGTTTTTTTTGTTGCTTTTGGAGTTTTCTTTTCTTCTTTATATATTGTTGATACTGATATATTAATTATTATATTAACTAGGGATGCCCCGATACCGATACTGGTATCGGTATCGGGGCCGATACTGCCCTCATATACTCGTACTCGTACTCGCAAAAATTCCCCGATACCAAGCTTGTAGTTACTGGTTAGCGCCGCTAAGGGAAGACGTTGAGCCGCCCCGCGACTCCCCGGGTCAGTGTGCAGTCTGGCTGAGCAGCAGCTCTGTGGCTGTTCCAGCTGTTCCATGATTCAGTAAATTCTATCTTCCTTAATTATACAAACTGGACGGTTGAGTATTACCCTTACTCACAGGGAACTTTATTAAACACTCCACGTAACTCACTGTACAACATAAACAATCCCATTGTTACATTCTGGTTAGCCACGTTAGCCGGTTAGCCACGTTAGCCGATTAGCCGCATTAGCCGCGCCGACAGCCTGCAGTCTGTCTTGCTTCTGTTGTCGTCCCTTATTTTGAAATATGTCCACCCTGCTGACGTCCTGCGTACATTAATTGTCACTATGTTGCCTGAAACGGCACTCTATATAACCAGACTATAAGAATGGGATTGTTTATGTTCTTCTTCTTCTTCTCTGTTTTATTGGCGGATCGCAACCAACTTTAAGGTGCATACCGCCACCTACTGTACAAGAGTGTGTAACATCATTTCATTTAGCCTGACGTCTGAAGACGTCAACTCCGTCAGGTGTAGAACCTGACGGAGTTGACATGTAAGCTGACGGAGTTGAAAAACCCACCTATAACCTCTTAATATGCTAATATAATATCATTTGTGAACAATGTTATTTCAGGATTTTAATTATACATAAATGTACACATATAACATGAAGTAAATCACTATATTACATTATTTGACCTTGTACTGTATACCCTACACTTCTGACTTGTAGAGCATGGATAGGCTGTGGTCTGCTTAGTATTTTCCCAGCGCTCATATTATCTATATTTCGAGACTGTTAACTATGATGGATGCATGTTTTTATTTATATTTTTGTCTTTTTGTTTTATTATTTACATTTATTTATTATTGATTATTATTACTACAGTTTCGTGTTGGAAATATAATTCCAGTCCGATAGTCCTGTCCCCGGAGCTGCAGCATCAGCAGCATCAGCAGCATCAGGGTACCAGGGGCACGGCGGCCATTACTGGCCTGTAGGGATCATTCTTGTGGCCACATTGATTTTTTTGAGTCTGAAAACAGCTGACACCTCGGGAAGGAGCGCGTTACCTCACCGGGATGAGGAAGCAGTAAACGTCCGGGTGTCTTGTGAAGACTGTTTCATGAGCAACAGTTAGGTTTTCACGGTTAACAGCTTCGTTCACCTCCATGTCTCCACAAATCCACCAGAAAGACAGACCTTTTTATTTTTTTACAGTGGTCTTATAATGATATCGTTTTAGAAATCCAATATTAGGGGCTAGCTCTCCTTTTTTGTGGCTCTTGGAAGTGAGTGATACATTTCTGGAAATGCCTCCGATGGACTGAAAGGCTGCACATCATTAGTCTCTCCTTTTCACATTAAGGGACACAATGTGTTTTTGTCGAGGATAAAAACCTCAGTGGTCAAATTACTCGGGGTGGGAGTCGGCATAGCCGTTCAGGAAAATAATACCTATAGAAATATAAAAAGTCTGAATATATTAAATTAGAGTCTGAATATATGGAATGGAAGTCTGAATATATTGAATTTAATGTGAATATATGGAATGAAAGTGTGAATATATGGAATTAAAGTCTGAATATATGGAATTTAATGTGAATATACGGAATGAAAGTCTGAATATATTGAATTTTATGTGAATATACGGAATGAAAGTCTGAATATATTGAATTTTATGTGAATATACGGAATGAAAGTCTGAATATATGGAATGAAAGTCTGAATATATTGAATTTAATGTGAATATATGGAATGAAAGTCTGAATATATTGAACTAAAGTCTGAATATATGGAATGAAAGTGTGAATATATTGAATTTTATGTGAATATATGGAATGAAAGTCTGAATATATGGAATGAAAGTGTGAATATATTGAATTTTATGTGAATATATGGAATGAAAGTCTGAATATATGGAATTAAAGTCTGAATATATTGAATTTAATGTGAATATACGGAATGAAAGTCTGAATATATGGAATGAAAGTCTGAATATATTGAATTTAATGTGAATATACGGAATGAAAGTCTGAATATATGGAATGAAAGTCTGAATATATGGAATTGAATGTCAACATTTGGAGTTCATATGTGAAAGAAAACACCCAATAATTTTAACAGCATCTATTCACCAAAAACATGGAACATTAACATTAGAATCATAGCATCTGCATCCAGATGTGTCGTCTCTAAGTCCGTCTCTTCCTCCCTGAGATGATGAGCTCACCGAGCTCCGTCTTGTCTAATAAAACATCCCAGACTGCAGCAGCAGCAGATTTAAAATCCTTTTGTCCCGGTCCAGCTCTGACCTTTGGGACAGACAGCAAATAAAGATCCTGGTAATGAAGACAGTAAGTTCCTGAACTCTGTCTGGTAGATCTGAGGTCTGAGGAGGGAGGACCTGGTAGACGAGAACGTACCGGTGTTTTAGGGAGATTTCACCTCCGTCCCGTTTGGAGCAGTCGTTCCGGAACAGAGAGCGTTTCCCCCTAAAGATCGGTTCGTTTGGTTTATGTGAACACAGAAATCGCGCTAGGACCCGGGACAAAACAAGCGAGCCGAGACCCTAGGAGAGGTTATGGTTAGGATCTCCTAGGAGAGTTGGTCTCGTTTGCAGTGAGAACATAATCCACACAGCAACCGACAAACAAACTATCCACACTCACTTACGATGCTGCAGAGTAGGAATGGGAGATATTTTACCGTTCACGATAAACCGTCAAAAAAATTCCCCACGGTAAGAATTTGTATCTCACGATAAAAATGATAAATTCCTGTTGATGATGTTTTTGTGTAAAACTGATTTATGGAAGGAAGGAAGGAAGGAAGGAAGGAAGGAAGGAAGGAAGGAAGGAAGGAAGGAAGGAAGGAAGGAAGGAAGGAAGGAAGGAAGGAAGGAAGGAAATGAGCCATAAAGAAAGAAAGAAAGAAATGAGCCTGAAAGAAAGAAAGAAAGAAAGAAAGAAAGAAAGAAAGAAAGAAAGAAAGAAAGAAAGAAAGAAAGAAAGAAAGAAAGAAAGAAAGAAAGAAAGAAAGAAAGAAAGAAAGAAAGAAAGAAAGAAAGAAAGAAAGAAAGAATTTTTTAGTCCATACCGCCCATCCCTACTCCATAGTTGTTGTTTTTCCCGGGTACAGAAGAGGAAACTCCTTCCACGTTCATTTCTGACCAACGAGAGAACAGCTGATGCACAGAACTCAACACGAGAAACAACAATGGAAACAGAAACCGATGGGAAGTCGTTGCTGGTTCGTGGGCGGAAATTTGAGTTTAAAAAAACTACAGAGTGGAATCGTGGATAAAAATAATACCTATAGAAATATAAAAAGTCTGAATATATGGAATGAAAGTGTGAATATATTGAATTTAATGTGAATATACGGAATGAAAGTGTGAATATATTGAATTTAATGTGAATATATGGAATGAAAGTGTGAATATATTGAACTAAAGTCTGAATATATGGAATGAAAGTCTGAATATGTTGAATTTAATGTGAATATATGGAATGAAAGTCTGAATATATGGAATTTTATGTGAATAAAAGCACAACGGCAGAATAAGAGGCTGTTTTCAGCTGATGGATCATTTTTGTTTCTGTCGTTTTTCAAAACCGTTTATGGTAGAAAGGGCACTTTAGGTTTAACTGTTGCTCTGTTTATTTTATGCCAAGGATATTTTAACTATTCTGCAATGTTCACTTTCCACTTTACTGGAATTTACTTGAAAGTGCTTTTTTTGAATTTTACTAAACAAAAACAAATGTGGTTAAGACATTGAAAGTTTACAAAAAGTCCTGAAAAAGCTTGAATGTAAAAAAGTTGACATTTTGATGAAAAAGTCGAAATGTTGATGAAAAAGTCGAAATTTTGAGAAAAAAGTCGAAATTTTGTGAAAAAAGTTGAAATTTTGAGAAAAAAGTTGAAAATTTGAGAGAAAGGTTGAAATTTTGATGAAAAAGTGGAAATTTTGATGAAAAAAAACTCCGTCAGACGTAACTTGAATTTAAGTTTGTGCCTTGTGGACAATGTAATCATATTCCTATTATTCATATTGCACTTTATGTTAACACTCAGTTAACACAATTTTGTGTCAATTCAAGGATTCAGTCATAAACCTAAATCCATTTAAATTGAAAAATGTTGCTTCTCATGTCAAATATTGATATGGGATTAATTGCGTTTAATAAATTACAAAGCCTCTAATTAATTAGATACATTTTTTCAATCTAGTCCCACCACTAATTATTTTGTCAAGCATGCCGCATGTTGGAGGGAGTTGAAGTTAAATCTCCGTCTTGTCATTTTGCATATGCAGTTTTATTGGTGCTATTCTGCTTTTCTGTTCATTGTGATTCTCTGAATAAAAGTAAAGGCCAAAATGCTTAAAATGTAAATGTGCTCTTTCTACCTGGCAGGAATCTCTATTATTGTAGGAAATGTCTCATTGCGTTGGACGTTCCTCTGTAACAGCAGACAGACACATTGTTGTTCCTTGACAAATTGCAATCGTAGAGAGAATTTTTATTAAAAAAACATTCAAAACCTCAACAAAAAACAAACTCCAAACCATTTTTTTCCTACCTTTTTTCCACACAGATTAAAGAGACAGATTATCCCGTGCCGTGGATGCTAAAGACAAGCGTTAAACAAGGTGTTACACCTCTCTGCTTGATCTCTTACCTTCATTAAAACCTTGATCTGTGGACATTAATCCCCCGACGGCCTGGAGGTGATTTATAGATTAACCTGCTGATAAAACGAGAAGAAGGACTTTGGCTTAAGCAACTGTTTCAGCATCAGACGAGCTAGCAGGTCTGTGATGCTAATGATGCTAATGATGCTAATGAGCAGCTGCCCTGATGAGTGAAGTGAAATAAGACACTAAGACGTTTCAATTAATCCATTACTTTATTCTCTGATAATGATGTGCTAATATGTGATAAGTTATATATCTATTAATGTATCGTCTAGTTCAGGGTTCGTCAACCCGCGGCTCTATAGCCGCATGCGGCTCTTTAGGGCCGCCCTAGTGGCTCCTGGAGCTTTTTTTTTTAAATCCTTTTTTTTCCCTTTTTTTTCCTTTTTTCTTTTTTTTCCCTTGTTTTCTCTTTTTTCCTCTTTTTTTACTTTTTTTCTCTTTTTTTTTTCCTTTCCTTTTTAATGTAGACATTTCGACTTTTTTCTCAACATTTCGACTTTTTTCTTAAAATTTTGACTTTTTTCTCGACTTTTTTCTTAAAAGTTTTACTTTTTTCTCAACATTTCAACTTTTTTCTCGAAGTGCATAATGAAAAAAAAAATCTTCCCCTAGTTCTAACTAATGTGTGTCTTCATTCTAAGGCTTATACAAGACTTTTAACTTTTTGTGGCTCCAGACATATTTGTTCTTTGTGTTTTTGATCCAATATGGATCTAAAACATTTTGGGTTGCCGACCCCTGCTCTAGTTGAAATTGGTTTCCTGACTTGTAATCCAGCACTTCCAGTGAGTTGTTTGTTCTTCTTGAGTGTTTTTGTCCTTCAGAAACAAAAAACAAGTTATATTGGGCCATTTTACACGTTTACCCTGGTGTTAAACCCATATGTGATGTAAGAAAGTCACGTGACCTTCAACCCCATTATACTGTCATTAGCGTCTGTAGTTTAACCTACGACTTGTTGTAGCAATCAGTAACAATTTTCATATGATTTCTTATACATAAACTGAAATCTATGAAATACTTTCAGTTAATGTTGAATTTCTTGGTAAAATAGTCTGAATTTTCTCATCTCATATTCTCTTTGAATCCGTCCCTTATCAAAGATTCTGACGCTGTTTTTTCTGTGGAGGTGCCGGCGACGTTAGCCGGCGACGTTAGCCGGCGACGTTAGCCGGCGACGTTAGCCGGCCTTTATGTCCTTGGGATGTTTCATTTTTATTCAGTTCAGGAGAAGAAGAAGAAAAAAGAAATCCTGAAATATCTACATGGGTTAATAATGTGATTTATTCTGTAACAGTGACTCATGGCCGGCTCTGCGGGAGAAAACGCTGAACTCATGCAGATGTGATTCATAGTAAAACAGATAAAAGCTGAGTCATGCTAGCACATGACCAAACATGATCAAAGCTGCTTTGATAAATTAATCAATATCATCGTTAGAAGTAGTTTCTGGTACGGCCGTCTAATGCACTTACTCACTGGGAGATTTAATTAAATGTACAATGCTTTAGTAAATTATGCATAAAAGTATTTGTGCACAGATGTTAGTAATTTAATTTAGCGGTTTCAATTAGATCCTTTGCCACAGAGCGGCTGCACGGGTGAATAAACCCAGCAGATCCTGCAGCTGCAATGATTTAGCAGGATTTTTACTGAGAAAATCAGTCGGTGCATCAACAGTTCAGAGTTTAATCAAAACCAGTTTGGACAAAATGACACAATTTCACACAATCAACTAATAAACCTGGAGGATTTTATGGATCATTCTGCTGTTGACAATCAGTGCATTTACATGGGAAGTTTAATTCCTCTTTAATTCTGAATTAAAATTAAATCCGATTTAAAATGAGTAAAAATTATCATATAAACACATAATTCTGAATAAAAATGGCCATTCCAAATTAAACGTAATTCCGAAGTAAGTGTCTAGTTTATTCTGATTTTAAATCTGAATAGAATAATTCCAGATCATGTTTACACTCATTCCTCTTTAAATTAATTCCGGTCTTTCTTTCTGCTCGTTCCCTCCCCGTCTGTCTCCATGATCTTATATTCCACTGGGCTGGTTTTCCTAACAAAGTTTCCAGATGCAGCAGCAGTAAACGCTGGTCAAGAGCAGAGACGGTTTATTTAAGAAATAGCTTGGGGCATAATGTGGTCCTCCATGTTGTTAAGTAAAGTTTTCTTCCGGTAGACGTAACTTCCGGTCCCCCCCCTATCCAATCAGAACCTTCCCAACCCCCAGACCTGGAGAGGAATTGGAGAAAGACCATCAAACGTGTTTCCATGGAAACCTCCATTCAGAATTACTGTTTCCATGTAAACTCTAAGGAAAATAGTTTAATTCTGAATTATTTAATTCAAATAATTAATTCCGAATTAAAAAACATCATGTAACCGTGGCCGATGTCATATTACTAGAACGACAGTTGGGTTGGACTTCGTGGCACAATACTTGACTGGTTTGAGTTTTACTTAAAGGAAAGGGACTGATTTGTGTCAATAGGTAACTTTACATTGGAATTTAAAAAAAAATGCAAGTGGAGTTCCCCAAGGTTCTGTCCTAGGACTCGTCATATTTAACATCCACATGCTGCCGCTAGCTCAGATAATAATAAACAACACAATAAGTTCCATAACTTATAGCTCCATAAGAATTTCCAAAAGGACAATATATTGAAACTATCTAACTAACTGACATAACTACGCAGACGACACACAGCTTTACGTTACAACGTCACCAGGAGACGATGAGCCGCTACAAACGTTGAGTAGATGCAGAGATCAAATCAATAATGCATTTTAAAAATAAGCAACCGATAAGCAGAAGATGGATAGATGGAAACCTTCCTAACATGATATCTAAAAGGTTATTTTATGGCATTCCAAGAGCCATGTATGAACAACATGAATTAAAATAGTAAACATGCCAGTTATTATTCTTAACAAACATTAATATGTGAACACGCTGACATTTAGACACGACTAATGATTATTTGACTCTGCTAGAAACAGCGATAGATGTGTAAAAGACTGTTATTCTTCCTCCTCCTCCTGGATGATACAATCACTGTTTTCATGGAGCATCTTTCCGTTTTCTCGTCTTATCAAACTTCCAAATCGACTCGTTCAAACGTTTGAGCGGTGACTCAACCGACGAGGTGACACACTAAACACACTAACCACTAAACACACTAAACGCACTAAACGTGTTACAGAGGCCGCCGCTGCAGCTAAATCATATGAAGATACTCAGAAATGGGGCGGCAGTAGCTCAGGTGGTAGAGCGGGTCGTCCAATGATCGGAAGGTCGGCGGTTCGAATCCCGCTCTGTCCCAGTTTGCTGTCGTAGTGTCCTTGGGCAAGACACCTTACCCACCTGCCCCGTGTGAATGTGTATGAATGTGTATGAATGTTGGTGGTGGTCGGAGGGGCCGTTTGGCGCGATATAGCAGCCACGCTTCCGTCAGTCTGCCCCAGGTCAGCTGTGGCTACAAATGTAGCTACCACCACCAGAGAGAATGTGTATGAATGATTAATGATCTCTGTAAAGCGCTCTGGGTGCCTTGAAGGGCGCTATATAAATCCAAGTCATTATTATTATTATTAAATGTTAATCCCTTCCCAGTTGCCCCCGGCTGGATTTAGTCAAGTCAAAATATCGAAAAAAAGTTGAAATGTCGAGAAAAAAGTCGAAATTTCGAGAAAAAAGTCAAGATGCAGAGAAAAAAAAATGTAAATGTCGAGAAAAAAGTCAAAATGTTGTTTTTTTTAACTTAACTGAAAGCTAATTGATTTTCAAGCGTATGATGATGCTGAAAATGACGGAAAGGGAATGGTTTTATTGAAAGAGACACCAAAGCAAGAGAACATACAACAATCTGAGCATAAATTACAACATCAACCTTGTAGAACATTAAAACCTGGGAGGGAAAGTTCAGAATAACAAAGAAAGTAATTAGTGCAGCCGGTGAAGACGAAGTAATTAGTTGAGGAACATCAGCTAAACGTTTGAAGGTAAAAATAAAGTCAGTAGAGCAAACAGCAAACAGCCTGCAGCCTTTGTTTCTTACTTTGTTGATTAAGTTGATTTAATTTCTAATGAAGGAACCAGAATTTACTAAAGATTTGTCTCAATGAATTTCGTCCTCGATCAACGTCCCTCAATCTGCAGGAAAATCATTGCATTTCCTTCTTCTGCTTCTGAAATCCTCTCATTCTGCCCCCGACACGTAATAAATGCATTCAGGAAGTGTTGCAGTGAGTTACACTAGAAAAGATCAGAATCTCCTTCAAAGGTTCATTAGAAAACCTTCTACCAGACATGGCAGCCTTTCCTGGCATACATTTTTGTTTTATCTTCGATTTAATTAGGACCGGAGCACTGACAGTGCGAAGGCCCTATTGCGCCATGGCCGAAGCAACCTGATCTCACAAAAATCCGTGAAATGCCCACGACCTCTCACCACTATTTTCCGTGGTATATACACGGAAAATCGTATAATTCCGTGTGGGCACCATGGATATTGTACCAAGCAAAGTCAATGGGATCCGTTGTCTCAATATATACACGGATTATGACATTATTATTATTTATATTTTATTCTTTGTTATAGTGGTTAAATTATGGGTTTTTGTCGTGCAAGGTACTGTTTGTTACTGTCAGTTTGTAAAAGCATGTTTTTAACGCTGTTTTAGCAGTGTTTTATTGAGGTTTTAATGGGAACACCATGGATATAGTACTATGCAAACTCAATGGGATCAAAAATGCAAAAATAGACACGAAATAGGCTTTGCAGGCCCGAAAAGCAACACACGCGGTGACCTTTGACACTTCCGAAGGTCACACAGATCTGAAACTCGGCACAGTGGATGAGAGTCACCTCCTGATACAGAGTCTAGAATTTCAGCCTCCTAGCTCAAAGCGTTAGTGAACTGTGCAAAAAAAAGACCTATAACAATACATAACAAACCTCCTGTGCCTACTGAGCATTAATAACATGTCATAATCGAAGGAGAACTAATTAAAACGGATGTCCTTAACATGAACCTATTGTAATATTGAATTATAAAGGACACTTTCGTGTCACAACCACGGACCCATTGACTTTGCATTGTACAATATCCGTGGTGCTCCCATTAAAACCTCAATAAAACACTGCTAAAACAGCATTAAAAACATGCTTTTACAAACTGACAGTAAAAAACAGTACCTTGCGCGATAAAAACGCATAATATATCCACTATAACAAAGAATAATATATAAATAATAATAATGTCATAATCTGTGTATATATCACGACCACGGATCCCATTGACTTTGCATGGTACAATATCCGTGGTGCTCACACGGAATTATACCACTTTCCGTGTTGGTACCACGGAAAATAGTGGTGAGAGGTCGTGGGCATTTCACGGATTTTTGTGAGATCAGGTTGGGCCGAAACCCAACAGGAAGTCGGCCATTTTGAATTAATCGTGTAATTTTGGCTTAATTTATGCCATTTCTTCGGCAGTTAATACGGCCCGAACCGTAACGTGCACCCAGGTGTGTTATACATCAAAATGTGCGTCTCCATCCTGCGACACCACGCATTACTTTTCTCAGTCAAAAGCGTTACCGTGGCGACGCTAGACGCCAAAAAGCGTGCCCCCCTTCATCTGATTGGTCAATATCTGATAGATCCTATTTTCTGCCATAACTTTTGAATGGTTTGATATAGAGAGTCGTGGGTGTTTCATCTGCTAAATGTCCAATTCTGAAGAATCTACATCAAGTCATACAAGCTTCCACTGGAGCCTGAACCTGCACAAGGGTGGAGGCCGTTCATCGCTGCTTGAAGCTTTAATTCATTTTTGTCTTTCTTTCTTATTTCACTATTATGTAGTTATTTAATTTCCTGTAGGTATTATAATTCTGCCCTTTTGGTTAATATTCCATCTGCATGTCTGATTGTTGGGGTTTGTGATGGTTGAAAGGATTGAATGTGATAACTCCGGGGGGGGGGCTGTGTAGCTCGCGTCCAGTTAGGACAGTCCAATAGAAAATAAAGCAATGGAATTGATTTTGTCGCTGACGCTCACATCGCATACAGTTAGGACACAGTGTAAATAACTCCGCCGGCCGTTTTTTCGTAGCGGTGTATCGCGTCATTCATGCAGCCAATCAGCACAGATCCTCATTATCATAGCCCCGCCCACTCAGAATCCTGCATAGATAATGAGGTTAGAGAATGGGAAGATAAAGACATGGCTCAGAGGCTGAATTTCTAATTTATTTAGCAAAAACAATCAAAAGCTTGTTTTTAAGACATTCAAGACCTGTTTAAAATAGGTATTAGATCCATAATAGGTCCCCTTTAAGCCAATAATCGGCTGGTATCCTGTCTTCTCCACTAGTTGCAGATGTTTTTGCCACTCAGTGCTAGTAAGGGGCGTGGCCCCGTGAGGAAGTGACGTCAATTGGTTCACGTCATCATCAGAAAATGGAAATAACTACGGCTGATTTATTCCCCTGAAAACACAGCGAGGAGAGAGAATTCTCACTTTGACGTGAATTTAAAGTGGGTGAGAACTATTTTGTATTCCAAACACTCAGACAACTGGTGTCGGTTCCGAGTGAAGGATGGTCTCGGTTTATCACAACTCCGTTCTCTCAGCCGGAGTTCTCCATCATCGTAATGACGGCGTAAGTTAGTGAGAGCTGGAACAGAACAACTCTGGTACACGAGGGAACGATGAGGAAGAAATGAACGTCTGCATGATGGAACGAGTGGAGAGAAGACAATCATTTATCCACATTAGTGCAGGAACTGGAGAACTGTGGAAGTTTAAACAGCCAAACGGCTGCGACTGTCTGAAAACTCAAAACTAAAACCAGAAAACTCAAAACTAAAACCAGAAAACTCAAAACTAAAATCAGAAAACTCAAAACTAAAACCAGAAAACTCAAAACTAAAACCAGAAAACTCAAAACTAAAATCAGAAAACTCAAAACTAAAATCAGAAAACTCAAAACTAAAATCAGAAAACTCAAAACTAAAATCAGAAAACTCTGCTTCACTTTCTCACAGTTTGGTTCCCATGAAAAGACAAAAACCTGTGATTAATTTTGACATCAATTTCTCTTCCTGTCTCTTTTGACTCTGTAAAATTGAAATATTAAAGCCTGCACAAGTATCTGAAACTGAAACATACGCTGTCATGTGATGAATCGTGCTAAAGGACCACACTTTATTTTTTTGATTTATGTGGAAACAGAAATAACTGCAGATTGGTTTTATATAAATCTGGATCAACTGAAGAGCAAAAAAACCTTGTGAACGCTGAATAACCCAACTATTTTAACATAAAATACCTAAACAGATCAGTGATGGAGATATTGTGAGACGTGGGCAAATAAGAGTAATATCAATTGTACGTTTTATCTGTGAGGCATCTTTCATGATGCTCAAAGTCGCTGTTCAAATGAAAACATTGAAAACACAATTAAAACAACAGAAAACAGTTTGCAGCAGAATCTGGTTCTAGTGAATAAAGTCGGAATGTCGAGATTAATGTTGATGTGCAATTTCAAGAAAAAAGTCAAAATTTTGTGAATAAAGTCAACATTTTGAGAAATACAAGGCTTGTTTTACTAAATCTTTCTATAAAAAGTTTACTTTTTTAGAGACGGTTTCTGTCCCTGAGTTGAAAACACTGAGGAAGCTTTTTGGTACAAACTGCTCTCATGTTTCACTACGACGTAACGAAGTAACGACTCACTTCAAATGTATTTTATTTCTATAGAAAGAGCAGAAAAGCCTTTTTTCTTCCTGCTGTAAATCCAGTTATTCCCGTGTAGGAGGCCAGTCCTCCAAACCAGAAACTCCACGCTGGTAAAAACCTGCAGAACTAGAGCATTAAATTAAACCAGAGGAAAACTGGTCCGGTGCCACTTTAATTTATCTGAGGTCAAGAATGATGGATGAGGTTCAGATATTATTGTTACTGCAGGAAAGTTTTCAACTCGGGATGAGAGGTTTAAAACAACAAAGCAGAGATGGAAACGAGGGCCATAAGTTACAGTCAGTAGCTTTTATTGATTTATTTATTTTTTCATGATGCACCAGAGGTGCTAAAAACATTTTTTTTTTAATAATTTTATTTATTATTGAGCATTAATAACACAGCACATGGATATAGACACAAAAGGATTACAATACTAATTTTTATATTTTAACACCTTGCCCTCCTAACCCTAAACAGGTTGGACACCAAACTAACAGAATTGGAAAATTGAATGAAAAAAAAACAAAAACAAATTAAAGCTTAAATCAGCGATGAACGGGCCCTCGCGTGTGCAATTCTCACCAATAAAGGTCAAGGACTCAAAACCGAATCCGATGACACCACCATGACTCTTTATATCAAACATTCAAAAGTTATGTCAGAAAGTAGGAACTATCAATTATGGACCAATCAGATGAAGGGTGGGCGCGCTTTTTGGCGTCTATCGTCGCCACGGTAACACTTTTGACTGAGAAAAGTAATGCGTGTAGTCGCAGGATGTAGACGCACATTTTGATGTATAACACACCTGGGTGCACGTTACGGTTCGGGCTGAATTAACTGTTGAGTTTGGGCCATGGCTCCAAGAGACTTTTCTTTAAAGATATTGTGACATCATTTTTAACATGCTTTTAACACTATTAAAAGTCTTGGCCAACATCCCTCAAATGTGTCTAAAAGAGTGTAACAAGAAAAACTTCACTCTTAGTACTCTTTTCCTGGCTTTTTATTACAGTGTTTTTTTGCGCCGTGAAAAATGCTTCCTTTCCCCCCTTTCCTGTGAATCATTGCTCCGCTCCTCCTCCAAAGCTCCTCCTCCTCCAGCCATACGCTCACAGCGGCGTCGGAGAGCGACAGGCGAAGCATGCACGGAAGAGCAGCAGGGAGAACCACAGCAAACAATCATAAAAATAAAGGCATGCAAGCAGCACTGTCCCCTTATCTTAAGTCCAGTCAGTGGCCGCGGGTCTTCTTAGCAGTTTTCCTCCGGTGATTGGAACAAAAGACGCTCTAAACTGCTCCGTGTTAAGCCTGATTTATGGTTCCGCGTTAAATCGACGCAGAGCCTACGCCGTAGGGTGCAGCGTATGGTGCGCGTCGTAACCCTTCGCCGTAGGCTCTGCGTCGGTGTAACGCGGAACCATAAATCAGCCTTTATGGTGCGCTGGAGAGGAGAGGAGACAGGGAGCTGGGTGGAGGGGGCGGTGATTTAGCGGGCCGTTACGTAACGATCCGCCACCAAACCACATGCGCCGTTTTTGCATAGTTATGCGGAAAATCCCAGAAAGCACACAATACACTGAATGTTAAAAGTTCGTTGTTTTTTGGCTGTAATTGATGTCAAGACACCCAACAAAACACAAAAAATCAAGAAAAATTTGTTTTTCATGTCACAATCCCTTTAAGTTGTGACATGATACAGGTGTGTACCGATTTTCGTGCATGTACGTCAAACCGTATCGTGGGGCTTGAGGCACAAAGTTTTCTAGGGGGCGCTGTTGAGCCGTTAGGCCACGCCCATTAATGCAAACCATTAAATATCACATTTATCACCAGGCCTGGATTGGTGCAAAATTTGGTGACTTTTTGGGCACGTTTAGGGGGAAAAAAGGCCCTCATTTCATCAGAAGAATACTAATAAAAATAAAAATTCCTCCAAATACAATAGGGCCTTCGCACTGAAGGTGCTCGGGCCCTAATAATATATTATATTATTATTATAATAATAATAATAATAAAAATAATATTTTAGAGGAGGAAGATTTTTTTTTCATTATGCACTTGGAGAAAAAAGTCAAAATTTCGTGACAAAAGTTGAAATTAGGCGAAATTTCGACTTTATTCTTGAAATTGTATTTCAACATTAATCTCAACATTTCCACTTTTTTTCTCGAAGAGCACAATAAAAACAAATCTTCCCCTCTCAAGTATTTGTTCTCCTTTATGGCTGATACTCTTCGTACTCCCAGAGACGACCTGCAGATATTAACTTGTAAAAATCACCAACTGTGGCACTTACGACAACAAACATTGTGAACTTTGGTTTATCGTCATCGATCTGATTCACAGAGAAAATAAAAACCATCTTTGTGCGAGAGAGAACCGTCTGGCCTGAATTATGTCTGATTTAAAGTCTGATTCCGTCAATAGTTCCCGCTCCTTTCACCCTCCGCTACTTCCTGTTGTCTCAGGTATTAGCTGCTCGGCGGGAAACTCTCCATCCACGGGAGAGAAGAAGAAGAGAGAAGGATCTTTGATGAATGAAGAGAGAGTGAGAGAGTCACTCAGGACACGATGGAAGATGTAATAATCTCACAGAAAGGAGGAGATGTGATTTAGATTTAGCAGAATGAAACCGTTATCAGCCAGAAGCACAAAGTGAAGAAGAAAAGCTCGCGATTCATTAATAATGAGGATCTGAGAATCTGAGATATGATGTGAGGAATTAAAGAAACACACACTTTCTGGTTCCTTTCTGGTTCCTGCTTAAACGCTGCTGAGGTGCAGACGTTTTCAGAGATTACTGCACACTTTGTAATGTAATGTGTAAAGATCAGGAACTTCCTCCCAGAGAGAAGCTGACACACTGATTCAGGTGTTTGCAGGGCAGTTGCTAGGAATTCTGGGCAACCTTAAAGAATATTGCCGTGGGCCCTTTTTTTTTGGCTACTCAAATGTCGCACTAACACATCTTTACAAGACCACATTGAACACATCATGATAACGTAACGGACGTTCATTTGATGCTCATAATTACTGATTAGGCTAAAAAAAATAATTACTGATTAGGCTTAAATGCGTCATAATACAATCCACTGCATGTGGAATGATACCAGCAAAACAAGAATATTTAAAGTGTATTTAAAATGCTTTCTTGCAGCAATATCGATGCAGAACAAAGAAAATGCTACATTTAGTCTGGGCTACCTCACCCATCAGACAATCTAGCAACAGAAAATAAAACATAGAAATTCAAACTAATTTTATCTATACAGCTCAAAACCATCACTAAACATGACAGTCATTTCAAGTGACGGACACTTTGATTTATGGTTCCGCGTTGCACCACGCAGAGCATACGGTGTATGGTACGCAGAAACCATAAAGAACAGGGGAACCATAAATCAGGCTTAACTCGTGCACGTTTGTCAGTTTTCTTTCCGTCTTTTCAACTGAGCATGCAAACACATAAACTGAGGGTGCAATGCTGATGCACCCTCGTAGAACCGGGCCTGCCTGGATTTGTGCTTTTTGGGAGGCATGATAGCTTTCCACCATCTAGCTACTGTACATCTAGTCCAGTCTCACGTTTGCGCTGCTCACTCGCACAGAGCTGGGTGGACCAAACCATTTCTAAGAAGGGAAGGGGCAAAGGGAAATATCGAAGTGATTTAAATTAGAGAATATTGTGTGACTGGTGGCTCTGTTTGAATTTGGATTCATTAGTATGAGTATATATTGTGTATTATGTATGCATAATCATTTTTTCATATGTTACTGGGAGGGCTATGTGTGGGCCCTTGTGGGCTGTGGGCCCTTATAATTGTCACCACCTTTCCCCCCTATACGACGGCGCTGGGTGTTTGTATCATCTAGTCCAGATTATAGTAATGTTTTATTATGTTTCATTTTTGGGTCTGCTACGGTGTCCCCCAGGGTTCAGTTCTAGGACCAATCTTGTTCAGTTCATACCTGCAGCCATTGGGGAAGTTTAATCCAGAATCAGCATTAATGTTCACTTCTATGCTGATGATACTCAGCTGTATTTGTCTATGAAGATGAACCAGAACCGTTAGCTAAACTTCAGCATGTCTTAAGTCATGTCTCAAGGACTGGAGGTTCACTAACTTTTACCTCTAAATCCTGATAAAACAGAGGTTATTATCACCTCAGGAAGGGACTAGATGGAGCTGCGATGCCTCCAGTAAAACTGGGAGGAACCTGGGAGCTGTTTAGATCAGGATTTGTGGTTTAAACAGCAGATTAATCAGGTTTGTAAAACAGCCTTTTTCCATCTCCGTAATATCAGAGATCAGGAACTTCTTCTAATTCAGGCGTTTGTATTTTCTAGACCAGATTACTGTAATGTTTTATTAGCAGGATCTTCCAGTAATACCTGAATATCCTCCAGCTGATCCAACATGCAGCAGTGTGAATGCTGACAGGAACCAGCAGAGACCACGTCTCTCCAGCGTTAGCGTTAGCGTTAGCGTTAGCCTCCCTCCATTGGTCCCCGTAAAACTCAGGATCCAGCTCAGAATTTGTTTCTGGGTCTCTAGAAATATCTTATAGATGACTTATGTTGTAATAGACGCTATATCAATAACATTGAATTGAATTCATGTTCTCTCCTCGTTGGCCCAGGACTCCAGACGCGTCTCTCTCTCCAACTCTCTCTCTTTCCAACGCCGTCTGCCTTTTGATCGAATCCCGTTCCATCAATAATGTGTGCTGTGTTTCCCGGCCTGGAGGAGAGAATAAACTGTAAATAAATGTAAATATACTGTACATATAAGTACAGTAACATGTGCAGCAATACAAGCAAACACTAAACAGAGTAGAGCTCCTTCACTCGCCCACCGTTCCTTCAAACGTTGTTCAGTTGTTTCATGTTTATTTCATTTCCTCCAGGACTCGCTCTTTTGTAGAAACTATTTTCAGAGCTGTTGTTATTTTCCAGAACAGATCTTTGTGTTTCTCTCAGGCTGTTAGCGTTGTTTGCAACTAACCCCCCCCCCCCCCCCCCCCTCTTATCAGCCCCCCCTCTTATCAGCCCCCCCCAACAGTCTCCGGGTTGCAAGCGCCACGACGGCGATCACTTGTATGTACTGTGCGGGGACCCCCCCCCCCCACATCAGTATCAGTATAGATACTAGTATACTAGTGTTTTAAGCAGTATAAATATGTGTATACTACTATTAGAACCAGTACAGATCTGGGTATACTACTATACTAATGTTTGTAGCAGTATATATACGTGTATACTACTATACTAGTGTTAAAACCAGTATCGATTTGGGTATACTACTATACTAATGTTTGTAGCAGTATAAATACGTGTATACTAGTTTTAGAAGCAGTATAGATACTAGTATACTAGTTTTAGAAGCAGTATAGATACTACTATACTAGTTTTAGAGCAGTATAGATACTACTATACTAGTTTTAGAAGCAGTATAGATATTAGTATACTAGTTTTAGAAGCAGTAAAACCTGGTCCTGGTTCTGGTCCAGGTCCAGGTTTCTTTTCTCTTAAAGGGGAGGTTTTTTTGCTACAGTTTGGTTTAAGGTTTTATCATTCTATATGCAGATGACACTCATTTGGTGTTGATTGATTAAGGTTTTTCTCCCACTAGGGCAGTTTTTACCTGCCATTGTTTATGTAAATGATCGGGGGTTTATGTTCATGTTCTGGAAAGATCCTGGAGACAACTTCTGTTGGAATAGATGCTATATAAATAAAAGATAGAAGACAGTTCTCCTTCTTTTACAACAACCAATTTCCGCCAGTATCCATGTACGACACAACATATCCCCATCTTTGGTCAAAAGTCTCCATTTTCATCTGTTCCTCCAGTCTCTGCTTCCACTGGGTTGTCGTTCCCCATGTGGGGTCTCCTCTTATCATTGGCTGAAACAAAGGAAGAAATCTGATTGGTTGCAGATCCTTCCGTGTTAAAAAAAAGTATTTGTGGATCGAGTCACGTCAGGGGAGTCTCAAAAGTCACGCAAATCCAGCGCAGCTCATAGACAAAAAAAAAAGTTTTAAATCAGGTTATATTTGTGTGTAGCATCAGAAATACATTTGTGTATCTTGTCCTACGCACGTGTGGATCGGTGTGTGCATTTGTGGATCGGCGTGTGCATTTGTGGATCGGTCTGTGCATTTGTGGATCTTGTCCTGTGCATTTGTGGATCGGTGTGTGCATTTGTGGATCAGTGGGTGCATTTGTGGATCTTGTCCTGTGCATTTGTGGATCTGTGTGTGCATTTGTGGATCGGCGTGTGCATTTGTGGATCTGTGTGTGCATTTGTGGATCGGCGTGTGCATTTGTGGATCGGTGTGTGCATTTGTGGATCGGTGGGTGCATTTGTGGATCTTGTCCTGTGCATTTGTGGATCTGTGTGTGCATTTGTGGATCTTGTCCTGTGCATTTGTGGATCTGTGTGTGCATTTGTGGATCGGCGTGTGCATTTGTGGATCGGTGTGTGCATTTGTGGATCGGTGGGTGCATTTGTGAATCGGTCTGTGCATTTGTGGATCGGTCTGTGCATTTGTGAATCGGTCTGTCCATTTGTGGATCGGCGTGTGCATTTGTGAATCGGTCTGTGCATTTGTGGATCAGTCTGTGCATTTGTGGATCGGTCTGTGCATTTGTGAATCGGTCTGTGCATTTGTGAATCGGTCTGTGCATTTGTGGATCAGTCTGTGCATTTGTGGATCGGTCTGTGCATTTGTGAATCGGTCTGTGCATTTGTGAATCGGTCTGTCCATTTGTGGATCAGTCTGTGCATTTGTGGATCGGTCTGTGCATTTGTGGATCAGTCTGTGCATTTGTGGATCGGTCTGTGCATTTGTGAATCGGTCTGTGCATTTGTGAATCGGTCTGTCCATTTGTGGATCGGTCTGTGCATTTGTGAATCGGTCTGTGCATTTGTGGATCAGTCTGTGCATTTGTGGATCGGTCTGTGCATTTGTGAATCGGTCTGTGCATTTGTGAATCGGTCTGTCCATGTGTGGATCAGCGTGTGCATTTGTGAATCGGTCTGTGCATTTGTGGATCGGTCTGTGCATTTGTGGATCGGTCTGTCCATTTGTGGATCTTGTCCTGTGCATTTGTGAATTATGAGACTGCTCTAGCTCCATATCAAATGGTCTGCAGCATTAGGTGAGCCTTAAGTCGTTTTTTAAAAGTTTTAAAGAGTGTTTGAGTAGATTGGCGGTATCAGGTATCCAGAGCTGCATTTCTGTTGTCATGGTTACGTCTGTCTCTAGTATTTAGTAATTGGTTGAATAAATATTTAGGTGTCTGATTGAATATGATGTTTCTAAAAAGCATCATGTTGTAGCTGAGTTTAACTTCAACTGTGAACCAGGAAAGTCGGGAATATCAGCTGTATTTGTACGTGTTGAGCAGTGAAGTTCCAGTCTAGTCGCTCTGTATTTCTGTATTTCTTTCTTTGCTGCTGCAGACCGTATAAATATAACGGAGCAGAATTGCTCCAGCAGACCCTCATGACCTCGTACGGGGAAGGGAAGACGATCTAGTCTCCGGTTTCACAGCCTGGAACACAGATGGATGTAGTAGATTCTGGGCGAGGTTTGTGCTGCTTTACCAGCCGGGGCTTCTATTGAGTATTTTAGCGGTGGTACTGGGGAGAACATAGTACAGACCTCGTATTCAGAGCAGTACTGTGTGGTACTGTGTAGTACTGTGTAGTACTGCTGTAGTACTGTGTAGTACTGCATAGTACTGCGTAGTACTGCTGTAGTACTGCCTAGTACTGCTGTAGTACTATGTAGTACTCACATGCTGGTTTGACCCATTGTTCATGAAACCATTTCATTTCAGCTTTAACATAATTTAAATTCATCCCTTTGAAAATATTCAAATGTGCAGCGAAGCAGAAAAGGATTATTGATGTTCCGTTGTTCCACTGCTACTGTAAATATACATAATCTCTGTGTTTGTGCACAAGCCGGGTCTTTAAGGTTATTACAACACACGCTAACGTGGGCGGAAACGGACAATGAGAACAGTCAGATCAATATCTGAAAAAACACACAGAACTTTTCCAGGATGTATGAATAAATAAATAAATGGTTGTAGAGTCCACCAGAAATAAAAAAGCCTCCAGTTCTGGAAGTTTCTGCAGCAACAGCTGGTGGGCGTTTTCTTGGCTACGGTTTTTGTGGTTAATACTCGCGGCTGCAGGCGATGCAAGAGGGAGATAATCAATAACACACTCTATTTTAAATCCAACTAGAACCACTAGATTTATTATTATAAATTAAATGTATTATTATTAGTGGCATTATGAGTGGCACTCCTCCTCCATAGCTATGCAATAGCAATGGAGGAGCAGTGCTTCTTTGCGCAGCCAGAGGCACTATTGTTATTGTGTGCGTTTCATCTTATTATTCATTTTCCGGACAAACTTCGGCGTGTAACTAGTCCCGCAGCTTTGAGAAAACGCCAAAAGTAAAAACGTAGTAATGTGCGCCTTAAGCGGGAATCGTGTGCTATTTTATTAGCGATTGGCGTGCATTTTTTTGCGCAACGTGCAAAAACGTGCGCTTTTGGCGCCATCCGGAATGCATTGGGAGAAATTTGGGGCCTCACCACTCACACACCATTACTCGAAAAATTCTGAACCAATTTAGAAAGTTGTAGGCCCTGAATTTAACTACAGTCCTGTGGATTTTCAGAGCAATGGCACAAATAGTTTTTGCACGAAGTGCAAAAACATTTCCAAATTTCCAAACTAATGGGGAGATTTTCCCATGTATGTGAATGGGGCAGAATGTCACACTGTGGGTGGAAGGAGGTTCAAAAAAACCCAAAATTCACCTTTTTTCTGAGTCACGTATCTTTCTCATACTTGCACGTAGAACTGTCATTCAAACTTCAAAACGGAGGAAAACTTCTCTTCTCTCTCCAAACCTGAAACAGTTTTTTCCTAAAATGTACACTTTTCAAGATATGAGCCCTCAAGCGAGGACTGGAAATCACTTTTTTCTCAAAAAGTGAGTGGGAGGGACAGTAAAAAAATTACCTTAATTTTTATTTGTAACTCGAGCTCACGGCCGAACCGTGAAAGCTGGACAGATAATTTTTGGTCAGAATGTAGACATAGATGTTGGGATTCATAGAATGTGACTTTGACCGGCGGGGTATGCACAGCATTTAAACGGGGGCGGGGGGGGGGGGCTAAAGCGGCGCCAATACCTGCCTCGGTCTCCATTCACTGTAAAGTAATCAAAAGTTTTCTTCAAAAAAATCTCACTTTGTTTTCGCACTGCCGTTACTAACACATTTTAAGTAATATCTAAATAAAATTAGGATTGTCGGAATCTGCCGGGTTCTGTGTCTCTCACGATGTCTTTGTTTTTCTGCTACGAGCTACGGTTTTCTCACAAATCGGAGTTATTTGAGAACTTGTCACAAGGCAAAATCTGGGGTTTTCTCACAGCCAACCCAGAACCTTCCTCATGTCGAGGTTCTTGTTGCCCCTAGCAACCAGAGCACAGCTGTTGACTGATTAGACCGACCCAGAACTGGTCACATGACCCAGTCAGTACAGACTTCATATACTTTAACCTGGAAAATGGAGAAATGTGACCCCTGACCTTTGACCTTAGATGATCCCCAGTCCTGCTGGGAACAGGTTCATGGGATATATATTATTATTATTATTATTATTATTATTATTATTATTATTATTATATAAATATATACATTTGTATATTATACATACAAATTAGCCCCGCCCCTTCTTCTGATTGGCCGATATATTATAGTCCAATATCTTTTAAATGGTTTGACATACAGAGTCATGGGTGGTGTCATAGGACTCAGTATCGAGTCCTTGACCTTCATTGGTGCAAATTAGCCCCGTCCCTCCTTCTGATTGGTTGTCTCTATTTTCTGCTATAACTTTTGAATGGTTTGACATAGAGAATCCTGTGAGGTGTCATTGGACTTAGTTTTGAGTCCTTCTCCTTTATTGCTTGCAAAATGCAATAATGTACACAAATGGGCAGCAGCCCACCGTGGCACTCTCGAAATTTCTGAGAGGAAATTGTCTAGTTATTTATATATTATTTTCTTCTCATTTTTATTTTTTTAATTTATTTTATTTTATAGATTTTTTTACCCATTGCTGCTTGAATTTTTTTATTGATTTTTTTATTGTTATTTATTTTTTAATTTTTTCCATTTTATTTTTTTCTTTTCCTTTTTTTTCCTTTTTCTTTTATTGATTTCTTTTACTGATTGCTGATTGATTTTATTTATTGATTTTTGTTATTATTATTATTATTATTATTATTATTATTATTATTATTATTATTATTATTATTTTTATTATTATTATTATTAGTATATTTATTTATTTATTATTATTGTGACGGTCCTGCCCCCTCTACCTCACTGTAGACTTGCTAGCAGCCTCTGTGATGGCAGAGTGGGAGCAGACCAATCCTGCTCACCTGTGGTGGGCGGGGCCTGTGGAGAATAAAGGGAGCTCCTTCTCCACAGGTCTCTCTCTCTCTATCCTCTCATGCAGCACCTGGACTAACCATGATTTAAGTTCCCATTTTTGCACCCTTTTATACACTCGTCCAGCACACTCCACACATCCATACACTGCAGACATGACTGATTACTGATATCCTCACACTAGGTTATGGCTATTATTTTGATATTATTTTAATTAATAAATATACTTTAAAACTGTTGACCATTGTGTGGACTCCTTGTTTTGCCATGTTGCCCTAGAGCATGACAATTATAAATACGGTTTTTGTGGTTAATACTTTCAGCTGCAGGCGATGCAAGAGGGAGATAATCAATACAACTCTATTTTAAATCCAGCTAGAACCTCTAGAGCAACAGCCTCTATTCATACTCTAATCTCCCAAGTAACTTAGTAAATGAGGCTCAATGTAAGCTGCGTAATTTATGCCGTATCTGGAGAAATGAATCAGGTAAAGTGCATGAAACTATTGTTGGCTCCACAGGTTGATTTTCAAAAGTATGTTTTTTGTGCGAGTCAGCAACTTCTGGCCCAAAAGATAAAGTGTAATTAAGCTAAAAGCTTCGCTGGCTTCCCGTCCGTCACTATTTTCCAATCCCACTTCTCCAAAACTCTTTTAGCGGATACTTCCGGCTAATTGGATGCCCTGCCGCCATAATCTTTGGGCCCAAATAAGATTAATGAGCGGAAACATTTCCGTGGCTCTCACTTTTTCAATATCTCCTCTGGCAGCCGAGGCCGAAGCTCCAGCCAGATTTCCTGCTTGGTCATGTTTGGAAATGGAGCTGATGAGGGTTTTTCTCACTGAAAAATGCAGCTGAACGCTGCTGATTGATGATTGATTTTATTTATTGACGTTTTATTAATATTATTATTATTATTATTATTATTATTATTATTATTATTATTATTATTATTATTATTTATATATTTATTTTTATAATTCTTTATTTTTTATGTTATTATTGTATTTATTTATTATTATTTGTATTATTATTTATATATTTTAACATGTTTTTTAAATTTTATTATTTCTTATTTTTTTCTTTAATCTTTTCATTTTATTTTTATTTTATTGATTTGTTTACTGGTTGCTGATTGGGTTTTATTTATTTATTTCTATTATTATTATTATTATTATTATTGTTATTATTATTATTATTATTATTATTATTATTATTATTATTATTATTATTATTATTATTATTATTATTATTATTTTGTATTATTTCTTATTTTTGATGTTATTATTTTATATATTTATTTTAATTTAATTTTAAATTTATTATTTTATTGAATTTTTTACTGATTGATTTTTCATTATTATTATTATTATTATTATTATTATTATTATTATTATTATTATTATTATTATTATTATTTATATATTTATTTTTTATTATCTTTTAGTTTTTTGTATTTTTATTTTTTTATTTTATTTTTTATTTTATTTTATTTGTTTACATTTCTTTTTATTTCATAGATTTTTTTACTGATTGATTTTGAATGCTGCTGATTGCTGATTGATTTTATTTATTGATTTTTCATTATAATTATTATTTATAATTAACCTCCACTGTAACCTCCACTGATTGCTACCGTCTCTTCCTGTCCTGTGTCTCCCCAGGCTACGGCCACGCGGCGCCGGGCACCGACGCCGGGAAGGCGTTCTGCATGTTCTACGCCGTGCTGGGGATCCCGCTCACGCTCGTCATGTTCCAGAGCCTGGGCGAGCGCATGAACACCTTCGTCAAGCACCTGCTGAAGCGCATCAAGAAGTGCTGCGGCGCTAGCGTCACCGACGTGTCCATGGAGAACATGGTGACCGTCGGCTTCTTCTCCTGCGTGGGCACGCTGTGCGTCGGCGCCGCCGCCTTCTCGCACTACGAGGACTGGAGCTTCTTCCAGTCGTACTACTACTGCTTCATCACGCTCACCACCATCGGCTTCGGCGACTTCGTGGCGCTGCAGAAGAACCGCGCGCTGCAGAAGCGGCCGCTGTACGTGGCCTTTAGCTTCATGTACATCCTGGTGGGGCTAACGGTCATCGGCGCCTTCCTCAACCTGGTCGTGCTGCGGTTCCTCACCATGAACAGCGAGGACGAGCGGCGCGACGCCGAGGAGCGCGCCTCGTTAGCCGCCGGAAACCGCAACAGCGTGATCATCCACGTCCAGGACGAGGCGCTAGCGCGCGGTCACCGGCGGCAACGGCGGCAGCGCGAGCCGTTCCGGCCGGAGAAGAAGTCCGACCTGGAGTCGGTGTGTTCCTGCCTGCACTACCACTCCCACGAGCTAGGGGGCCCTGCGCTAGGGGCGCTAGGGGGGCTAGGGGGGCTAGCCGGCCCCGCGCTAGGCCCGGGCCGCCCCTTCTCCCACCAGAACTCCGTCAGCTCGCAGTACTTTCACTACCGGATCGAGGAGATCTCGCCCAGCACCTTGAAGAACAGCTTTTTCTTCCCGTCGCCCGTTAGCTCCGTTTCTCCGGGGCTACGTAGCTTCGCCGACGACTACCAGCTCATGAGACGCAGGAAGTCCATCTGAAAACCGGACAAGCCGAACCTTTTTATCTGGGTTTGGTCGTAATTTAATATAAATTATTTGCGGTGGATGGATTGGACGCAGACGGGACGGATAGCATGAAGCATGGATGTCTATTTTTTCAAGATTTGCTCCATTAAAAAACGGCCACTTCCTACGGATTTACTACTACTGATATACTAACTTGATGCACACTGGGAAATACTATTTTTCAAAAGGGGAGTATGTTGGTTTCACTTTAACTTGAAGAAAACATGTATTATTATTATTATTATTATTATTATTATTATTATTATTAATATTATTATTATTATTATTATTATTATTATTATTATTATGTATAATTTCATTGCCTCACAGCAGATAGAGAAATTAAAGTTGATTTAAAAGCATCAGGTATTGTTTTCTATAAGCAATCACGTTACGATGGTTTTCACCTCACATTAAAAACCAAAATATCGTTGCCAATAATGCTAGCATGTATTTTTCGCACCATAATAGTAATAACATGTTATTACATTTCCTAGAAAATAAAAAAAGTTGCAAATGCATTTTATAATAATCTTCTCAAAATGCAATAACTTATTACATAAAGTGGCGAAATTTATTAGAAAATGGGGCAGTTTATTACAAAATGCGGCTTTATTACAAAATGAAATGAAAAAGTTGTTACATTTTGGACTTTTATTACAAAATCCACCGTTATTACAAAAATCCTCCAAGCCGAACCTTTTTATCTGGGTTTGGTCGTAATTTAATATAAATTATTTGCGGTGAACAGATTGACGCAGCGGGACGGCTAGCATGAAGCATGGATGTCTATTTTTTCAAGATTTGCTCCATTAAAAAAACAGATTGACAACATTGATATACTAACTTACATGATGCACACTGGGAAATACTATTTTTCAAAAGGGGAGTATGTTGGTTTCACTTTAACTTGAAGAAACATTTATTATTATTATGTATTATTTCATTGCCTCACAGCAGATAGAGAAATTAAAGTTGACTCAAAGCATCAGGTATTCTTTTCTATAAGCAATCAATGTTACGATGGTTTTCACCTCACTTTAAAAACCAAAATATCGTTGCCAATAATACTAGCATGTCGATTTGATGTAATTTTTATGGATCTGTCTTGGTTTTGGCGACTCTGTTTCAGTCTGATGTCCGATTAGCACGATTAGCACGATTAGCATCCATGTTGAGCCGCATTTTGTAATAACGGTGCATTTTGTAATAAACGTCCAAAATGTAATAACTTTGTCATTGCATTTTGTAATAAACTGGCGCATTTTGTAATAAACTTCCCCAACGCATTTTGTAATAAATTTTGCTGCATTATTTAATAATTTATTATATTCTGAGAAGATTTTACCAAATGCACTTGCAACATTTTTTATTCTCTAGAAAATGTAATAACAGGATGTATTATGTAATAACAATTCTAAAGCGTAGTTTATTTATTTGTTTACTGTATTTTATTTTACTTTAAAGTATATGTAAAAGCTACACATCTACACGTCACATCAAGAATAGTTATAAACATCCAACAAACCTTATTATGCTTCTTATAATACAGAACAAAACTCTGGGTATCAAAATGTTATCCATTCGTAAACATTGTTTTTACATTTCCTAGAAAATAAAAAAGTTGCATGTGCATTTTGTAATAATCTTCTCAAAATGTAATAACTTATTACATAATGCGGCAACATTTATTACAAAATGCGTTGGGGTAATTTATTAGAAAATGCAGCAGTTTATTACAAAATGCGGCTTTATTACATAATGAAATGAAAAAGTTATTACATTTTGGACGTTTATTACAAAATGCGGCTCAACGATCCGTCCGTCTCAGAATCAGACGCTGCTGTTTTTGATATTTCCTGCTTTTCCTTCAGATCCAGAAGGTGGATTGTATTTCATTTCCCTTCAAATTGAATAGGAAATGAGTAAAAGTGCATATTTTTATGGGGATACGGAGGAAAAAGGCAGCGTAACTAAGACTAGTGATTCACTGGATTAATAAAGCAGGAGTCGGAAAACAAAGAGCATCTTAGTCGCTATTAGCACCAACACTGGTCACGGTTACACAATGTTTTTTAATGCGGAATTAATTATTCTGAATTAAATAATTCCGAATCAAACTATTTTCCTTCCAGTTTACATGGAAATAGTTTTTTTTTCGGTCATTTCCAAATTAAGAATTCAAATTAAAAAAAAAATGAAAGAAAAGAAAACAACAAATGAACATGAAGATAATGCTAACATTGCATTAGACCAGAATATATAAAGATATAAAGATAGCTTTATCCAAATCAGACATTTTTCGTAATTTACCGTTGGATTTTGGACGTAATGTATTCCAGTGATTCTCTCTGGGTGGCTGGTGTCACTTTTAAAATTTTACACACCATTTAACCATTTTAAGATAAATAAATAAAAGCTTTCGCGGTTGTAGCTGCTGCCGAGACGACTTTGTTTTGGAATTCCGGATCAGATTTCTGTCAGTTTGGGGATAAAAATACGCTACAAGTGTTCCTTTCTACTAATACAAAGTTTAAAAAAATATACCAGTGATTTAAATGTTGATAAAAGGCAAGTAAAAATGACTTTTTCCATTGATGTGAATGGGAGAGACGGCTGTTTGGTCCAACCGGATAAACCCGGATGGAGCAACGGAGGAGGATGTTTCTGATTGGTCGGTCAGGAACCAATCAGAAGGCTGATAAAGGGTCAATTATTGCAGCAACGAGAACGACGACGGGAGGGAGCTCTGGCACTTTCAGCTGCACAAAGAATGTGGATCACGTTTGATTCAGATGCAGAAATAGTTGCTAGTTCATCAGTCATGTGATCAGCTCGTCACCGGGGCTGCCGCTCAATTACGTACTAATCTCTTTTACCTCTTATAACCCAGTCAGGAATTGGTTAATAAGGTGATATAAGCAGAATAAAATACATTCAAAAGTTATTATAAGCCAGGCTTAAAACTAAACTAAAAAATAAGAATTCCAAGCGCCGGTCCCTATGGAGGATTTTTTGTGCCAAAATTAAATAAATAAATACATCATTAATTAATTAAAATGGGAATGAAATATATCATTAATTGATTAAATGTGTCATTAATTAATTAAAATTTGAATTAAATATGTAATTAATTAATTAATTAAAATACAATTCATTTTAGGTAAAAAAATATATTTATTATTTCAGCATTTAATTAATTAAATTCATACATGAGCCGGTGAAAAATATGATTTAAATAACAAAACAGAAGCGCTAAGAAACAAGAGTTTAAATGCTTTCATATGATAATTCATTTTAAGTAAAAGAATATATTTATTATTTCAGCATTTAATTAATTAATTACACATTTAATTAATGATTTTGTGTTGCGTGCGAATCATGAAATGTAAAACTGCATTTAATTAATTAATGACACATTTAATTAATTCATGATATATTTAATTCCCATTTTAATTAATTAATAACACATTTAATTAATTCATGATATATTTCATTCCCATTTTAATTAATTAATTATGTATTTATTTATTCAATGTTGGCACAAAAAATCCTCCATAGGTCCCTGCTCTGTTTTTCTCTCCTAAAAAAGGTTGAATACCCCTGATTTAGACGAATCCACATACGTTCCACTTCTAAATGTGGGTTTTGATAAATTACCAGCTTCGGTTCCTTCCTTGGTTAGCGTTAGCATTAGCATTCTGCACAAGCTGGAACAAATCTCACTCCGTCATCAACAAACGTAACCAGGCATGTCATTCAAAAACACACCGTTACCTTAAATATCTTAAATATCCTTGTTGAGCCGCATTTTGTAATAATGTTCAAAATGTAATAACTTTGTCATTTAATTTTGTAATAAAGCCGCATTTTCTAATAAACTACCCCAACGCATTTTGTAATAAATTAGTTAAATAAGTTATTACATTTTGAGAAGATTATTATAAAATGCACACAACTTTTTTATTCTCTAGAAAATGTAATAACATGGTGCATTATGTAATAACAATTCTAAAGCATAGTTTATTTGTTTGTTATCGGCCGATATAATTCCAAACTTCAAATAGGAAACTAAAGGTATATTTGGAGTTTTATACATAGATTTATTGGCTACAAGCTCTGAGGGAAATTGCATAAAAAAACAACAAAAGTCACTCTTGTATAAATTCATTGTTAAACAAAAAACAATAATAGGTATTATTACATAATGCACCATGTTATTACATTTCCTAGAAAATAAAAAGTTTCAAGTGTATTTTATAATAATCTTCTCAAAATGCAATAACACAATTTATTACAAAATTGGATAGTTTATTACAAAATGCGGCTTTATTACAAAATGAAATGAAAAAGTGATTGCATTTTGGACATTTATTACAAAATGCACCGTTATTACAAAATGTGGCTCAACAATCTTGTACAAAATGTTTATAACAACCTTTTGGATTAAAACTATGCCTTTTCCCGGCTGAAATGCATCTGTATTTTTACACATTAGCTTATATGTGCCTTGAAAAAAAAACTAAAAACAGCAGCATTTCTAAGGAAGTGGCCATGTTTGAATATGATGGAAACAAAGTCAGATTAAACTGCTACGGCTAAATACGCGTCCAATCAAGTATTTATCTAATTATATATCCATCAGCAGAAAAACCTGACAGAACAAAGCTAGCGCAGGATTATGACAACTCTGGTCTCCTGCTCCTCGATTTGATGATTAACTTTGATGATCCTGAAACAGCAACACCGTTCTAGTGCCGAAACGTGAGGAAGCACAATTATTTTATTGTGCATTTCGAGAGAAAAGTTTTCTAAAATGTTCTTTCTTTTACAATAATAATACAATTTCGAGAAAAAAGTCAAAATGTCAAGAAAAAAGTTGAAATGTGGAGAAAAAAAGTTGAAATGTCAAGAATAATGTTGAAGTACAATTTCAATATAATGTATTCAATATTAAATTATTGGGAATTTATTACATTTTTAGTTGGTTTTCTTTTTTTTCTAATACGTTCTTTCTTTTACAATAATAATACAATTTCGAGAAAAAAGTCAAAAGGTGGAAAAAAGTTGAAATGTTGAGATTAATGTTGAAGTAGAAGAGTAAAGTGAAAATTTCGCCTTTTTTCTCAACATTTCAACTTTATTCACGAAATTTTGACTTTTTTCTCAACATTTCGATTTTTTTCTCGAAGTGCATAATGAAACTAACTAAACCTAACTAAGTCATTAGCCATGCCTAAACCTAACTAAGTCATTAGTCATGCCTAAACCTAACTAAGTCATTAGCCATGCCTAAACCTAACTAAGTCATTAGCCATGCCTAAACCTAACTAAGCCATTAGCCATGCCTAAACCTAACTAAGCCATTAGCCATGCCTAAACCTAACTAAGCTATTAGCCATGCCTAAACCTAACTAAGTCATTAGCCATGCCTAAACCTAACTAAGCCATTAGCCATGTCTAAACCTAACTAAGTCATTAGTCATGCCTAAACCTAACTAAGTCATTAGCCATGCCTAAACCTAACTAAGTCATTAGCCATGCCTAAACCTAACTAAGCCATTAGCCATGCCTAAACCTAACTAAGCCATTAGCCATGCCTAAACCTAACTAAGCTATTAGCCATGCCTAAACCTAACTAAGTCATTAGCCATGCCTAAACCTAACTAAGTCATTAGCCATGCCTAAACCTAACTAAGTCATTAGCCATGCCTAAACCTAACTAAGTCATGCCTAAACCTAACTAAGTCATTAGCCATGCCTAAACCTGACTATGTCATTAGCCATGCCTAAACCTAACTAAGCCATTAGCCATGCCTAAACCTAACTAAGCCATTAGCCATGCCTAAACCTGACTAAGCCATTAGCCATGCCTAAACCTAACTAAGTCATTAGCCATGCCTAAACCTGACTAAGTCATTAGCTATGCCTAAACCTAACTAAGTCATGCCTAAACCTAACTAAGTCATTAGCCATGCCTAAACCTGACTATGTCATTAGCCATGCCTAAACCTAACTAAGCCATTAGCCATGCCTAAACCTAACTAAGCCATTAGCCATGCCTAAACCTAACTAAGTCATTAGCCATGCCTAAACCTAACTAAGTCATTAGCCATGCCTAAACCTAACTAAGCCATTAGCCATGCCTAAACCTAACTAAGGCATTAGCCATGCCTAAACCTAACTAGGTCATTAGCCATGCCTAAACCTAACTAAGTCATTAGCCATGCCTAAACCTAACTAAGCCATTAGCCATGCCTAAACCTAACTAAGCCATTAGCCATGCCTAAATCTAAATTAAAGTAAATTCAGAAGGGATTGGATTGGACAGGGGACTAAAGTAAACTCGTCCAACCTCCAAATGTGGCCTCTGTTTTTTTTTTGCTGTTCAGTTGATCTAGATTTATAAAACACTTCTGCAGTTATTTCTGTGTCCACATAAATCAAAAATAATAAAGTATGTTTCAGTTTCAGAAACTTGTGCAGGCATTAATATTTCAATTTCACCGAGTCAGAAGAGACAGAAAGAAGAAATTGATGTCAAAATTAATCACAGGTTTTTGGTCTTTTGCATGGGAATCAAACTGTCTGAGAGAACGTTTTTTATCCAGACAGAAGCAGCAGTTTGGCTGTTTAACTCGTTGCCACTCCTGTAAAAGTATAAAAATCTAATTTATACATAAATTATACGTATACGTATACAATTTATAACTAAATTGAAAGTTTAAAGTTTTAAAATTTGAAGTTCATGGATGGTTCTGGTTCTTTTGAAAGGAAACACTCTGAAGTTTTTCCCCCGACTGTCAGAATCTGTAACTGCTACTAGAATTCAGTAATCTCAGTTTAAACACACTGAAATAGAAGGTTTTTATTTGTTTTATAATCAGATGACTGCAGATGAGTGAAAGATTATGTCTTAAAAAGACCATTATTATTATTATTAGACATTAGATTATGTCCGTCAGAGCGGCAATGGGTTAAACTTCCACAGTTCTCCAGTTCCTGCACTAATGTGGATAAATGATTGTCTTGTCTCCTCTCGTTCCATCATGCAGACGTTCATTTCTTCCTCATCGTTCCCTCGTGTACCAGAGTTGTTCTGTTCCAGCTCTCACTAACTTACGCCGTCATTACGATGATGGAGAACTCCGGCTGAGAGAACGGAGTTGTGATAAACCCAGACCATCCTTCACTCGGAACCGACACCAGTTGTCTGAGTGTTTGGAATAGAAAATAGTTCATCCACTTTAAATTCACACTGAGACTTTTCCTCCCTGCATTTTCAGGGGAATAAATCAGCCGTAGTTATTTCCATCTTTCCAACGATGACGTGAACCAATACAGCAGGGGTCTATATATATATATATATATATATATATATATATATATATATATATATATATATATATATATATATATATATATATATATGATTAAGAAAACTCCATCAACAGGCGATAATTTATGGAGGATTTTTTGTGCCAAAATTAAATAAATAAATACATCATTAATTAATTAAAATGGGAATTAAATATATCATTAATTAATTAAATATGTCATTAATTAATTAAAATACAATTCATTTTAAGTAAAAAAATATATTTATTATTTCAGCATTTAATTAATTAATGACACATTTAATTAATGATTTCGTGTTGCTGCGTGTGAATCATGAAATGCATTTTACATTTCATGATTCACACGCAGCAACACGAAATCATTAATTAAATGTGTCATTAATTAATTAAAAAATACAATTAATTTTAAGTAAAAAAATATATTTATTATTTCAGCCTTTAATTATTTAATTAATTAAATGCTGGAATAATACATATATTTTTTTACTTAAAATTAATTGTATTTTAATTAATTAATGACATATTTAATTAATTAATGATATATTTAATTCTCATTTTAATTAATTAATGATGTATTTATTTATTTAATTTTGGCACAAAAAATCTACTTTCAAATCATTGTGAAATTGACTTGGCTATTTCCTGTTTAACTATTTAGACCTGGAGGATAAATTAGTGACGATAACGAAGCCTAAAGCTGGAGATTGTAACGTTCCAGCTCGGCCTAACGTTACTCCTTCCACGTCTGACGAGGACAAAGTTTCATCAACCGTAAACACATGTAGCTAATAACCCAGTCAGGAACTATAGAAGCAGAATAAAACACATTCAAAAGTTAGTATAAGTTAATCAAACTTGACACATTAAAAAAAAGGGAAAAAATAAGAATTACAAGCGGGGATCCCTGGGATAAAAAATGTTGAAGACCCTGATCTATAAGCTCTTCAAAATCCGTAACATCTGATCGTTTATCGGAATCCTCCCACGCGGGTTTATTTCACCCAGATCCGTCAGCCATCGTTGCCTAAACGTTCCTTGAATGAATGTTTTTCTCTCCAACAAAGACGGTTTGGTTGGACGGTGAGTCGCTAACTCCGCCAGAACGCTAGCGGCGCTAGCTCAACGCTGCTCCCGTAGCAAACTATAATGGAATAACTTCCTGAAAATGTAATAACGCCTGAAAATGTAACAACATTTGCACTTAAACAATGTAATAAGTCAAAATGTCGAGAAAAAAGTCGAATAATCCAATACGTTCTTTCTTTTACAATAATAATACAATTTCGAGAAAAAAGTCAAAATGTCGAGGAAAAAGTTGAAATGTCGAGAAAAAAGTTGAAATGTTGAGAAAAAAGGCTAAATTAATCTCAACATTTCGACTTTTTCTCCCCATTTTGACTTTTTTCTTGACATTTTGACTTTTTTCTCGAAATTGTATTATTATCGTAAAAGAAAGAACATATTAGAAAAAAAAGACAACCAACTAAAAATGTAATAAATTCCCAATAATTTAATATTGAATACATTATATTGAAATTGTATTTCAACATTATTCTTGACATTTCTACTTTTTTTCTCGACATTTCAACTTTTTTTTCTCTACATTTTCAGGAAATTATTACATTACGGGAGCTACATGCTCCCACTAGCTGACGTTAGCTCCCTAGCCCATCCTACGTAGCCTAGCTTGACTGCCGGGCGACATTTACACGCAAGCCATTTCCGTAACAGTGCCATGTTTTTTCTACGACAGGGACAAAGAGACATAAATTGCACTAATTACTGTGTGTAATAACGATATAATAACAGAAAGGCTGTGTTTCCTTTGAATGGTATTTGTGAAATATCCTTTTTTTGCAATAGGTTCTTCTGTAGGTCTGATGTAATAAACGTCCAAAACGTAATAACTTTTTCATTTCATTTCGTAATAAATTTTGTCATTGCGTTTTGAGAAGATTATTATAAAATGCACTTGCAACTTTTTTATTTTATAGGAAATGTAAAAAAGTCAAAATTTTGAGAAAAAAGTCAAAAGGTGGAGAAAAAATGCTAAATTAATCTCGACATTTCGACTTTTTCTCCACATTTTGACTTTTTTCTTGACATTTTGACTTTTTTCTCGAAATTGTATTATTATTGTAAAAGAAAGAACGTATTAGAAAAAAAAGAGAACCAACTAAAAATGTAATAAATTCCCAATAATTAAATATTGAATACATTATATTGAAATTGTACTTCAATATTATTCTTGACATTTCGACTTTTTTTCTCGACATTTCAACTTTTTTCTCTTGACATTTCGACTTTTTTCTCGACATTGATTTATTATTGTAAAAGAAAGAACGTATTAGAAGAAAAGAGAACCAACTAAAAATTTAATAAATTCCCAATAATTTAATATTGAATACATTATATTGAAATTGTACTTCAATATTATTCTTGACATTTCGACTTTTTTTCTCGACATTTCAACTTTTTTCTCTTGACATTTCGACTTTTTTCTCGACATTGATTTATTATTGTAAAAGAAAGAACGTATTAGAAAAAAAGAGAACCAACTAAAAATGTAATAAATTCCCAATAATTTAATATTGAATTTATTATATTGAAATTGTACTTCAACATTATTCTTGACATTTCGACTTTTTTTCTCGACATTTCAACTTTTTTTCTCGACATTTCGACTTTTTTCTCGTCATTTCGACTTTTTTCTATACATTTTCAGGAAATTATTACATTACGGGAGCTACATGCTCCCACTAGCTGACGTTAGCTCCCTAGCGCATCCTACGTAGCCTAGCTTGACTGCCGGGCGACATTTAGTGCACGTGTTTAAAACACAAGCCATTTCTGTGACAGTGCCATGTTTTTCTACGACAGGGACAAAGAGACATAAATTGCACTAATTACTGTGTGTAATAACGATATAACAGAAAAGGCTGTTTTCATTTCAATGGTATTTGTGAAATATCCTTTTTTTGCAATAGTTTCTTCTGTAGGACTGATGAGCCGCATTTTGTAATAAACGTCCAAAACGTAATAACTTTTTCATTTCATTTTGTAATAAATTTTGTCATTGCATTTTGAGAAGATTATTATAAAATGCACTTGCAACTTTTTTATTTTCTAGGAAAAGTAAAAAAGTCAAAATGTTGAGAAAAAAGTCAAAAGGGTGGAGAAAAAAGGCTAAACTAATCTCGACATTTCAACTTTTTCTCCACATTTGGACTTTTTTCTCGAAATTGTATTATTATTGTAAAAGAAAGAACGTATTAGAAAAAAAGAGAACCAACTAAAAATGTAATAAATTCCCAAGAATTTAATATTGAATACATTATATTGAAATTGTACTTCAATATTATTCTTGACATTTTGACTTTTTTTCTCGACATTTCAACTTTTTTTCTCGACATTTCAACTTTTTTCTCTACATTTTAATACATTTTGTCATTGCATTTTGAGAAAATTATTATAAAATGCACTTGCAACTTCTTATTTTCTAGGAAATGTAATACAATTATGTAATAATACCTATTATTGTTGTTAGTTTAACAATGAATTTATACAAGAGTGACTTTTGTTGTTTTTTATGCAATTTCCCTTCGAGCTTTGTAGCCAATAAATCTATGTATAAAACTCCAAATATAACTTTAGTTTGGAATTATATAGGCCAATAACAAACAAATAAACTATGCTTTAGAATTGTTATTACATAATTATTACATTTTCTAGAGAATAAAAAAGTTTCAAGTGCATTTTGTAATAATCTTCTCAAAATGTAATAACTTATCACATAATGCGGCAAAATTTATTACAAAATGCGTTGGGGTAGTTTATTACAAAATGAAAAGACAAAGTTATTACATTTTGAACGTTTATTGCAAAATGCACCGTTATTACAAAATGCGGCTCAACACGGTCTGAGGAACAAATACAACCATGTAATTTATTACTATATTATTATTCCATGCAGGAGCATTTTTGGCATTTATTTATGATGATAAACCAACGTACATCCTCTTCTACGACTTTGAACCTGATGTCTGTACAGTTACACTCCGGCGTTTGTCGCCTCTTCGCTCCAGATTGTTGAGAAATGGACCTTTTACAAAACTATTTTACATTTGTATGTTTTTTCTGTTTTTCTTTCTTTGATTAGATTGTTTTCTCGGTGAGAGCGTGTTTGATTGAATTATTTCTCGGTGAGAGCGCGTGCATGATCTGGTCGTGGGTTCGACAGGAAGCATCAACACCTGAATAATAAAAACCACCAGGATTCTTCTCAACTACTCTGTCTTCTTGTAAATGTCTAATGTTTCCTGCTGCTCGAGTCTGAAGTCAAACCACAAACTCAAATCTGAAATTTGTAAATTTGTAATTTATTTATTTCAAAACAGGGACAGTGCACAACAAGACATTAATCTTGTACAAGAGAATATGCATCGTTCCAGGTTGTACAGCTTGCTATTCTCCACCTGTAGTCCCAGGGCAGGTTGATGGAATAGTACATACAAATTAGTGTAGAAAAATAAAAAATAAATAAAAGAGCAGAACAAAGCAAAGAGACAATAGATAAAATATTTGTTTGCCCTAAAACTTGATTTAAATTATTTTATTTCCCCTATTCTTTAAAACTGAGAGGTACCACTATATACTGTGTATATATATATATATATATATATATATATATATATATATATATATATATATATATATATATATATATATATATATATATATATATATATATGCAGGAGATAATGTTAGGTTCCTAAATCAACATACATAAATTAATAACTTAGGAAAGACACAGAGACTGTTGGATGATCTTTAAGGCGCTTCTGCAGAAGCTTTGGAGAGTCTGAGGAGCTTCAGGGCAACACGGCCCTCCTCTGAGAACTCTTCAGGTCTTCTCTCAAAATCCTCTTGCAGCATGACGCTTTTATTGAGCAAAGTTTGACAGGAACATGACCATATAAGGAACAGTGAATGGACAATGAACAGATGGAGAACAGACATGGTATCAGATGATGGTTAAAAAAGGTCACACCTATGACTTTTCAGTTAATAAGCAACTTATCGGTGGTGTGCAGAGCAACAGACGTCTTTAAAAGCAGCAGGTCACATAGGGTCGATGGGGCCCCTTCCTGAAAACAGGAAGTCTTGGACAGATGTGTCCAACTGCACAATAGTCAACTGTTAACAGAGCAGACGACCCCCTGAGTACCCTCAGGGAGTGGCCTGTCCTGTGACTTCTGTTAACAGTGATAAGGATGTGAAAAACCCAGCAGACAGCTTCTCTGAGCTGACCTAATTAAGCCTAATTCTGATAGTTTAATATTTTCATAAGGACAAATTAGTTCGAAAAGGTTGATTAACCTTACAATAAAAACAAAGAAACATGATTGGTAGTCGGTACCTGACGAGGCCGACTCAGCAGAACAGAGGACAACGTAACAGAGGACGACGTAACTCTCTTCAGTCCTTCAGCAGACTTTACAGCCGACGGGCCGAGACGTTTCCAAGGGATCCAAACACAACTGGACGTTTACCTGTATGGACACGACTTCTACACCTGATGATGCGGTGAGTTCATATATATACTCACTACAACAGGAGTGTCCAACCAATCAGAGCCACGATTGGTTCCTGTGTTCCTGCAAAGAGCCACATCAACTACCCATGATCCTTCACTCCATCAACTACCCATGATCCCTCACTCCCTGCTCTCTCTGAGACATAAAAATACCATTACACCAGTGGTTCCCAACCTGTCCTCCTTGCCCCCCCTACTTGTGTCTAAGTCCAGTCGGGCCCCCTTCATTAATGGTTTGTAACGAAGTTATTCGTTACAAACCTTTAATTGAAAAAATGAACATTAATTATGTTTTTTGATACATTTCTCTTTGGTTTACCCTGTACTTTGTTTTTCTCACCTTCCTTTTGTGTCACCAATGTATAAAATACGCACAAAAAATAATTGCAAGGACATAAAAATATTTCTGAAAAATGTCTCTTTTAATATGAGAGCTACATTTTTTTAAATGTTTTCCTTTAACAACCTGTCGGAGTAGTAGTATGATTAAATGTTGAATAATGATATAATAATACGTTTTTAAGTGTTTATCCTGATAAATAACTTTTATTAGTATTTTAAAAGGACCAAAATATATTTCTACATGTGTTTATACAGACTTGGATTACTGTATTCCACTAGGTGTGTTATTATGATTTTGTATTTATTTAATATGCGCAAATATAATTTTTACAACTGCATATCCTCAAAGCAGACAAAGTTTCGCGCCCCCAGAGATCTCTGGCCCCGACCCCAGGTTGCATTAGAAAACAGAAAGGTGAAATCCTGCAATCTGATTGGTTGTTAACTGTGGTATAATGAGCATATTATTTTTCATTCCAATGTATACAGTATACTGTTTATATTTTGTAATGATATATTTTAACTTCTTTTACCCTTTCCCTGCATGTGTTGAGTGTACAGTGTTCAGTGGACATGGCTGAACAAGGGTGTAGTTGGGAATATTGCTGCTTTTGTCTGCTGACGGATCTCTTGCTATCTGCTCCCCGACCTCCCTCTCCTCTCCGACTCGTCCGTGTTCTGCAGCTGGAAGTTTAGGTGGGAGAAGGAACGCGCTACGTCCCTTTTTATCTCTTCCCACACCAGCAATAATTACAGCGTCAGCCACGAACATTAGACAACTAGATGGTGGAACAATACGAGCCAAGGCAGATCCGAGGCAGAGGGGCGTCCACGCCCGCGCTCGCACTCTCAACTGTAATTTAGCATCTTAAACCGTCATGCAAACAAGTGCCAAGCTGTTTTATCAGAGAGAGAAATGTCTCCACCAAACCAAAGATATGATAACATTTAACCGTAAGAAGGTGTTAATATACGGCTTTTTGTTGCAAACGAACAAAACAATGGAGTTCAGAGTTAAAATATAAAAAGTGATGGTTTTCTGTCTTTTGGTATCGAGTCAACTCAATATTTATTCATAATACACAAGCGAGGTTGACCAAAGTGCAAAAACAAAAACACTTCCATCACGGGAAAAATGTAAACAGCTGCCGCTCCATCAATGATGTCAAAGAGCAGATATCTACGTTTTACCAAGTCTATTCCTTGTGTGAATTAAACCTTCTACATGTGGATCTCATGTCTTTTTTCAGGCACATGAACATGAAAACAGACAACATGATAGCAGACAGCGTTGGGCTCAAAAACTGTTCAAAAACTGAGCCGGTTTTGGGTTTTAGAATGTCTTACATGAGCCAGATTTGGCCCAAATTTCTTTATTCTTTATCCGGCCGCAGGGGGGCCCATCTTAGATTATTTTGTCCGGGGCCCCGGCAAGACTGTCAGCTGGCCTGGACACACCTCCACACCGACACCCACTACATGGGGAGACAATACATCCCTGCTCCTACAAGTGAAATTGCATTTGTCAGATATGAGATTTCTGCTCTCTAACTCTGCCGTTTGCTGTCCCTGGTGCAGAAAACGGATACATAAAGGCGCATTGACGTAATTGATCAACACATTGCTAAAGTGTAGTGTTCATAGTTAGCAGGATGTGAGTGAGACTGCAATTGAAAAAGTTCCAGGTTTTTTGACCACCCAGATCAGCTACATAGACTTCTGTGATGAGTATTTGCTCGGCGTGTTGACTGATACTGTAATTCAGTTCTGAGACTCGTAACCTTGGCCGTACCTTAGCTTTGACTGAATTGACGCCACTGAAGGAACAGCCCTCTGATTGGGTACGGACCCCAAACTGCAGGGGGGGCACATTCTACTCAAGGGCCCCATAAAGAGCAGACTATTCTCCTCTGCTCCCTCTCTTCTCTCTGCTCTGCTCTTCCCTTCTCTCCTCTCTTCCAGGTCTCAGCTCCTATTTTAGCATGAGGAGCTACTAGCTACGGACCTCCTCCATTATTGTGACCAAAGAAGTGTCCGTCTGCAACTGCAATGAGTGACCCGCGAGGTTCTGAGCCCCAGAGGAGTCGAACCAGGGACCCTGCAGCCTCGACGTGAACGCCTTTGGACCGACCTGGAGCTGAAGGAGGACCAGCTGCAGTACCCAAAAAATTTTGTGAATAAAGTTGAAATCTCAAGAATAAAGTTGAAATACAATTTCAAGAATAAAGTCGAAATTTCGTGAATTAAGTCAAAATTTCGACAATAAAGTTGAAATACAATTTTGATTAAAAAGTCGAAATGTTAAAATACAATTTCAGGAATAAAGTCGAAATTTCTTGAATAAGATCGAAATTTTGTGAATAAAGTCGAAATTTCGTGAATTAAGTCGAAATTTCGACAATAAAGTTGAAATACAATTTCGAGAAAAAAGTTGAACCAGGCGTCGACGTGAACGCCTTTGGACCGACCTGGAGCTGAAGGAGGCCATGCTGCTGTACCCATAATGCACCACTCATCCACCCATAATGCACCACTCACCCACACTGAGTTGATGAACAGGAGAGAGAGAGAGCCGCTCTTTTCAGGATCACCGGTGGAGCGTAACCACCTTTGTTTCACCAAGCACGCTGGCCGGCCAGAACAAACCACCTTTTCTTCAACTATAAAGATCCAGTAAGAGACTGTTTTGTGTCTGGGCAGAGAAACTTAGTAACACAAGTTGGAGCTGTGTTTATTAGTTTAAGTGTTTGTTTATTTTATTGTTTGTCTACTGCTGCATCCACGTAGCTGGATCGTGATGACTTTGTTCCTCGACAACAGAAAACAAAACCCTTCCTCATTTCCCACCTGAACGACCAGAGCACACGTGTGAAGTTAGTTTCACGTTGGGGCGTCTCTGTGTGGGAAACATCAGAAGATCTTGGTTTTCTGGTAGTGAGAAGTTATTTTAGTGTCGTGGGGTTTACTAACCCCCCCCGCACACACACACACACACGTACTCTTATCTCGGTCATAAAACCCCCGAGTTTTTTACTGGACGAGACGAAATCTCGTCTGCCATTTTGAGTCACGTGACACACACGCACGCACGCACGCACGCACGCACGCACGCACGCACGCACGCACGCACGCACGCACGCACGCACGCACGCACGCACGCACGCACGCACACACACACACACACACTCACACACACACACACACACACACACACACGCACGCACACACCCACGCGCGGATGATCGGAGGTTTTTTTCCGTGTTTTTATTTTCGTGTAGTTTAGCCATCAGAATTTATCGTACGTGTTATTTTACCATCTTCTTCATGACACCTGTGTAAATAAATTCATATTAATTTGAATGAGAGAAGTTGTTTGTGTTTATTTTACACATATTGCTGGTTTAAAGGTCTGAGCTCGCCCCCCCCCCCCCCCCCCCCCCACTGTTATTCTGAAGAATAACTTACCTTGAGACTGATTTAGCTGTTTAGTTATCATTTTCCTGATTACATCAGGTGGTGCCCCGTTTAGATTGATTCATTTTGATAATTCAATTTGATAAATAATCTAATTGTCCTTTGACAATTATATTACAATTATTTTGACATTAACAACTCTTTGATAACTGAACAGCACCCTCTCTGTGTCCCAACACCACAGTCACATTTATAAAGTAATGTGACTTTTTAAAGAGATTGCACCTCTTTCACCTGGTTTTTTTTGCAGGAGACAGAGTTTCTAGGATCCAGATTTAAACCAAACTAATGGCTGGATGTTTAGAAGAAGAACATGTTGGTTTGGTTTGGAGCACCTTGAAGGGTGCTAGTTAGCATTCCTATAATTACACTGTAATTACAGTAACTCCACGCTGAGAGAGAGAGAATCTAAAACAGAAAAATAAAGTATCTGTGAAGCAGAAAAGAAATAAACCACCTGCAGATCCAGTAAGGTAATTATATTTATATATATATTTATATATATATGTTATGATCCGACACTCTGGTCACTCGCTGTATCATCGATCCATTTGATGAAATTATTCCTCCGGACTTTTATCTGAGAGTTATTTTACATAAAGCTGCTGATCGTTGATCAGTAACATAATTATAGATTATAGAGCTGTTTTCCTGATGATTATTCAGGCAGATAATAGTTACAACTATAATAGTTACAACGATAATAGTTACAACGATAATAGTTACAATGATAATAGTTACAACGATAATAGTTACAATGATAATAGTTACAACGATAATAGTTACAACGATAATAGTTACAACGATAATAGTTACAATGATAAGAGTTACAACGATAATAGTTACAACGATAATAGTTACAACGATAAAAGTTACAACGATAATAGTTACAATGATAATAGTTACAACTATAATAGTTACAACGATAATATTTACAACGATAATAGTTGCAATGATAATAGTTACAACGATAATAGTTACAACGATAAGAGTTACAACGATAATAGTTACAACGATAATAGTTACAACGATAATAGTTACAATGATAAGAGTTACAACGATAATAGTTACAACGATAATAGTTACAACGATAAAAGTTACAACGATAATAGTTACAATGATAATAGTTACAACTATAATAGTTACAACGATAATATTTACAACGATAATAGTTGCAATGATAATAGTTACAACGATAATAGTTACAACGATAAGAGTTACAACGATAATAGTTACAACGATAATAGTTACAATGATAATAGTTACAACTATAATAGTTACAACGATAATATTTACAACGATAATAGTTACAATGATAATAGTTACAACGGTAATAGTTACAACTATAATAGTTACAACTATAATAGTTACAACGGTAATAGTTACAACGATAAGAGTTACAACGATAATAGTTACAACTATAATAATTACAACGATAATAGTTACAACTATAATAGTTACAACGATAATAGTTACAACGATAATAGTTACAACTATAATAGTTACAACTATAATAGTTACAATGATAATAGTTACAATGATAATAGTTACAACGATAATAGTTACAACGATAATAGTTACAACTATAATAGTTACAATGATAATAGTTACAATGATAATAGTTACAACGATAATAGTTACAGCGATAATAGTTACAATGATAATAGTTACAATGATAATAGTTACAACAATATTGGTTACAACTATAATAGTTACAACGATAATAGTTACAACGATAATAGTTACAACCATAATAGTTACAACTATAATAGTTACAATGATAATTGTTACAACGATAATAGGCAGGTGGAAGCAGCAGCAGGATGACCGGGGATGTGGGGGGGCGGGAACACAGGCCAGAATGCAGCTCCTGAGGCTCCGGCCTGCAAACATGCACAAAAGAGAAAAAAGGGGGGCCGGCACAAGAAACTACAGGAACGATGGACAAAAACGATAGCTATGAGATATTTATAATAAATAAAAAAATGTAAATGGAGAAGAGAGGAAGGGAAGAGGAGAGGAGAAGAAGGGTGAGAGGCACCGCCCAGCGGATCATGTCCCCCCTGCAGCATAGGCCTATAGCAGCATATCTACCACCAAGCTATATTTTTCGTACGTATTTTCGTACTTTTTGTCGTACGTTTTGTCGTACGTTTTTTTCGTACGATTTTTCCTACGTTTTTTCGTACGTTTTTTCGTGCGTTTTTTTCGTACGTTTTGTCGTACGTTTTTTCGTACGTTTTGTCGTACGTTTTTTCGTGCATTTTTTCGTACGTTTTTTCGTACGTTTTTTCGTACGTTTTGTCGTACGTTTTTTGCTTGCGTTTTTTCGTGCATTTTTTCATACGTTTTGTCGTACGTTTTTTCGTAGGTATTGGATCATGTCGGTGCCCCCTGCAGCATAAGCCTATAGCAGCATATCTACCACCAAGCTATATTTGAGACTAACTATTATAGTCTTGTTCTATAGCTGCAACTATGACTACTGACTCTAACACACTAGAGTTTACACTACCTAGAGATTTACCAACACCAGCTAGAGGTTTACTAAACACTAACTATAGGCTTTACTAAACAGAAAGGTTTTAAGTTTAGTTTTAAAGGTGGAGGTGGTGTCAGCCTCCTTAACCCAGATTGGAAGTTGGTTCCATAGTAGTGGCGCCTGATAGCAGAACGCCCACCCTCCAAATCTACATTTAGATACTCTAGGAACTACGAGTAAACCTGCACTCCGAGAACGGAGAGCTCTGCCAGGAACATAAGGCTCTATCAGGTCAGAGCTAAGCCGTTTTGGGCTTTATACGCAAGTAATAACATTTTAAATTGGATTCTGAATTTTACAGGTAACCAATGGAGCGACGCTAACACTGGAGAGACGTGGTCTCTCCTGCTGATTCCTGTCAGTACTCGTGCTGCTGCATTCTGGATCTGCTTCCACTTTTTTCTCGATATTTCCACTTTTTTCTCGAAATTGTACTTCCCATGAAGAGAGAGACGAGACACAGAGACGGACCATGATGGTCTGTCTCATGATGTTTCCCAGAATGCATCCTGTTGAGATCAGGGCTCTTTGTCTCTGTGTCTTGTTTCCCAGAATGCATCACTCTGAGACCAGGGCTCTGTTGGGGTCAGACCATCGGCCGCCGGCTCCTCTTCCCCGTCCAGCCGCACCACAGAACCTAAAAGCAATTTCGCTTTAGAAATTGAGACTGTAATGTAATGTAGGAAGAAGAAAACTGATTGGAAAAACAATAGCTTTGCATTTTTATAAAACAAGTGCTTTGGATTCAGTCGTGTAAGTTATAGCAGTGAATATTGCACCAGAGTTACGGTGTTTCTCCTCTGATGATTGACAGTTCATGGTTTGATTCCGTATTTAAAGGAACGTCTTTGTCTCCATCTAGTGGTCAGATGAAGAAAAACACCCTAAGGTTTCCTTAAATTTCCCTCCTGAGCTGCAAAATGCCCGTTTTACCCAGTCATGTACCAAAGTTAGAACCTTCTCTTGACATTTAGCATTAAAGGATAAATGAATATCAATACAGTCACAACTATTAGATCATGAATTGGTGAATTGGTGTGTTCACGAAAACCAGCCTTCTGAATTATCCTCATGTTTCTTTTCTGCAGAATCAATAGTGGTTGCAGGGAACTTTTACACGTATTTCTCTAAAAACCTCTAGACCTCAGACGACACCGGCACAGTCAGGATCGACACAGGATTCCAGACGACGGCGGTGGAAAGGAAAGAAAGGAAAGACGTCAGTCTCTCCTCCTGATCTCTCCATCAGAGGAAAGACGTCAGTTTCTCCTCCTTTTCTCCGGAGAGAGAGTTTATCTGAGTTTCCTGCTGATGCTGCCTGTGACATCATCACTACGGTCGTTGCCATGGGAACCAACAGTAGTGATGCTGCAGTGACGTCATCACTACGGTCGTTGCCACGGCAACCAACAGTAGTGATGCTGCAGTGACGTCATCACTACGGTCGTTGTCAACAGACACCCCTACAGAACAATCCAGCCCTCTCTCTGTTAATTTAATTCATATTCTATTCAATTGGATCTACTTAACATAATTTACCTCCAGGGATTAATAAAGTATTATTCAATTTAGTAAATAATAGCGCAGTTAGAGAAATGAACAATGTTTGAGGACGTACTCCGATGATCTGATTGGTTATTACCTTATTACAACCAGGTCACATTCCTGGATAAAAGGGCAGAACTCTTTAACGTTTCAACGTACAGTCATAGTTTTGGCCTCTATTGCAAGCCTTTTATTATTTTAATATTGCTGATCATGGTTTACAGCTTAAGAAAACTCAAATATCCTATCTCAAAAAATTTGAATATTCTGGGAATCTTAATCTTAAACTGTAAACCATAATCAGCAATATTAAAATAATAAAAGGCTTGTAATATTTCAGTTGATTTGTAATGAATCCAGAATGTATGACATTTTTGTTTTTTTAATTGCATTACAGAAAATAAAGAACTTTATCACAATATTCTAATTTTATGAGACAGTCCTGTACATTTCAAAGTTCTCCCAAAGCCGCAGTGCTTCCCGATCCGGTACCGAGGAAGAGTGAGGTTTTGTGTTCTGGGCGATCAGTTTAATTTAGAGCGGTTCAGAGCTAAATTTGTGTTTAATTAGTGTTTATTATTTTTGATTTCTTTTTCTTTGTGCAGTTAACTTTTTATTTTATACAAAAAAGACAGAGAAAAAGAGAGAAAAGTGGAAAAAAAGGCGAAGAAACGAGAAAAAAAGAGGGAAAAAAGGGGGAAAAAAGAGAAAAAAAGAGGGAAAAAAGGGAAAGAAAGAGGGAAAAAAAGGGGAAAAAAAGGTGAAAAGAGGAAAAAAAGTCAAAAAAGATAAAAAATGTAGTTTGCCATCAGGATTTATTCAATGGTGTCGCTTTTCCAACTGCTTGACACCAAACTGATGTGAATAAATTCTGATTATTATAAAATTAAATTAGACCTTCAACATGACCTTGAAATAGGAAATGTATCTCAGAATTGAATTCCTAGCACCAAAAAAGTAGAGAAAGTGACAATATCCAACAATCTAGGACTAAGAGAAGCTGAGATTTGACCTTTGGTGTTTTCAGCGGGAGACATTTAGAATTTTCTGCAAACCGGCCACTAGTTGATTTTACAATGATTACGTTTAATTGGTCATTAGTCAGTCAGAGAAACATTATTATAGAGATGTTAAAACAGCCCTGGAGGAGGTTGCACCTGTCAATCAAAGATTTATCATCTGCTTTTATTTACTCACATGCCGTGCAAACGCTGCCCGCTTCAATTTCTGTTGAATCATGTCTCGCAGCCAAGAATGAAGCTGCTGTTGTCATTGATTTGGTATATATGTATATATATATATAAAAAAGTGGATACGGAACGTATTCAGACCCATTTAAATGTTTCCCTCTTTGTTTCATTGCAGCTATTTGCTAAAATCAAAAAAGTTAATTTTATTTCTCATTAATGTAACTCAGCACCACATCTTCACAGTAACAATAGAAATGTATCTGTATCTGTATATTCTGATTTTCTATGTTGAAATGTCTAAAAGAGATGAGTTGTCTCCCCCTGGTGGCCGCTAGCAGAACTGCAGCTCTTACATCTCCACAGTCTGCTGTGGTCTAGTCTAACAATAATAATAATCCATGCATTTATTTTAGTCTAGATAAGCTCTGTCACAACATTTATTTCACTTCAGATTTCAGATATGTATTAATGTTTCTGTACGATCTCACCGAGGAACTCTGGGTTTCCTGAACTCTTCATCCACACGCTGAGCCCAGTTATTCTTTATTTAAATATAAAAACTGGATTTTCACAATCCTGTGTGTGTGTGGATATGTATGCATATATGTGTGTAAGTAGATATATATATATATAGATATAGAGCAGATGGAGTTAATATAGAGATAGCATGGTGTAAATAAGTATATGTATACAAATATTTATAGGGTATATCTATTATAAATACTTGTTAATACATGATTAGTGAATAGGGGTAGGATTAAATAAGTTTACACTTCTACCTACTCCTTTTTGCACATGTACATTAACATATTAACTGTTGAAGGATGACATTCTTTGTTTAGTTGTTTTTTGTTTGCTTTGTTTTGTTTTCTTCTCTTCTCTTTAATTGTTGTCATTTACATGAACAAAATAAAAATCTAATTTCAGATGACCATAAATGCAGCCGTCCTCCCTCCTGACACTGATAGCTCTGGACCAGAGAACCTGGTTCATGATGTCGTTGATCTCATTGTTGTTCAGATAAATTATTTCATTGTCCAACACTGATGTGAAGATCTGTCAATCATCTCTGAATCCTGCTTATCTTTATAGACTTTTCTAGACACTTTCAACAGTGCATCTATCTATCCATCATCCATCCATCATCCATCCGTCCGTCCGTCCGTCCGTCTATCTAATGTAATCGATGTAATGACGTGGCTCCCTTTAGCATCTTAGCTGTGGAAAATCAAACCGGTTCTCAGTTGGTTCCTAGTTGAACGAATTGTGAACCAGAACCAGTTTTGGAACCGGTTTGGTGGAAAAGGAGGTACAAGAGTCACCAATTGACGGGACCCCATTTCATGAATGGAGGATTTGATAACTTGTCTTACTGGTGGTGAGAAATACATCAAGTTAGACATAAGATATGATAAAGATAAGATAAGATAAGATAAGATAAGATAAGATATGATTAAGTTAAGATAAGATAAGATAAGATAAGGGCATTGATGAGGTGTTGATGACGGGGTTTCTGATGCTATGTAGGTGAATGAATAAACTTCAGTCATGTCAGTCATACGTTTACCCTGCGGTCCAGTAATAATCCAGTAATAAAGACTTTATTCTGATCCTCTGAGGAGATCACATGACCAGAACGGTTCCCCCCTCATGGTTCTAATATCACAAATAAACCCGAAAAAACCCGAAAATAAACCCAAAAAAACCCGAAAATAAACCCGAAAAAACCTGAAATACACCCGAAAAAAACCAGAAAAAACCTGAAAATAAACCAGAAAAAACCCGAAATACACCCGAAAAAACCCGAAATACACCCGAAAAAACCCGAAAATAAACCAGAAAAAAACGAAATACACCCGAAAAAACACGAAAATAAACCCAAAAAAACCCGAAAATAAACCCGAAAAAACCTGAAATACACCCGAAAAAACCTGAAAATAAACCCAAAAAAACCCGAAAATAAACCAGAAAAAACCCGAAATACACCCGAAAAAACCCGAAAATAAACCTGAAAAAAACGAAATACACCCGAAAAAACACGAAAATAAACCCAAAAAAACCCGAAAATAAACCCGAAAAAACCTGAAATACACCCGAAAAAACCTGAAAATAAACCCAAAAAAACCCGAAAATAAACCCGAAAAAACCCGAAAATAAACCCGAAAATAAACCCGAAAAAAACGAAATACACCCGAAAAAACACGAAAATAAACCCAAAAAAACCCGAAAATAAACCCGAAAAAACCTGAAATACACCCGAAAAAACCTGAAAATAAACCCAAAAAAACCAGAAAATAAACCCGAAAAAACCCGAAAATAAACCCGAAAATAAACCCGAAAAAAACGAAATACACCCGAAAAAACACGAAAATAAACCCAAAAAAACCCGAAAATAAACCCGAAAAAACCTGAAATACACCCGAAAAAACCTGAAAATAAACCCAAAAAAAATCTGAAAATAAACCCGAAAAAACCTGAAATACACCCGAAAAAACCTGAAAATAAACCAGAAAAAACCCGAAAATAAACCCGAAAAAACCCGAAAATAAACCTGAAAATAAACCCGAAAATAAACCCGAAAAAATCCGAAACACATCCGAAAAAACCCAAAACACATCCGAAAAAATACCCCAAAATAAACCCGAAAAAACCCAAAAATAAACCCGAAAAAATGGTTCTTTAATATCACATGACCAGGACAGTTCCTCCCTCATGGATCTTTAAGTAATGAGAAGCTTCTAGTTGCATCGGTTTGGTTTAAAAACCTTCTGGCAGCTGAAACTGATTAAAAACTGATTACAAACTGATTAAAAACTGCAGGACGTTCTCAGGGGAAGCTCTGAAATCTCAGACCGGTCCAGGAGCGATTTCTGATTTCTGGCTACAACAGCATCATTGCCTCCTAAATGAAATAATCCTCAAGATGAATGTGAAGTAATGTGCATGGTTATGTTGTTCCGTTAAACAGGAAAACAGTGAGGGAAGAGTTACTTTATGAAGAAACAAATACAGATTGTTTCTATTGAGTAATAATTATACAAATTACAACCAGAATCAAATATTCTCTGTATGAACATTAATCTCAGGACTAAAGTTCAACAACTACATTATTCTTTACCCGTTTCTCAATAATGTAAATTATATTTTTAACCAACGTACCACATGAATTTTAACTTAAATGAAATACATTTCTTTTTTTTAACTCATATTTTAGTTGACACGTTAACTAACTTATTAGTGTAATTAAATAATGTTTTTTAAGCACCATGCAGATGATCTCTCAGATTAAATACTACAAACCTCAGGGTTCAGGTTTCCCTCTCACTGCTCCATACTGCCCTCTAGTGGCAGAGCGGTGGTAAAGGTGCATTTAAGAGGCTGCAGGTTGAATATAAAGATGCATTTTACATTTTACTGGAAGAGCCAGAATAATGTTCCTACATTGAAGGCTGTAATCAGAAAGAGACCCAAAACACTTTTTCTATCCTTATAATTCAGGATGTTCTTCAAAATGTCCATGTGGAAGAAATGAGGAGTTATTCGTGCAGGGGTCCAGGTTTTCAGAGGTCGTTATCAGACCAGGGTCCATTATTGTTCCCTCAAGTGTTCCCGGTGATAGAAGGTCCGGTCATCGAGGACAAACATTTTACACAACGCTACTAGACAGTTCTGTAATTATTTCTCAACGTAATGACCGCCTTTCTCCACAAGTGTGGAACGGATGCCGTCCAGCCCCGGCCCTGGGCTCCCCCCCGGTGTTCTGTCCATTTCTGCTGCTTTGTCCAAAAAGTCTACCGCTGCATAAACCGATAGCATCTGTCTATCAGAAAATGCTCATAAACCTAATGGTTTTCTACCTTTGCAGAGCTACAATTGTACTGTGTTTTACTCCCTAAACCACTTCCTTTTCCCCAAGTGGTCCTTGTCTCTCGCCAGGCTCTCTAGGTCGTCCTCAGACGAGCCGTCCATCGTTGTCTCCAGTCATCCCGATTCTCCATACATCTTTCCAGTTCACTGGTACTCTGGGCCCCTGCTGGTACTCTGGGCCCCTGCTGGTACTCTGGTACCCTGCTGGTACTCTGGGCCCCTGCTGGTACTCTGGTACCCCTGCTGGTACTCTGGTACCCTGCTGGTACTCTGGGCCCCCGCTGGTACTCTGGGCCCCCGCTGGTACTCTGGGCCCCTGCTGGTACTCTGGTACCCTGCTGGTACTCTGGGCCCCTGCTGGTACTCTGGGCCCCTGCTGGTACTCTGGTACCCTGCTGGTACTCTGGGCCCCTGCTGGTACTCTGGGCCCCTGCTGGTACTCTGGGCCCCTGCTGGTACTCTGGGCCCCTGCTGGTACCCTGGGCCCCTGCTGGTACTCTGCTGGTACCCTGGGCCCCTGCTGGTACTCTGGGCCCCTGCCGGTACTCTGGGCCCCTGCTGGTACTCTGGGCCCCTGCTGGTACTCTGGTACCCTGCTGGTACTCTGGGCCCCTGCTGGTACTCTGGGCCCCTGCTGGTACTCTGGGCCCCTGCTGGTACTCTGGTACCCTGCTGGTACTCTGGGCCCCCGCTGGTACTCTGGGCCCCTGCTGGTACTCTGGGCCCCTGCTGGTACTCTGGGCCCCCGCTGGTACTCTGGTGGTACTCTGGGCCCCTGCTGGTACTCTGGGCCCCTGCTGGTACTCTGGTACCCTGCTGGTACTCTGGGCCCCCGCTGGTACTCTGGGCCCCTGCTGGTACTCTGGGCCCCTGCTGGTACTCTGGGCCCCCGCTGGTACTCTGGGCCCCCGCTGGTACTCTGGGCCCCTGCTGGTACTCTGGGCCCCTGCTGGTACTCTGGGCCCCTGCTGGTACTCTGGTACCCCTGCTGGTACTCTGGGCCCCTGCTGGTACTCTGGGGCCCTGCTGGTACTCTGGGCCCCTGCTGGTACTCTGGACCCCTGCTGGTACTCTGGGCCCCTGCTGGTACTCTGGGCCCCTGCTGGTACTCTGGGGCCCTGCTGGTACTCTGGACCCCTGCTGGTACTCTGGGCCCCTGCTGGTACTCTGGGCCCCCGCTGGTACTCTGGGCCCCCGCTGGTACTCTGGGCCCCCGCTGGTACTCTGGGCCCCCGCTGGTACTCTGGGCCCCCGCTGGTACTCTGGGCCCCCGCTGGTACTCTGGGCCCCTGCTGGTACTCTGGGCCCCTGCTGGTACTCTGGGCCCCTGCTGGTACTCTGGGCCCCTGCTGGTACTCTGGGCCCCTGCTGGTACTCTGGGCCCACGCTGGTACTCTGGGCCCCCGCTGGTACTCTGGGCCCCCGCTGGTACTCTGGGCCCCCGCTGGTACTCTGGTACCCTGCTGGTACTCTGGGCCCCCGCTGGTACTCTGGGCCCCTGCTGGTACTCTGGGCCCCTGCTGGTACTCTGGGGCCCTGCTGGTACTCTGGGCCCCTGCTGGTACTCTGGGGCCCTGCTGGTACTCTGGGGCCCTGCTGGTACTCTGGGCCCCTGCTGGTACTCTGGGCCCCTGCTGGTACTCTGGGCCCCTGCTGGTACTCTGGGCCCCTGCTGGTACTCTGGGCCCCTGCTGGTACTCTGGGCCCCTGCTGGTACTCTGGGCCCCTGCTGGTACTCTGGGCCCCTGCTGGTACTCTGGGCCCCTGCTGGTACTCTGGGCCCCTGCTGGTACTCTGGGCCCCCGCTGGTACTCTGGGCCCCCGCTGGTACTCTGGGCCCCCGCTGGTACTCTGGGCCCCTGCTGGTACTCTGGGCCCCTGCTGGTACTCTGGGCCCACGCTGGTACTCTGGGCCCCTGCTGGTACTCTGGGCCCACGCTGGTACTCTGGGCCCCTGCTGGTACTCTGGGCCCCCGCTGGTACTCTGGGCCCCCGCTGGTACTCTGGGCCCCCGCTGGTACTCTGGGCCCCCGCTGGTACTCTGGGCCCCTGCTGGTACTCTGGGCCCCTGCTGGTACTCTGGGCCCCTGCTGGTACTCTGGGCCCCTGCTGGTACTCTGGGCCCACGCTGGTACTCTGGGCCCCTGCTGGTACTCTGGGCCCCCGCTGGTACTCTGGGCCCCCGCTGGTACTCTGGGCCCCCGCTGGTACTCTGGGCCCCCGCTGGTACTCTGGGCCCCTGCTGGTACTCTGGGCCCCTGCTGGTACTCTGGGCCCCTGCTGGTACTCTGGTACCCTGCTGGTACTCTGGGCCCCTGCTGGTACTCTGGGCCCCCGCTGGTACTCTGGGCCCCCGCTGGTACTCTGGGCCCCCGCTGGTACTCTGGGCCCCTGCTGGTACCCTGGGCCCCTGCTGTTACCCTGGGCCCCTGCTGTTACTCTGGTACCCTGCTGTTACCCTGGGCCCCTGCTGTTACTCTGGTACCCTGCTGGTACTCTGGGCCCCTGCCGGTACTCTGGGCCCCTGCTGGTACTCTGGTACCCTGCTGTTACCCTGGGCCCCTGCTGTTACTCTGGTACCCTGCTGGTACTCTGGGCCCCTGCCGGTACTCTGGGCCCCTGCCGGTACTCTGGGCCCCCGCTGGTACTCTGGGCCCCTGCTGGTACTCTGGTACCCTGCTGTTACCCTGGGCCCCTGCTGTTACTCTGGTACCCTGCTGTTACCCTGGGCCCCTGCTGTTACTCTGGTACCCTGCTGGTACTCTGGGCCCCTGCCGGTACTCTGGGCCCCTGCCGGTACTCTGGGCCCCTGCCGGTACTCTGGGCCCCTGCCGGTACTCTGGGCCCCTGCCGGTACTCTGGGCCCCCGCTGGTACTCTGGGCCCCCGCTGGTACTCTGGGCCCCTGCTGGTACTCTGGGCCCCTGCCGGTACTCTGGGCCCCTGCCGGTACTCTGGGCCCCTGCCGGTACTCTGGGCCCCCGCTGGTACTCTGGGCCCCCGCTGGTACTCTGGGCCCCTGCTGGTACTCTGGTACCCTGCTGGTACTCTGGGCCCCTGCTGGTACTCTGGGCCCCTGCTGGTACTCTGGGCCCCTGCTGGTACTCTGGGCCCCTGCTGGTACTCTGGGCCCCTGCTGGTACTCTGGGCCCCTGCTGGTACTCTTGTTTCGGAGCATCTGAATGTTGGGCCAGAAAATCACACCAATCAGGCCAAACATGTTATTTTTTCTACTAAACAAAACTTTTTTCCCCTTATCTATAGGCTACTAGTATTATTATACTATTATATCTTGTACAAAAAAGTAATTTAAGAAAGTCATTAGTTTAAATAAAGTAACTTGAATTTGCTACAGACTGTTATTAGTGTGTTATTACTGCTTTAGCTACTCTGTGGCTCCGTTATGAAACCGCTTAAGTAACTTGGTGATAATAATATTATTTTCTGCCAAGCTACTAACAAATGCAGTCCTTCTTTAAAATACACAGAACGACATTAAACACATGAAAAACCCATGATATGAACAGTAGCACAGTAGTCAGTGCACATGGAGCAGCAGCTCTCTGTGTCTCCTGAAGCGAGTGAGAGGATATACATTTATTAAGGTTTATGTCAGGTTACCGTTCATAAGGTCAGGTAAGCTACCTGATAACATACACAGCACCATTAGGAAATGATTACTTAAGACTCTAAATAGTTGTTTAATAATGCCCATCCAGTAAACATGTACACCATTAGTGAATGATTAGTAGATGTATTAGGTAGCTGTTACTTAATGCTTATTCACTCCAAATAAACACCATTAGTAAATGATTACTAGGGACATTATTAACGTTTTACTTATGTATTAACTAATGTATTACTTTATACTAAGTAATGCATACATAAGGATAAATAATTACATCATGTAACGTTTATTAATGCTTACTAATGTATTAATTAACTCTGAGCAGTAGGCATTAATTAACTGTAACTAATGCATTAACTAATATGCTAATTAATGTTAAGTAATACATAATAATGGTTATTTAACTATTATTAAACTGTTAATTAATGCTTAATAATGCATTTACTAACGTTAATTAAGGGACCCTTATTGTAAAGTGTTACCAATACGTCTTACCATTTCAACAGCTTCAGGAGTTTTGCCGGGAGTCTGTGCCTGCGTTACTCCTGAATATTTGTGTGCACCTCTAATTAAGGCCCCCTATGCTACAGGTGACAGGGAACTATACAGAATTGTGTGCGTCCGGAATCATGAAGATTCTACTTTTATTTTATTTTATCTTTTCTAAATAAAGGCTTTGAATTCTCTATGAAATTGTCGTTTTTGTGATAGTAAATAATAATAAAAAAAAAAATATATATATATTTTTTTTTTAATCAGATTTTCAATGTCATCTGGCGGGCCAGATATTATTGGAGACGGGCCAATTTTGGCCCGCGGGCCGCCAGTTGCCCGCGTGTTGGCTCCCACAGCACCAGCTTAGCTGACAGTTCTGTGTGTCTTTGGCAGTGCCTGCAAGTCTCATTCTCCGTACACCAACCTTTTCGCTCACCCTTGGTATTCCTTCATATAGGACTCGGTTGGTTACATGTGCATTCTTACTGATGTTAAGCACTGCACCAACATCCTGGTGTAGCACCTAGGGTTGCCACCCGTCCCGTAAAATACGGAATTGTCCTTTATTTGAGAAAAAAATGTTGCGTCCCGTATTGAACTAATATGGGACGCGATTTGTCCCGTATTTTCATTAATTTTTACACCATATTCTAGTTGAATTATTGAAATAAGTTAACTTTTACACCATATTCTAATTGAATTATTGAAATAAATTAACTTTTACACCATATTCTAGTTGAATTATTGAAATAAATTAACTTTTACACCATATTCTAGTTAAATTATTGAAATAAATTAACTTTTACACCATATTCTAGTTGAATTATTGAAATAAATTAACTTTTACACCATATTCTAGTTGAATTATTGAAATAAATTAACTTTTACACCATATTCTAGTTGAATTATTGAAATAAATTAACTTTTACACCATATTCTAGTTGAATTATTGAAATAAATTAATTTTTACACCATATTCTAGTTGAATTATTGAAATAAATTAACTTTTACACCATATTCTAATTGAATTATTGGAATAAATTAACTTTTACACCATATTCTAGTTGAATTATTGAAATAAATTAATTTTTACACCATATTCTAGTTGAATTATTGAAATAAATTAACTTTTACACCATATTCTAATTGAATTATTGGAATAAATTAACTTTTACACCATATTCTAGTTGAATTATTGAAATAAATTAACTTTTACACCATATTCTAGTTGAATTATTGAAATAAATTAACTTTTACACCATATTCTAGTTGAATTATTGAAATAAATAACTTTTACACCATATTCTAGTTGAATTATTGAAATAAATAACTTTTACACCATATTCTAGTTGAATTATTGAAATAAATTAACTTTTACACCATATTCTAGTTGAATTATTGAAATAAATTAACTTTTACACCATATTCTAGTTGAATTATTGAAATAAATTAACTTTTACACCATATTCTAGTTGAATTATTGAAATAAATAACTTTTACACCGTATTCTAGTTGAATTATTGAAATAAATAACTTTTACACCATATTCTAGTTGAATTATTGAAATAAATTAACTTTTACACCATATTCTAGTTGAATTATTGAAATAAATTAACTTTTACACCATATTCTTCACCTGTATCTATATTATACATCTGGGCTGATGTTACATACGTAGCATAGGAGGCTAGTTCAGTTACTAGTATGGTTGTCTGTCTCTACAGTCATGAAAGTTCAATGCTATTAAAGCACTTTAAACTTTAAATCAAAGCATTTTGTTTTTCCAATAAAATAAACACTTTTTTATTCAGTTTAGAAGTTTTAGGGCTTTTTTTTTTGGCTCCTGCGCTGCTGAAATCGGGGCGTCCCTTATTTCTATTTCTGAAAGGTGGCAGCCCTAGCAGCACCCGTCCAGGGATTTCGCTAGGGTTGGTTTGAGGGTCCAGCATTCACGGCCATAGAGGAGAACAGACTCTACTGTCGTGTAGAAGAAGCTGAGTCTGATTTGGCGGGGGAGGTTGGAGTTCCATACCCTGGTCATCCCGTTCAGGGCCCTCCATGCAAGAGCCTTCCTCACTTTCAGATCCTGCTCAGTTGAGTTGGCCCACAAACCCAGGTACTTGAAGTCATCGACTTCTTTCAGCACAGTGCCTGCTGCTGTAGTCAGAGGTTGATGTTCTGGTGGAATGTTGGAGGTGATGACCTCAGTTTTCTTGGTGTTTAACCTGAGGCTAACCGTGGCACACTCTAGCTCTACCCTGTTTAGTAGTTCTTGTGCCTGTTCCACGTTGTCAGAGAGCAAACTGATGTCATCTGCATAGTCTCTCTCTCTCTCGCCAGGCCGTCATTGTAAATAAAAATGTTCTTAATGAATCAAACTTTGAAAATCGACTGTGTAGAACCACAAAGTAGCAGTTCTGGACGGGTAGCATGGATGGACAGAACACCGCCCCCGTCCTCCCCCCACAGGCCCCCCCCAGGTCCCCCCCGGCCCTGGGCGTCTCCCCTGCAGCCCTCCTCTCCTCTCCTCTCCTAGGGCTGGACAGCTGAGCTCATTCACCAAGAAACCTGCACCTCAGCTTTGAGGGAAACACTTCAGAAGGGTTAGAAGGGCGGCAGCCGCGACGGAGAGAGAGAAGGAGAGAAAGGGATAAAAATACACAGAAACTCGCCTCTATAATTGGATTCTCCTCCTCCTCCTTTATGTGAGAACAGCAGAAACCACGAGTGAAACCCAACACTCCCCAACGTTCCACCTCCCTGTTCCCTCCCTCGTTCCACCGTTATACCCCTCCACTCCTCCCTCTGTCCACCGTTCCTCCCTCTGTTCCACCCTTCCACCCCTCCCTCATCCCTCCACTCCTCCCTCCAGCCCTCCCTCATCCCTCCATCAGCTGCTGAACTTCACAACTCTCTGTAACTCCAGTAAACTGTTCCATCCTGGATTATCTGATTGGGAACTCTTGGATTAACGACCAGCTGATAACGATGATGATGATGATGATGATGATCAGCTGTTGATTCAGGAGAAATAAAGAAAATTCCTCCAGGAACAAGGACCAAACACCAGACAGGTGAGGAATTAAAGAAATATCACTTTCTCCTTTACTTTCTCCTCACGTTGGCAGACGTGATTTATTCTGATCTAATCTATGACAAACTAACCTGGAAACACAGTTTCACCTCAAAAAATCCTAATCACCAGTTTATTCATTTCAACTTTCTGCATAGAATTTATTTAACACCCAAAAAACAACATGCAATGAACAAAATCAATTATTTTTGGGGTTCCAACAATTCACAAAATTTTTACTTTTTTCTCGACATTTCGACTTTTTTTCTCAAAGTATATAATGAAAAATATTATTTTTATTTTTCAAGAATAGAGTCGAAATTTCGCCGTTTTTCTCGACATTTCAACTTTATTCTCCATATTTGGACTTTTTTCTCAAAGTGCATAATGAAAAAAAAAACCTTCCTCCTCTTAAACATTATTTGTATTTTTCTCCTGCCTGGCCCTGATTCTCTTCTGTAATTAAAAGCCGCTAAGCTAATGCTCTTGGATGAAACCACCACTTACTCTACCAACATGTCACTGCTTTGATCTGTTTATGGACATTTTACACGTGGAACATTCAAGAATTCATGGTGCATTAACAATATAGACACGTGCCATTGAAAAACTGAAAGAACTGAACTTTGACTGAATATTTATCAATTATTTATTTATTTATTAATTAGGGCCCGAGCACTGACAGGGCCCTATTGTATCTGTAGGAATTTTTATTTTTTCTCGTTTTCCTTCTGATGAAATGAGGGCCTTTTTCCCCCTAAATGTGCCCCAAAAGTCACCAAATGTTGCACCAAGTCAGGCCTGGTGATAAATGTGATATTTAATGGTTTGCATTAATGGGCGTGGCCTAACGGCTCAACAGCGCCCCCTAGAAAACTTTGTTCCTCAAGCCCCACAATACGGTTTGACGTACATGCAAGAAAATCGTTACACACCTGTATCATGTCACAACTTAAAGAAAAGTCTCTTGGAGCCATGGCCCAAACCCAACAGGAAGTCAGCCATTTTGAACATTTTGAATTAATCGTGTAATTTTGGCGCAATTTATGCCATTCCTTCGGCAGTTAATACGGGCCGAACCGTAACGTGCACCCAGGTGTGTTATACATCAAAATGTGCGTCTACATCCTGCGACGACGCACATTACTTTTCTCAGTCAAAAGTGTTACCGTGGCGACGATAGACGCCAAAAAGCGCCCCCCCCTTCATCTGATTGGTCCATATTTGATAGTTCCTACTTTCTCATAACTTTTGAATGGTTTGATATAAAGAGTCATGGTGGTGTCATCGGACTTAGTTTTGAGTACTTGACCTTAATTGGTGAAAATTTCCCGTGCAAGGGCCCGTTCATCTCTGCTTGCAGCTTTAATTATTATTATTTTTTTATTTTGTCCTGTTGTTGTGGTTATTGTTGAATTGTTGGATCACTACAGGATGGGGGGACGGGGGATTTAGACAGAAACCACAAAAGACATTTTTCACAATCCAACTCATCTTTCAACCTTTTAAGGTCAACAAGAGTTAAGGGTCTAAAGGTCTAGTAAAGACGATCTAAGGGTCTGGTAAAGGCGGTCTAAATCAGGGGTCGGCAACCCAAAATGTTTTAGAGCCATATTGAACCAAAAACACAAAAAACTAATATGTCTGGAGCCTCAAAAAATGAAAAGTCTTGTATCAGAATTAGAATGAAGAAACACATGCTGCATGTTTCTATATTAGTTAGAACTGGGGGGAGATTTATTTTTCATTATGCACTTCGAAAAAAAAGTCGAAATGTTGAGAAAAAAGTCAAAATTTCAAGAAAAAAGTCGAAATGTCAAGATTAAAAAGGAAATGAAAAAGAAGAAGAAAAGAGAAAAAAGAAGAAATAAAGAAAAAAAAGAGAAAAAAGTCGAAATTTCAAGGAAAAATTGAAATGTCAAGAAAAAAGTCAGAATTTCGGGAAAAAAGTCGAAATGTTGAGAAAAAAGAAAAGGAAAAACGAAGAAAAAAATAGAGAGAAAAGAGAAGAAAAAAAGAGGAAAAAAAAGAAAAAAAGGAAAAAAAAGAGAAAAAATTAGAAAAAAAGACAAAAAAGGAAAAAAAAGGGTCAAACATTTTTTTTAAAGCTCCAGGAGCCACTAGGGCGGCGCTAAAGGCTCTAGAGCCTCAGGTTGCTGATCCCTGGTCTAAGGGTCTAAGGTACGGCAGGGTTTTGTTAAGAATCTCACGATTCCATTTTGATTCTTTAGGTTTCGATTTAATTTCAATTCAATATTGATTTAAATGTTTCGATATCGATTCAGTAAGACGTAGAAATACACAAATACCTGTTGGCAACTTTAGATTATGTTTATTTTCATGCCTAAAACACGTGGCCTGTTCCTTCACATAGAAATGAACTGAGTAATTAAACTTAGCCGCACCAGAACGGCTCACTGGTGTGTTTATACTGTAGTACAAAAGTTAAAATAAAAACACATGACAGTTCTGAGTCAACATGATCCGCAGATTTGTCTTTAGCTGTTGTATTTTAGTTCTGCCTGGAACAACTTACACTCCTCCTACTTCTGTCCGTTTCTCGTGTTCCTTCTCTAAATGGGAATTCAAAATGAGTCCAAACGTCTGATCTGGAAGATTTTCCTCTTGCCATCGTCGCTGTTTTATTGTTGTTTGGTCGTGTGCAGCCACCGTCCACAAAATCATAAGAAAATGTTGCCACAGCGCCCCCACTGGCCAGGAGGGGAATTATTCAGATCTTTGATTAATCCAGATTGAATCAGGGCGGGGAGAATTGATGCATCAATTTTTCTATATTTTTTACCCTCCCCCTAGTCTAAAGGTCTGGTAAAGACGCTTAAAGGTTTTTCCTGTAAAATTGCGTCCATAACTGTTCGATTTTAACTGTATGAATCAACAAAATAATAATAAAACTGTTGATCATAAAAAAAAGACATTTACTTTCTCCTGAAATCTAAAACATGTGCCGGTGTTTTTTGTTCGCTGGGTTTGAGCAGATTTTAATTTTGCTTCGTCTCAGACTAAAAATCAACAACAACTGTGTTTTTCCCATTAGTGGAGGATGAAGCTTCTGTTTTAGACATCTCAGTTTACAGTCTCAGTTTTATTCCCTGGTCTCCGTTGGAGCTGGAGGAGAATCCTGCTCCGGGAATCAAACCTGCAACCCTGGGGAGTCTGGACGCTAACGGAAGCTACAGAAGCTAAACAGATGTTAAAGTTCAGACTTCTGCTCCTGTAGAAACAACGCCAGAGGGTTGAGAGCGTTTTTAGAGAGCATCTTTATTAAAAATAATACTCAGAAAACTGTTTTTTTTTTTTTTTTTTCTTCTTTTTCTCCTTTCTCTTCTTTTTTCTTCTTCTTTTTTATTTTTTTCCTTTTTTTCTCTTTTCCTTTTTTCTTTTTTTCTTCATTTTTTTCCTTTTTTCTCTTTTTTTCTTGCTTTTTTCTTCTTTTTTCCTTTGTTTCTTTTTTTCCCTCCTTTTTTTCCTCTTTTTTTCTTCTTTTTTTATTTAAATTTTTTTTCTTCTTTTTTCCTGTTACAGAAAAGCGCTTTAAGGATAATTAATAGATCTGACTATTATGAACCAACAATAATCTCTTTATTAAATATAATATATAATATAAATTCCATGACGTAGTAGAGCAGAAAAGTGTTTTATTTGCCTTTAAAGCAGAAACTGCTTCCAAACTGCATTCAGGATTTATTCCAAATAAAAGAAACTCATGTTTGAGACGACGACAGTAAGAACTAATATTAAAAAGAGATGGAGAGAAATATGGAATAGTTGTGACAACGAGCTGAAAATATGCACTTCTATCTACAAGTTCAAGAAAAATGAGGAAAGAAAATATTGTAAATAAATATAAAACAATATAACTATAAAGTATATTATTAAAAACATTCTAGAATGTGAAATTTCAATGTAATATTTTGTCTTCTTTATGCGTTCTTTGTTTCTACAGATTAATGCTAATGTTTCAGATTTTAGTTGATAAAAGATAAAAGGAGAAACTTCGGCTGCAGCTTTAGGGCAAAAGAAATGTTTATTTTACTTTTTCATTTTGTAAAAATGGCTTAACTTGTACAAGGCTTAAGACTGAAATAAAGACCATTCATTCATTCATTCATTCATTCATTCATTCATTCATTCATTCATTCATTCATTCATTCATTCATTCATTCATTCATTCATTCATTCATTCATTCATCTTTGTTCTCTCTCACCGGAGCCTGAACGGCTTTAATTCTCAGGTTTTTTTAAGTGAGCACTAATTCAGGATAATTAGAGATAATTCAGCTGGTTATTCCGCTCAATAAAAGCAGCAGTGAAACACAGAGGCAGAAATAGTTGCAGGAATAGCCCAGAATCAGATAAGGAAACTCCTATCTGGGGTTTTCCAGCAGCTTATAAAGCACCTTTTATTCCACCTCCTACACGACGCAGCGCCGCGGTCGTTACACCGCTAACTCCAACGCCGCTAACTGGTGACGACATCTTCCTGCTGCTTTTGCAGAAACTGTAGGAAGGTTTAACTTCACTTACTGGACTAAATGTGTCTCTATATTCATCTTAATGCATTGATTACTGGGAGTATGGGGGGTTAACTGGGAGTCGCTGGCTTATATGTTGTCCCATTAGCTCTGAAGCTTCACTAAAAAATTACAATGAATATCTGCAACTGCAGGTAAAATTATGGAGCTAGAACAGTCTCATAATCCACAAATGCACATACCGATCCGCAAATGCACAGGACAAAATCCACAAATGCAAAGAACAATTCAAACGTGCGTAGGACAAATGTATTTTTGATGCTACACACGAATATAACTTGATTTACAAACGTTTTTTTGTCTGTGAGCTGCTGGATTTGTGTGTGACTTTTGAGACTTTTGAGACTTTTGAGACTTTTGAGACTCCCCTGACGTGACTAGATCCACAAATACGTTTTTTAACACGGAAGGATCTGCAACCAATCAGATGTCTTCCTGGTTGACGGCTCTGGTTGAACGGCCCGACAAACATTCTCCAATCACTGTTTTCTTCACCGAGATCAGAAGAAAAGCAGAGCAGTGATCTCCTCTCCATCTGTGTTGCTGTCTGGTTTATTTATCTTTACTCCACCAGCTGGTTTATTAAACTACTACCAAATATTAATAATTTTTCTAAGCGAACGACGCTAACGCAGTTTAAACAGCAGGTGTATCCGCCCCTTTAATCTGATTGGTTTACGAGTAAATCGTCCCCCACGTGGGGTTTGCTCCTCCTAGTCAAGGGGCAACTTTATAAAAAGCCTCCGTTAAGACTTTTGTTCACATGTCTGGGTAAAGTTTGACAACCTATTTTTTTTGTTAGAACAAATCTCTAGAAGGAATTTTAGGGCTGTTGTCATCTTGAATGTTTTATCTGGTGACCACTAGAGGCGCTAGAATATTCACGTTCTCCATTCAGGCATATGGTCAGTTTTGGTCAACCTGTACAATTTATATGCATAATTGTCAAGATTAAAACATTGTATATCTAAGGAAATAGATAAAACAAGAGTAAAAAAGCCTTTATGAATCATATTGTAATATTTTAGCCAATATTGGATACTAAATATAACTTTTTTATAGACGTTTTTGACACAGGATTTCATAGAAAATGTGTTTCACTGTAAAAAAAAAAATAAAAAAGATGGTTATTATGTGTGTGTTAAAAACGCCTATAAAAAAGTCATATTTTTTAACCAATATTGGACAAAATATAGCAATACAATTAAAAAAAATGTTTTTCAATTGATGTTTTATCCATTTCCCTAAATATAAAATGTTGAACATTGAGGATTTTGCATAAACTCTACATTGTGACCATTATTGTGAGCATATGCATGAATGGAGTATTTGAATGTTACAGCGCCTCCAGTGGTCACCAGCAAAACAATCCAAGATGAAACAGCCTATTATTCCTCCTAGGGGTTCCTAATAACAAAAACATAAGGTTGATAACTTTACCCGGAAGCGTGAGCAGAGTTACCAATCTTAGGGTTTGCCCCCTGACTATCTGATTGGCTGAAACAAAGGAAGAATCTGATTGGTTGCAGATCCTTCCGTGTTAAAAAAAAACGTATTTGTGGATCGAGTCACGTCAGGGGAGTCTCAAAAGTCACAAAAGTCTCAAAAGTCTCAAAAGTCTCAAAAGTCTCAAAAGTCACATGCAAATCCAGCGCAGCCCACAGACAATAAACATTTGTAAATCAGGTTATATTTGTGTGTAGCATCAGAAATACATTTGTGTATCTTGTCCTACGCACGTGTGAATTGTTCTGTGCATGTGTGGATCTTGGTCTGTGCATTTGTGAATTATGAGACTGTTCTACCTCCATAGTAAAATTCTGCTGCCGCACAGAATATCATGCAATTTATTTGAAGAACATAGATGTACTAAGGCATTACAGTATTACAGTTACAGTATTACAGTATTACAGTTACAGTATTACAGTATTACAGTTACAGTAAACAGTAAATAACAAATACAGTTTTTCACAATTGTTTAAACACATTTCCTGATAGACTACCTCACTTTCTCAAAACTCTAAACCCAAATTAAAAAACTCACACACAAAATGCAAAATCCTACACTTCTCTTGCAAAAGCACACTCTACCCTCAAAACAGTGTTAACTCTTCACTAAATGGTATTTCCTTCTCAAACACAAACACATACATCATTTGAGTAGACATTTCTAAGCACCCACTGAACACTGATGTGCAGAATGGAAGACTATAGTATGAATGGAAAACACTATATGAATGAATGAATGAATGAATGAATGAATGAATGAATGTCTCAGTAGAATCATGCAGTTCAGTGTTACACCTTCAGCTGTTGGATGTAATTTATCACCATATAGTATTCTTATGTATAGGCTACTCAAATAGAAAACAACACACAATTCTTTACTGTAACAACAAATCATATTTTACAGTATTTGCACTCAAAATGTGCAGTCCACTGGACATCACAGCAAGCTGTGGATGAAAACTTGACAAAAAATAGAAACAGAACAAAAGTATTAGGCTGCATCCTGCCTTTCATCCCTGGCTGGCCACAGGACCTCATCCACGTCGCAGATGTTCTCCCTGGCCGAGCAGCGGGGGAACAATCTCCTACAACGCCGCATGAAGCCTTGACAGGCCTCAGCCGTGACATCGCCACATGCGTCCTCCGTGGCCTGCAGCAGTGGGATCCGTGTCTGAGGATTTCTCTCATACCTTCCATCTCCAGGCAGAGAAAAACTCCTCAATTGGGTTGAGGAAGGGAGAGTATGGAGGGAGATATAGGACATCAACTTCTGGATGGACCGTGAACCACTCACGGACCAGAGCAGCCCGGTGGAAACTGACATTGTCCCAGATAACAAGGAACCTGACCACCTCTGTGTCCTCCATCTGGTCTGGCTGGATAATGATATTGTAGAGCTGGTCCAGGAATGCTAGAAGAAGTGCAGGGTTGTAGGGGCCAAGGGTGGCATGGTGATGGAGGACGCCGTGGTGATAGATGGCAGCACACATTGTTATGTTCCCTCCCCGTTGGCCAGGGACCTCTGTGATGGCACGCTGGCCGATGATATTCCTCCCTCGGCGCCTTCTTTTTACAAGCTTGAACCCCGCTTCATCAATGAATATGAATTCAATGGCAAATTGCTGATTGCATATTGCACAACAGCCTTTGGAGTTTAGAAATGTGATTGACTGTGTGTTCTGTGTGATCAGCAAGAGAGGGAATTCAGGAAGAGTGTGCAGGATATTGGGAATTGTGTGTAGTGTTGTGAGAAATGTGTTGTATGGAATGGGAATTTGAGTCTAGAGCAGTAAATGTGCTTGGAGTTCAGCAGGAGGTTCAGCCACCTGAAACATGAGTTTCAGGTTGTGCACATTGTGTCTGATGTTCCAATAAATGTGTTTAAACAATTGTGAAAAACTGTAAAATGAAATAAAATGATAAGAAAAGAGGTAAAATAATAAAAAGCAAGTTGTTAAACAGTAAGGGCAGTAGATCCAACAGGTTCATCTCATTCTTACAATGGTAATAATTACGTTTCTATACAGTCAAAACGTACAAAGACCGGGTCAAATACAGGATTACAAAGTAATCTGTAACAATTGGTACGGTGAATTAAACCAATTTGACAATTCTATGATACAATGTCTGTTTCCAGGTCTAATACTGAGACCTGGACACATACTAATACTAGACATACCTGTGGTCCTGGTGGAACCGTTACATGTTTAAACTTCAGCCAACACCAGTCCAGTGGTGTTCCTGAGTGAACATGACGTTAGCTAGGCGTGCTAGCAGCTTTACACTCGTTTATACCATCACTTCCACTGAACTGAGAGGAACATTTATGTTCAGGAAAACAAAGAACCAACGTTAAACAGGGATTATCTCAGTGACAGGATTCATCTGTGGAACAGAAAGATACAGAAATGAACATGTGGAGCAATTATTACAATTCAAAAGATGATTAATATATAATATAATAATATAATAATAATGCATATACAGTATGCATGTGTGTATATATGTATGTATATGTGTAGGTATGTGTATGTACTATTTTATTATGGTAGTATTGCTTATAAAAATACTGTATGGAATTATATTTATTAATGACATTGCAACTAGTTTATAAAAGCTAATATTTTCTTGTGAAATAGGTCGACGTCATAAGCTTAGGCTTCAGTTTACACCTTTTTATATATATATTTCTATATACCTATAATGATATATATTTTTTGGGGGTTATTTGTGTTGTGGTAATTGAAAGGACCAATAAACTAAACTAAAAGTAGATTTTTGTGTCAGTTGATGATGATTTTCGTGGCTCCAGGTTACAGATTTCTTCTATCTCCTCGTTGCTCCACTGAATTTGTCTTGATCCCAGCGGCACTAAGTGTTAGTTCTGGTTCTGGTTTCATGTAGCACTAGCTGCAGAGTTGGGGCCTGTTTAAGGCGTCTCCAATGGCCGACCAGTGTCATTGCAAATGACACTGGTCGGCCATTGTCACTGTCATTCATTGTCATTTGCAATTTGCAAATGACATTCATTGTCACTGCTCTGTTGTGGTTCAGAGTTGAGGGCCCTCGGGGGCCCTGCTGGCTCGGGGGCCCAAGCGTTTACCTGGTACCTGTTGGGACGCAGCGATGATGATGATGATGATGATGATGATGATGATGATGATGATGATGATGATGATGATACTCTATATTTCCTCCTCATCCTCTGGAGGAAGATATGGGGTTATTGAGCCGCATTTTGTAATAAAGCCGCATAATGTAATAAGTTATTGCATTTGGTGCATTATGTAATAATACCTATTATTATTGTTGTTTGTTTAACAATGAATTTATACAAGAGTGACTTTTGTTGTTTTTTATGCAATTTCCCTTAGACCAGGAGTCGGCAACCCAAAATGTTTTAGATCCATATTGGACCAAAAACACAAAAAACTAATATGTCTGGAGCCGCAAAAAATGAAAAGTCTTGTATAAGTCTTAGAATGAAGAAACACATGCTGCATGTTTCTATATTAGTTAGAACTGGGGGGAGATTTTATTTTTCATTATGCACTTCGAGAAAAAAGTTGAAATGTCGAGAAAAAAGTTGAAATGTCGAGAAAAAAGTTGAAATGTCGAGAAAAAAGTTGAAATTTTGAGAAAAAAGTCGAAATGTCGAGATTAAAAAGGAAAGGAAAAAGGAAGAAAAAAAGGAAAAAGAGAAGAAATAAAGGAAAAAAAAGGTGAAACATTTTTGAAAAAGCTCCAGGAGCCACTAGGGCGGCGCTAAAGAGCCACATGCGGCTCTAGAGCCGCGGGTTGCTGATCCCTGCCTTAGAGCTATGTAGCCCAATAAATCTATGTATAAAACTCCAAATATAACTTTAGTTGTCTATTTGAAGTTTGGAATTATATAGGCCAATAACAAACTAATAAACTATATTTTAGAATTGTTATTACATAATACACCATGTTATTACATTTTCTAAAGAATAAAAAAGTTGCAAGTGCATTTTATAATAATCTTCTCAAAATATAATAATTCATTACATAATGCGGCAAAATGTATTACAAAATGTGGCTTTATTACAAAATGAAATTACAAAGTTATTACATTTCGGACGTTTATTACAAAATGCGGCTCAACAGGATGTTTTTGTTCGGACTGAAGGTGAGAGAGAAACAAGTCTTTTCTTTCTTGTGTGCGAAAATAGTTTGGATAAATGTAATAACTCATAATAGCTCTTATTTTTGAGACCTATATATGAATTAGAATAAGTTGCAGGAAGATCAGACGGGGTAAGAACAAATATATTCAAGTACTTTCAAATACCGTGTTTTATTATTTCTTAGTTGGTTTGTTTTGTTTATTTTGATTTATCTAATTCAGACGTAGCAACGGAGGAAATAATAGTTAAGAGTTGGAGCTGATGAAGCAACAGATGATTTAAACATTTATCTTTCAATCTGACCTGAAAACAACAAGATGAAGCGGCGGGAAAACACGGAGAAGAGTGTCTGATGCTAACGATCACATGGCTAGCGGAGGTTAGCTGGTGGACGTCTCACTGGCTACATCACCAGTTCTCCAGGTGAAGCTAATGGCGTTTAACTTAGACGGATAAATGCATTTATTAGTGAAAAGTCTCTTGGCGCCATGGCCCAAACCGAACAGGAAGTCGGCCATTTTGAATTAATTGTGTAATTTTGGCGCAATTTATGCCATTTCTTCGGCAGTTAATTCAGCCCGAACCGTAACGTGCACCCAGGTGTGTTATACATCAAAATGTGCGTCTCCATCCTGCGACGAAGCACATAACTTTTCTCAGTCAAAAGCGTTACCGTGGCGACGAAAGACGCCAAAAAGCGCGCCCACCCTTCATCTAGAGAGACGGCCCGGGGCGTTGATGGAGAAGCTGGAGAGGTTTTTCCAGAAACAACGGTCTCGTTGCTCTGGTTGAGGTTGAGGAAGTTTCTACCCGTCCATCTTTGACGTCGGCCAGACAGTCAAACCGTGGACGGAGCGCGTGAACCAGAAAAGGGACGTAGAACTGGTTTCTAGTCCCTTACATGTCTAAGATTTAGATTTAATAATCCATTAGTCTTTTCATGACCCCGACCTGTAGAACTTTTTTTCCGACTTTTTTCATCAAAATTTCAACTTTTTCATCAAAAATTCAACCTTTCTCTCAAAATTCCAACTTTTTTTTCTAAATTTCAACTTTTTTTCCGACTTTTTTCATCAAAATTAAATTTTTTTCATCAAAAATTCAACTTTTTTCTCAAAATTTCTACTTTTTTTCCGACTTCTTTCTTCAAAATTTCTACTTTTTCATCAAAAACTCAACCAAACCAAATCTGGAGACTCATGTTCTTTTTTCTCAAAATTTTAACTTTTTTCTCTAAATTTCAACTTTTTTTCCGACTTTTTTCATCAAAATTTCAACTTTTTCATCCAAATTTCAACTTTTTTCTCAAAATGTCAACTTTTTTTCCGACTTTTTTCATCAAAATTTCATCTTTTTCATCAAAAATTCAACTTTTTTCTCAAAATTTCTACTTTTTTTTCCGACTTTTTTCCTGTAGATCTGGAAAAAACAAATCCGGTAACTTCAGTGAAATCTCCTCAGCTCAGTGGAGCAGCAGGGATGGGAAACAGAGGGATGGGAAACAGAGAGAAACAGAGGGATGAGAAACAGAGGGATGAGAAACAGAGGGATGAGAAACAGAGGGATGGGGAACAGAGGGATGAGAAACAGAGGGATGGGGAACAGAGGGATGGGAAACAGAGGGATGGGGAACAGAGGGATGGGAAACAGAGGGATGGGAAACAGAGGGATGGGAAACAGAGGGATGGGAAACAGAGGGATGGGAAACAGAGGGATGAGAAACAGCTTTGTAGCTCCAGAGTTATTACTTTTCAAGTTGTTCCTGACTCAGACTTTCCTCCCGGAGCCGCCGAACCCCCACGTTAGACACTTCCTGTTAGAATCCACCGGTGTTTAGGCTACAGTCACTCACACATCTGTCCACATCTGTCCACATCTGTCCAGCGCTGGCCGAGCCTCCAACGCAGGAACAGTCCTGTGTTTACGGGATGGGGTTGCCATGGCAACGGCTGGACAGATGCAGCAGAATCAAACCAGTCAGCAAAAACTCTCCCTGTTGTTCTTTATTCTTCTTTTACCGTCCTGAGGGCGAAAAAAGAAACTTGGCTCTGATGGCCGACCGTCTTCTGTCCTTCCAGTTCTCTCTGGATGCAGAATTCTGTGTATTTTTATGTGTTTTTATGTGTATTTTTATGTGTATTTTTATGTTTATTTCAGTCCTAGGTTTCAATTATCGTGTCAGAACAGAGAACATTCCCTGTCAGCCGGACACAAACTGGACAAAAACCGGACAATAAGACAGACGGAAGAGAAGAGCTCAAGCTCTTTTATGTTTTCGTCCGAATAATTCTACATAGGTCTCTGTTGAAAAAATCGATTTTCCAATTCTATATCGATTCTCATATTAATTCCTAAAAATCGATTCGTATTTCTAAAGATCGATTTTTTTAATCATTTCATTACAACTTTTGGTGTTTTTTTGTTTATGCCCAAAAAAGGAATGTTTTGTTGGACACAATGTTTTTGCCTTTAAATATGTAAAAGTAAATAAATGCTGTCTTGGGGTTACATTAGCTTAAAATGCTAAAAAAAACTAATTCTCAAAAATTAAAAACCGAAATAGACCGAAAATGGAAAAAATTTAAACTGAATGTGTTACAAAATAAAAATGATTTCCTCCCTGGATCTGTTTGGTAATTCTGACCCACGATGTTTCTGAAAGCAGTTCTATCAGCATTCTGGGAGCTGATTGGTCCTTTTTTTCCTTTTTTTCTCTTTTTTTCTTCCTTTTTCCTTTCCTTTTTTATCTAGAAATTTTGACTTTTTTCTCGCCATTTCGACTTTTTTCTAGAAATTTCGACTTTTTTCCTCGACATTTCGACTTTTTTCTAGAAATTTCAACTTTTTCATCAAAATTTCGACTTTTTTCTCAAAATTTCAACTTTTTTCTCTGATTTCTTTTTCTTTTTTTTTTTTTTTTTTTTTTTTTTTTGATTGGTCCTTCCATTCTGGGAGCTGATTGGTCCTTTTTTTCTCTTTTTTTCATCCTTTTTTCCTTTCCTTTTTTATCTCGAAATTTAGCCTTTTTTTCAACATTTCAAATTTTTTCTCGAAATTTCGACTTTTTTCTCAAAATTTTGACTCTGTTAATGAAATTTCGACTTTATTCTTGAAATTGTATTTCAACCTTATTCTCGACATTTCGACTTTTTTCGAAAAGGCCTTAAATGGTTTGTTAACTTCTTATCATGTTATTTATGCTTTAGTTATCTGAATAACAAACCGTACAATTATTCAGACGAAAGATAAAAAAGCCTGATCTCCTCTCTTCCGTCCCTCTTATTGTTCAGTTTGTGTCCGGCCGACAGGAAAATGTTGTCCGTTCTCAGGACACGATAATTGAAACCTACGACTAAAATACACACATTTCTACCGGAGAGAATGAATTCTCCATCCAGAGAAAACGTTTCTATTTTAGAGGAGTTTGTTCTGCCGTCAGTCAGAGTTAAATGTGGCAGGAAGTTTCTGCACAACAATCTTCCTCTCGCCAGGACGTCCGTCTCCGTCTCCGTCTCTGTCTCTGCTGGGAATAAAAGTTTAAATTCTGCTACGTTTGGGCGACGAAAAGCTGCAGGCGAAAGTTCAGACTCCAGAAAGACTTTCAGTTCAGTTCAACATAAATAAACTCATGATAAGAGATGGTGGGAATCAAATATGGACCAATAAAGGACTTAATAAATCAATTAGTTGATGGAACAGTAATTAAATCATTTAGGCAAATTCAGGAACAATTTGGACTTAAATCAAATGACCTACACAGATATTTCCAAATAAGAAAGATAAGAGAGAACCCCACCTTTCCACCATCCAATCTGGATTATACTTTTAGTCTCTGGAAAAAGGCAGGCATCCATACAATAGGAGACGTATTCTTTAAAGGCATATTTGCTTCTTTTGCACAGGTACAGAATAAATACAATTTTTCTGGAAGTAGTTTCTTCAGGTATTTGCAAATAAGAAACTATGGGCCAAATCCACAAAGAATAGATTGCGCTGTGAATTGCGCCGCATTTGCGCCCGCAATTTTCCCCGCTTTAAGGTCCTATTCACAAAAGATTTCGCTCTAATGATATACCGGCGCAAACACGCCCATAAAGTTTTGCAGCTGAGTGCAATTTGCCCTTGTCTTTCAGGAGCGCACGGGCGGTGAATAAAGGCTGATTTATGGTTCCGCGTAAAATCGACGGCGTAGCCTACGGCGTAGGTTATGCGGCGACGCGCAAGGTTCGTTGTGTGTCACTGCGTACCCTACGCCGTAGGGTCTGCGTTGGTGTAACGCGGAACCATAAATCAGCCTTTTAAAAAGAGAGTTTCAGCTGTCAATCAAAAGAACGTGGGGGCCGATAACGCGTTCAGTGTGGACAGACCGCGTCCAATGCCACGCAGTGCGACGCGACAGTCGGACGCTGGCGTCCAGTTAGGACAAGGTGTTAAACACACACATTCTAGATGTATATGTTTATATGGTGGAATTGTTTGTAATAAAGCAGCCCCTTATGTATGGATGAATCCTGAGCTCCGTCCTGTTATTTTTATTTTTAAATCTGAGATAAGTCCACAACCCCACTTGATCTGACTGTGTACAGTCATGTCTGACTGTAGATTTTACCCTTAATATCATTCAGTATCACACAGGCTTGAATGATGTTGAAGAGAGAGAGAAACAGAGACAGAGCGGGAGTGAGGAGTGAGTTTGTAGCAGTTAATACACCCTTCCAAAAGACGGTATTTGCTCCACTATTTTAGCGTGTGGCAAATAGCGCTGGCCTTTGTGAATTAGACGGTTTTTGCAATGAGGCTTATTTGCATAGAAAGGAATGTATGAATATTACCTAATTTACATGCATGCAAATGGCACCGGCGCACCATGACACTATTTGCTTGGCAGCGCAGTTTGTGGAGCAATTCGCCCTTTGCGGGTGCTTTGTGAATTAGACGCTCTTTTTTTGTCTCATTTGCACCGGTTTAGCGGCTGCAAAAGCCGCGCAATCCTTTTGTGGATTTGCCCTATGTACAGTAAGAACGAATCTGCTAAATTTCGAGACCTTCGAAGGCTCCCATCTTGACAGATGTCTCGCTTAGAAAAATCGATATCTTATATATGACACATTGCAAGTTACCAATCCAGTGAATTCCACTTTAATAAGGAAAAAATGGGAGGAAGAAATGGGCACTGAGATCCCGGAAGCTCTATGGGTAGAGAGTTTAGAGTTTGTTTGTGCTGCGTTAGTGCTGGTTTGTGGAGAAAGACATTATTTTGTACTGCTTTAGTTTTTAAAGTATAACGTTATATTTCAAAGGTCATTCTGAGTTCACCAGCCCCCCGACTTTGTCCAAAATGAACCAAAATGGTCTCGTTTGTTTGTGCTGCGTTAGTGCTGGTTTGTGCAAAGAAAAAAATAGTTTGTGCTGCTTTAGTTTTGAAGATATAACGGGTTAATTATGACACGATGACGTCACGCAGCCCCCTACTTTGTTGATGTCTTGAAGTTTATTTATTTTTTTATTTATTCATTTTTATTTTATTTATTTATTTGCACAGTTAAACATTACACAAATAAAATTACCAACTTTACAAATTAAAGTGCAGGAAGAGGCGAAAACTCAAAAGAGCTTATCAGGCGCCTCCACCTTAAATGTTGAGAATATAAAGTTTCTGAAACAAAGGAGTGGATGGGCTGCATGAATCTGAACAAGTTGCTATCCTGACAAAACGTTTCTGACAAACCAAAATTTTATGTAATGTTGTGGGAAAAGTACTGGCCCAGACTATATTACAGTAAGAAAGATATGGGTAAATTAGACTATAATAAAGAGTGAGAAGACAATTAGTTTTAACCAAGTGTCTAATCCGTCTAAAATGCCAAGAGATTTGTGAATTTTTGTGTGAAGTTTTGAATGAATGGATGAATATTCACCTGTTCACCGGCGGCTGCATGGAGAGGGGGGGAGCATGTAACTACTGACTCGCTACACAAACCACAAGCCATTTCCTTTTATCCAACTGTGTCCGTATTTATTTTCCTCCAACACCGAACAAACAGTCAAAAGCAAGACGAGATATTCACCCTGTTTGTAGATATTTCAAGATATTTCAACAAAAAATGACGACTGGGATTATTATTATTATTAATATTATTATTAGGGCCCTATTGAATCTGTAGGAATTTCTCTTCTTTCTTTTTATTTTTCCGACGAAATGAGGGTCTTTTTCCCCCTAAACGTGCCCCAAAAGTCACCAAATTTTCCACCAAGCCAGGCCTGGCGAAAAATTTGGGCGCATAACTTTTCTCTTTCAAAAGTGTTACCGTGGCGACGCTAGACGCCAAAAGAGCGCACCCAACCGTCATCTGATTGGTCCAGACAGAAAAAATGTGTGCCTCAAGCCCCACAATACGGTTTGACGTACATGCACGAAAATCGGTACACACCTGTATCATGTCACAACTTAAAGAAAAGTCTATTGGCGCCATGGCCCAAACCCAACAGGAAGTCGGCCATTTTCAATTAATAGAGTAATTTTGGCGAAATTTATGCCATTCCTTAACCGTAACGTGCCCCCAGGTGTGTTATACATCAAAATGTGCGTCTCCATCCTGCGACGACGCGTATTACTTTTCTCAGTCAAAAGCGTTACCGTGGCGACGCTAGACGCCAAAAAGCGCCCCCCCCTTCATCTGATTGGTCCATATTTGATAGTTCCTACTTTCTGCCATAACTTTTGAATAGTTTTGACTCCTTGACCTTCATTGGTGAAAATTGCACACACGAGTGCCCGTTCATCGCTGTTTGCAGCTTTAATTATTATTATTATTATTCCACAGGCTGGTGAGGTTGACGGTCGTCGTGAGCTGAACAAACCCAAACCAGGAGATGGAGGTTCGACTGGGATTCCGGATCTCGTTGCTCTGGTTCATTCTGGCCTCGACTCTGTCCAGTAAGAAGGTGGAAGCTCAGAGAGCAGGTGAGAGGGTTGGGAATCAAACGCTGCCCGTCTGACCTCTGTTTACTACTACTACTATACCTACTACTATAACTACTACTACTACTACTACTATAACCGTATTTGCAGCACTATAAGGCTAAACCTAAAAGCCTTTAATTTTCTCAAAAACCGGCAGTGCGCCTTATATATGATCATTACGGTAATTTATGTTCCTGTAGTCAGGGGGATTGTGGGTAATGTAGTCAGGGGGATTGTGGGTAATGTAGTCAGGGGGATTGTGGGTAATGTAGTCAGGGGGATTGTGGGTAATGTAGTTGGCGCTAAAACCGGCAGGAATCGTTACAGACGTTAAAGACAACAGCAGCGACGCCGACTCGCATCATGGCGACTTTGACGAGACGGAGCAAAGCTGGTTTTTATTTTGTTAATAAAGTTTGACTTACGGTACATTTCTTCTTCTTTTTTTTTGTTTTTTTGCATTTGCTGTAGCATTTTGTAGCATTTCCTGCGGCGTAGCTCCATCAGGTAGATGCTAACTCAACCCCAGCCACTATAGTACGGGATCTTACCGTATATTCCATGCGCCTTATAATGCGTCTTATATATGAATATGGTAAAATAGGCCATTTATTAAAGGTGGTAGTACTGACACTTTTTCTCTGTAGATATGAAGTGATGATGTGATAACGTGTGTTTTATGTCATTCTCCTTGCTGTCATACATGTTTTTCACTTTCTTTGGTCTAAATTAAATCATTAAATGATTAAATCCTTTTGGCCTGTGAGCCTTAAAAACAAATAAAAATACAAACAAGCAAATGTGTGTAAAATTACACTGCAAAAACTCATTTCTTAGAAAGTTAAAAAGCTTGTTTCAAGAAAAAATTACTGTTTTCAGACTATTTTGCTACTTTTGAGAGTTAAGAGAATCTTTCTTAATCCATTGAAAGATATTTTTGCTCATAATAAGATACATTTGAGTAGATTTAGAAAATATTATTTCTAGCAGGGCTGTTTTTGCAGTGTACTTTACTTTACTGTGAAGGTGTATGAGACAGGAACGGAAATTGAAAAAGAAAATACACCTGAGACAGGAACTATAATTGAGACAGGAACTACACCTGAGACAGGAACTACACCTACTACTACTATAGTAGTATATATGGAATATCATATTCTGGAGGTACTGGTAAATAATCACATGTTATTCCCTAACAAAATTATTAGTGCCACGAGGCACTCACTCTCACAGCTAATATTGCTCAGGCTTATTATTTATTCTTCTGTATAAACTTTGGCGCGTAACTAGTCCCGCAGCTTTGAGAAAACGCGAAAAGTTAAAACGTAGAAATGTGCGCCCTTATCGGGAATTGAGTAGTTTGACTTTTATTAACGATTGGTGCACACGTTTTCGCGCGTTGTGCAAAAACGTGTGCTTTTTGGCCCATCCTAAACGCATTGGGAGAACTTTGGGGCGTCACCACTCGCACACCGTTACTCGAAAAATTCTGAACCGATTTAGAAAGTTGTAGGCCCTGAATTTAACTACAGTCCTGTGAATTTTCAGAGCGATGGCACAAATAGTTTTCGCACAAACTGCAAAAATATTTCCAAATTTCCAAACTAATGGGGAGATTTTCCCATGTATGTGTGTGGCGCAGAATGTCACACTGTGGATGGGAGGAGGTAAAAAAAAGCCAAAATTCACCTTTTTTCTGAGTCACCTAACTTTCTCATACCTGCACGTAGAAATGTTATTAAAACTTCAAAACGGAGCAAAACTTCTGTTCTCTCCAAAACACCAAACTGTTTTTTCCTATGTAAACTAGATGTAAACTTTTCAAGATATGAGCACTCAAGCGAGGTCTGGAAATCACTTTTTCGTCAAACCTAGAGTGCGGAATGTCGGTTGGTAGAGTGTGAGAAACAGTAAAAAATAAACCAAATTTTTATCACGGCCAAACCGTAAAAAGGAGACAAATAATTTTTGGTCAGAATTTAGACATAGGGTTTGGGATTCATAAAATGCGACTTTGACAGGCGGGGTATGCACAAAATTTAAACGGGGGGAGGGCTAGAGCGACGCCAATACCTGCCTCAGTCCCCATTGGCTGTAATGTAATCAAACGTTTTCTTCAAAATAATCTCACTCTGTCTTCGCACTGAGCTTACTCACTCCATTTAAGTATCTGAATAAAATTAAGAATCACAGAATCTGCCGGGTTCTCTGTCTCTCACGATGTTTTTGTTTTTCTGCTATGAGCTACGGTTTTCGGAGTGATTTGAGAGCTTGTCAGAAGCCAAAATCTGTGTTTTTCTCACAGCAAAACCAGAAAGATTCTTCAGTGAGGTTCTTGTTGCCGTGGCAACCAGAAGTCAGCTGCTGACTGATTCAGTGCGTCCGAAATGTCGTACTAAACAGTATATACTAAAAAGTATACTTAAATTCGGCACACTTTTGAGTAAATATCAGTAGTGTGCATTAACTCGGACGTACTATTAAGAGCGTATAAGTCACTTCCTGCCGTTGGGAGGAAGTGACGTGTCACAGCAGCAGTAGCAGCTGTTACCATGGTAACAGCAGCAGTAGCAATTGTTACCATTGTTACCTTGTTTTATGTTTGTTCCCTTGTTTGATTGTATTGTTTGACTGAATAGTTTTTATGTTTTCTGTGGGGACTGCGGGTGGAAACTAGCATTTCTGATAAAATCCGCTGTATTTACACTGCATTAATATGCATTGTCCCATCTAAATAAACTTTAATTTGATTTGATTTGACAGTAAGTCTAGTCTACCACCACCATTTACGATGTTTGTCTCCTTTAGGCTGTAAGAACGTCCACTACGACCTCCATTTACAATGTGTTTGTCTCCTTTAGGCTGTAAGAACGTCCACTACGACCTGGCCTTCATCCTGGACACATCGTCCAGCGTGGGGAAGGAGAACTTTGATAAGATCCGTCAGTGGGTTTCCAACCTGGTGGACTCGTTCGACGTGGCGCCGGACAAGACGCGCGTAGCGGTGGTTCGTTACAGCGACCGGCCGACCATCGAGTTCAACCTGGAGCGCTACCGCACGCTGGAGGACGTGAAGGCGGCGGCGCGGAACATCCGCTACCTGGGCGGCAACACGATGACGGGCGACGCCATCGCCTACACGGCCACCAACATCTTCACGGAGCGGAACGGCGCTAGGCCGGTGGCGCGGGGCATCCAGCGCGTGGCCATCCTGCTGACGGACGGACGCAGCCAGGACTACGTACTGGAGCCTTCCAAAGCCGCCGCCGCCGCTAAGATCCGCATGTTCGCCGTCGGCATCGGCGAGGCGTTGAAGGAGGAGCTGGACGAGATCGGGGCTGAGCCCAAGAACGCTCACGTCTTCCACGTCACCGACTTCGACGCCATCGACAGGATCCGGGGCCGGCTGAGGAGGAGGCTTTGTGAGAGTGAGTTAAACCTACGAACATCGCTAACACTGCATTATTATTATTATGGACCATATTGGAATCGTGCAGAATGGCCCAAAGGGCAATGTTGCTAGCATTTTGCTAACTAGCTAAAGTCGCACAAGTCCCACGGTGCACCAGCGGGTGTACAGCATGACCCCGCTCTGATGTGGAAATAAAAATCCCCAAAAAATAAAACACGGCCGGAAAAACGAGGAAAACCATGAAAATGAAGGCGATATAATGGTATACAGAAAAGGTTTCCATTTTCTTATTCTTATTCCGCACTCTTTTTTCGTCCGTTAATACGGCCCGAACCGCAACGTGCACCCATGCATGCCATACATCGTTGGATGCGTCTCCATCGTGCCTCGATGGGCATTACTTTTCTCCGTAATAGGGGTTACCGTGGCAACGCTAGTTGCCAAGAAGCAAAAAAAAAGGTGAAAATTCAGACGCTTATTGGTATAACCGTAAACACCTCAAACTGACATAGAACCACCCCGAACACAAACACTACAGCCCCAAACCAAAGCAGCGAGAGGGGACGAATGGGCCGTAGGGCATGCCCATATCAAAATTTCCTGAAATTTTCTAGTTATTATTATTATTATTAATTATTATTGTGAGAGTGAGTTGGTCGTCAAACATCAGTAACACTGCACGCTAATTCAACTAAAATGTATTTGTATAGCATCTAATACAACACAGTTGTCTCCAGGATCTTTCCAGAGACCAGAACATGGACATAAACCCCTGAGCAATTATTACATAAACAATGGAGGTAAAAACTCCCCTACCACCTCGTCTGCAAAAGGGTTAGGGTTAAGGACAAAGTTCTTACCGTCCACATGAACATGAATAGGGATGGCAATTGATAATATTTTTACGATTCCAATCACATTTTCGATTCTGCTTAACGATTCGGTTCTTTTTCGATTCCCTTATCGATTCTCATTTGGAGAAAGAAAAAGCACAACAATCTAAAATGGCAGTGGGAGTGACAGTGTTCCTTAGTTAATTATTTACCTGCAATATTATTAGCCACAGACATGCTAACGTTGCTGCTGCTGCGTTGAGAATTACTGATCTGGTCCGGAGCGGATTGAAAACGCGTCATTCCTTGATCGTTATTGCTGCTGTGTGTTCAAATATTTTTGCATGTTGTTAGCGTTTCCTCCCTTTGACGAAATATTCACTTAGCAAGTATTGCTAGTTAGCATGTTGTCGTCTTTTTTACTGAAATGTATCCAGACTTTCCAGCGTTTGTATCGCTTGGGCGCCATGTTTACTATTGACTGCTGGCTTACGCACGACTGGAATTGAAAAGGGAATCGTTTGTAAAACTTGCAAACGATTCCGAGGAATTGAAACACTGGGAACCGATTCCGAACAAGAACCAGTTCTCGATTCCCGTCACTAAACATGAATGCTCTGGTTCCCTAGTTATTTTGGCATTTAACCCTGAAACTGGACGGTATACGGTGAGCCAATGTGAATGAATGAATGAATGAAGTTTATTCAGTCATGACAACACAAAACAACACCAAAAAAAACATTGTACACAGCATTAACATTTCATACAAAACCAAAAAATGTGTTTAACAATAACTGAAAAGGCTGAAGCAAAATGCTTATAAAAACCTATCCGCTTGTACCAACTTTCTTTTTTTGGCTACCGACTTCCAGAAAACCAAAAAGAGAATAGAAAAGTAGCTTCAAAAATAGCTTTACAAACCATTTTCTTAAATAAAAAAAAAGAATGACATGTTTTTAAGTTTACGTTGTCATCATTCCAGAATTTAACTCCAGTAATGGAGACAATAATCTCCTTTTCATACCTTTTTTAGCTTTTTGTACAGTAAAATTGCAGACACCCCTAAGATTATACAGAGTCTCTTGAATTGAAAAGAACCTCTGTATTGGGTCAGGGAGCATTTTTGATTTTGCTTTGAACATAATTTGCATGATTTTAAAATAAAACAAATCATAAAATTTAATAACATGAGAATTTAGAAAAAGTGGATCTGTGTGAGCGAATAGTAATCAGCCTTATTGATGATACGTATGGCTCGTTTTTGAAATTTTATTATTGAATTTAAGGTGGTTTTAAAGGTGGATCCCCACAATTCCACACATCAAGAAGGACAATCGTGGTTAAACTTTATCGCTACAGTTGTAGGTATGAAGTTATGTGCAGTTTGGGTTATCACGTGTCTAATCAAAGATTAAGGACTTATTAAGGTTAGAGGGTATTTTTTATTAGCACATTACTTTTGAGAAACTTTCAATTCAATGTGTTTATTCTGTGTAAGTAAAGGCAAGGCGAGGCAGGTTTATTTTTCCTTCAGAGGCTTCACTTTGAAGACGCTGCCACTCCCTGAACATGCATCTAATTAAAATTAGACTCTTATTTTAACCTTTAACCGCTAGCAGAGCAGAAACCCCGACCACAGATCCCCCCGACCTCAGAGAGCTGCACATGGATCTCTGATCGGGGGCTGGGAGAGAACAGACTGTAAATGATAGTTTCTAACCGAGACATATCTGTGGTGGAGCAGCCTGTTGGAGGCGTTTAGCTCTAGAAGGCTAACTGCTAACTGCTAACCTCAGTGGCTTTTCTGCAGAACATTCTTCCAACAGAGGCTTCAAAAGTTGTAGTAGAAAAAAAGGGAAAAAAAGATAAAAAAAGAGGGAAAAGAGGCAAAAAAATGAGAAAAAATGAGAAAAAAAGGGAAAAAACGGGAAAAAAAGAAAAAAGGCGGAAAAAAGGCGAACAAAGAGGGAAAAAAGGGGAAAAAAGAGGGAAAAAAGTAGGAAAAAACGAGAAAAGGAAAAAAGAGAAAAAAGGAGGGAAAAAAGGGAAAGAAAGGGGGAAAAAAGGGAAAAAAGGCGAAAAAAGAGAAAAAAAGGCAAAAAAAGAGGGAAAAGAGGCAAAAAAAGGTGAAAAAACAAGAAAGCAAGTGAAGACGCAGGACAAAAACTTATCTTGCATCATACGTATAAAGTGGCTTCAGGGCAGAAAATAAGCACATTTACAGTCTGGTATAAATCTGTCATCGATAGATTTCACCTGAACCAGAGGTATTTTTTAATGCACCTCATCTCGTCTCTATCATTTTACCTCATCAGGTAGAAATGTAACTTTACCTGATCAGGTGAAATTATAGAGACACACATTTATGTATAATTATGTAGCTTTTTGAGTGACAGCTGGATTGGTGTGTAATGATTTAAATATCTAGCTGTCATCACGTTAGCAACTTCTGACGTCTGAGCTGTGACTGTAGGGCTAAGAGTTTATGATACCTTAGCTTTTACTTTTATCTCTTTCATTCCTGGTTTTATTGGTTGCTGTTTCGTTACTTTTTGCAACTTTATTATTTCACTAGCTATCATAGCTCACATTCATGGATGACTTGTGGACAGATGGATGTGTCTATTGTTTTTTAACGCGTGCAGCACTTTGCTGAACTGAGGCTGTTTTTAAATGTGCAGAAGAAATAATCCAATCAAAGCTCTACAAAAGGTCCAGAATGCATTGCTGTGACTGGTGTGTGATTAACCCAGCCGTCACATCTCTGGTCATAGAGCTTCACTGGCTAACTGTGGCTGCTGCAATAAAACAAGTGTCTGTCACTTGTTTTAGTTTTTTATTTGTTATTTTTTTCTTTATTCATTTTAGTTTTTTGTATTTTAAGTTTTTTATTTATTATTTTTTCATTTTTTCATTTGTTATTTTTAATTTGATTTATTTGATTGTTTTATTCATTTTTTATTTTTATTTATTTATATTTTTTATTTATTCATGTATTTATTTATTTTAGCAGCAAAGTCATTACAGGCCTTTTCAGACATCAGTTCAGGGGGGATTGAGGCTGTGGGGTTTGTCAGTCTTTCTACCACAGAAAACAGTGTGAGAGCATTATTACTGTTTCTATCGATAATCTCTGAAAAATACGATTGCCTTGTAATAGTTGCGAAGACTCTCTTTATAAATGTTGAAATGTTGTACATAGTTTGTTTTTGCGCCACCTGCGTTCTACTATGGCTGTTACTATGTTGGTTACTATGGCGATCACTAGGCTGTGGACATTGACACGGCTCTGGTGCAGGACGAGGACGAAGACACTCTGGACCAAACTATTTAAACTATTTAAACACATGGAGGGAAACAGGGGACACGGTCGCCGATAGGGGGGGACAAACGGGTCTGTTGTCCCGGGCCCAGGGTAGGGGGGGGCAGAACTGAAGAAAAAAAAAAACAACATTTTTTTTAATTCTCATTAAATTATGGAATCATTTTTCAAAATGTTTCAAAATATGCCTATTTGTGGGAAAAAATATGTCGTATTTGAGTTACATAAAAGCTTGTTATTTGAACCCCCAACACAAAAATGGTTTGGCCGCTGATCAAAATTTGATGTTATAATTTAATTCAACCATTAGAATGGTCAAAATGTCCGGTCAGCACGAGTCCGGTGCTCAGAAAAGAAGAGAAAAGAGAAGAAGAGAAGAAGAAAATAGAGGCCTTAGAGATTCTAACACAAATATATTAAAAAGGTGGTGGCGGTGAAGCTGGAATTAATAAAGTCAGCGTAGAGCAAGGTAAGAAACAGTTACAACGTTTACCAACCTGTAACTTAACCTAACTGGCTAGCTCTAATGTTAACGTCCATTAGCTTGTATAAAAACCTGAAGAGCAGAGGGAGAGGAGAGGAAGAGGAGAGGAAGAGGAGAGGAAGAGGAGAGGAAGAGGAGAGAAGGAGAGATTCAGGCCCATCTTAGATTATTTTGTCTCGGGGCCCCGGCAGGACTGTCAGCTGCCCTGACAGGGGACACAGGTGGAAACAATTCAATCAAACAGAGACATAGACTCAGGTCTCAGGTGTTTTTATACAAACTATATCTTTATTAACTTCACCAGTGACCCATAAATTCATTATGACTTTGCTTCTTGAGAGAACAGACTCTCTATCTGGCCACGAGGTTAAATGTGAAGTTTGCTGATCAGCAAGTTTGTTCTCCTGAAAATAACCCAGGGCTAAATTTACAACGGGAGAAGAATGTTTCCAGCGTTTTCTTCCTCTAATCTCTGAATCGCCACGCGAGAGAGAAACTCCCAGAATATCGCTGGTCAGTCAGCAGCAACTGGACGGCTATTTTCTCCCGGAAAATTACAGCTCTAATGTTTCAAGTGCAGACTCTCAAATGTCAGACGTTTTCACTTTTTTAATGTGTAGGTTTAAAAACGGACGGTGTTTATGCTTCATTAGCGCTAGCGCGGCTCCACCTGAGGACTTTACATGACGACTGGTGGCTAGCAGGAGCTTTTACTTCTCTCTGTGGCACATCAAATAAAATAAAAGCTGGGTTTGTAGGTGTGTGACGCTCACCGGGTTCATTTTTAACTCAGTCACATCCCTAAATTATAGCTTTCTGGGCCACAAGTGCAGGGAGTTGCTCGGCTGCTAGCATGTAAAGATTTAAGGCTGTTCTTCAAACAAGGGACGTGTATTTACAGTCGTTCAGTCAGAGATACAGCTGAATTCCTTTCGGGGAGGTCTTTCTATTATTAGGACAGAAGGAAACGACGACCCTGCAGTTAGAAGTTTAGCAGAGAAGCGATGACAGAAGGAAAGACGGCAGCTGAACGAATTGCTGGGAGTTTCTCACATTTTTGCACATTGGACAAACAAACCAAAGTTTTTCAGGCCACATGAGGGATTTTTATAGTCGCGATGGTAGAAAATTGCAGGGTTTGATGGTAGAATGTGACACATACCTGAGTGTTTCACTGAGATATTTCCAGCCGCAGATAAAGTTGACGTCTGGAAGCCGAGAGAACGATAGTGACGAGTGATTCTCACCCAGACCCCCAACGATGACGGAGGAATTTTTTTGTTCTGGAGATCACAGACTGTTGTCTGTTGTTCACAGATAACAGAAAAGATTGATACAAACCTCGTAGAGAAGCCGATGACACTATCCTATCATCACTTTTATTTGTAATATTCGTACAAATGATGTGAGGCAGCAGATCATGGGAATCATGGGGGACAGGAAGTCCACATTTTACAGCTGTTCTCACCTTGAAACTTTCACACATCTGGAGAAGCCCAAGTCCTTAATCAGAATCTTTGTGGACTTTTCTAGTTTATTTAACACGGTGAAACCCCAATCCACATCTGATCCTCTGGGTCCTCTCATTTTTAACAGACATCAAAGGGTTCGGGTCAATGGTAACCTCAGTTCATCAAAGTCACTTTCCACAGGAAACTTTCCCCCAAGGTTCTGTTATCTCACCGGTACTTTACACTCTATATACAAATGTCCGTAGGAGCACGATCACTGGCATAGCATACATTAAATACTCGAATGATGACACTGTTATTGTGGACACACCAACTCAGAGGCTCAGCTGCATCTGATATGAATATTTCTGCAAAATGGTGCAGGCAGAACTGTCTGGACCTCAACACCACCATTGTGCGTTTTTTCGTGCGTGCATGCGTTCGTTTTGCGTGCGTTCGTGCGTTTTTTCGTGCGTTCGTGCGTTTTTTCGTGTGTGCGTTCATTTTACATGCGTTCGTGCATTTTTTCGTGCGTTTTTTCGTGCGTTTTTTCGTGCGTTTTTTCGTGCGTGCGTTCGTTTTACATGCGTTTTTTCGTGCGTTGTTGCATGCGTTTTTCCGTGCGTTCGCGCGTGCGTTCATGCGTTTTTTCGTGCGTTCGTGTTTTTGCGTGCGTTTTTTCGTCCGTTTTTGCGTGCGTTTGTGTGTGTTTTTTCGTGCGTTTTTGCGTGCGTTCATGCGTTTTTTCATACGTTTTTTCGTGAGTTTGTGCGTTTTTGCGTGCGTGCGTTCGTTTTGGGTGCGTTCTTGCGGGCGTTTTTTCGTGCATGCGTTCGTTTTGCGTGCGTTCGTGCGTTTTTTCTGCGTTTTTTCGTGCGTGCGTTCGTTTTACATGCGTTTGTGCGTTTTTGCGTGCGTGCGTGCGTTCGTTTTACATGCGTTCGTGCGTTGTTGCGTGCGTTGCGTGCGTTGCGTGCGTTGCGTGCGTTGCGTGCGTTGCGTGCGTTGCGTGCGTTCGCGCGTGCGTTTTTTCGTCCGTTTTTGCGTGCGTTCGTGCGTTTTTTCGTGCGTTCGTGCGTTTTTTCGTGCGTTCGTGCATTTTTGCGTGCGTGGGTTCGTTTTACGTGCGTTCTTGCGGGCGTTTTTTCGTGCGTTCGTGTTTTTTCATGCGTTCGTGTTTTTGCGTGCGTTTTTGCGTGCGTTCGTGCGTTTTTTCATACGTTTTTTCGTGCGTTTGTGCGTTTTTGCGTGCGTTTTTGCGTGCGTGCGTTCGTTTTGCGTGCGTTCTTGCGGGCGTTTTGCGTGCGTTCGTGCGGGCGGGCGTGCGGGCGGGCGTGCATTTTTGCGTGGGGGCGTTTTGCAAGGGAGCATGCGTTTTTTCGTGCGTTTTCGACATTTCCACTTTTTTCACGAAATTTCAACTTTTTTCTCAAAATTTCAACTTTTTTCTCAACTTTTTTCTCGACATCCAGGTAAACATGTCTCTACCAGGTAAACTGGTCAAACCAACATAGGGTTTAATTCCCTTTTGTGTTTTAATTTTCTGCGTTTTTCCGTGCGTGCGTTCGTTTTACATGCGTTTGTGCGTTTTTTCGTGCGTTCGTTTTACATGCATTCGTGCGTTTTTTCGTGCGTTGTTGCGTGCGTTTTCTCGTGCGTTCGCGCGTGCGTTTTTCCGTTCGTTTTTGCGTGCGTTCGTGCGTTTTTTCGTGCGTTCGTGCGTTTTTTCGTGCGTTCGTGCATTTTTGTGTGCGTGCGTTCGTTTTACGTGCGTTCTTGCGGGCGTTTTTTCGTGCGTTCGTGTTTTTTCGTGCGTTCGTGTTTTTGCGTGCGTTTTTGCGTGCGTTCGTGCATTTTTGTGTGCGTGCGTTCGTTTTACGTGCGTTCTTGCGGGCGTTTTTTCGTGTGTTCGTGTTTTTCCGTGCGTTTTGCGTGCGTTCATGCGGGCGGGCGTGCGGGCGGGCGTGCATTTTTGCGTGGAGGCGTTTTGCATGCGAGCATGCGTTTTTTCGTGCGTTTTCGACATTTCCACTTTTTTCACAAAATGTCAACTTTTTTCTCAAAATTTCAACTTTTTTCTCAACTTTTTTCTCGACATCCAGGTAAACATGTCTCTACCAGGTAAACTGGTCAAACCAACATAGGGTTTAATTCCCTTTTGTGTTTTAATTTTCTGCGTTTTTCCGTGCGTGCATTCGTTTTACATGCATTCGTGCGTTTTTCCGTGCGTTGTTGCGTGCGTTTTCTCGTGCGTTCGCGCGTGCGTTTTTCCGTCCGTTTTTGCGTGCGTTCGTGCATTTTTGTGTGCGTGCGTTCGTTTTACGTGCGTTCTTGCGGGCGTTTTTTCGTGCGTTCGTGTTTTTTCGTGCGTTCGTGTTTTTCCGTCCGTTTTTGCGTGCGTTCGTGCATTTTTGCGTGCGTGCGTTCGTTTTACGTGCGTTCTTGCGGGCGTTTTTTCGTGTGTTCGTGTTTTTTCGTGCGTTCGTGTTTTTGCGTGCGTTTTGCGTGCGTTCATGCGGGCGGGCGTGCGGGCGGGCGTGCATTTTTGCGTGGAGGCGTTTTGCATGCGAGCATGCGTTTTTTCGTGCGTTTTCGACATTTCCACTTTTTTCACAAAATGTCAACTTTTTTCTCAAAATTTCAACTTTTTTCTCAACTTTTTTCTCGACATCCAGGTAAACATGTCTCTACCAGGTAAACTGGTCAAACCAACATCCTGGAGGGTTAGGGTTTAATTCCCTTTTGTGTTTTAATTTAGCCTCTATTATAGGAATTACATACATATGAATGTCCACAGCATTTCAGTGTCAACAAAGGTCGGCCAGTTTCATCTGTTCCCTCCCAGAACCTCACTAAAGCGTTTGAACGGTTACCGGTTACCGTGACGACATCTAACTGACCCCGCCCTGTCTTCTCTCCTCAGACGTCTTGTGTCCAGAGATGAAGGTTGAACCCGATCGATTCCAGGCCAACAGCAGCATCCACGGCCTGCAGCAGGTTCCAGGTAACACTTTCTTGCTCAAAGCATTTCCTGCACAGCCACAGTTTTCTTTTTACACAATCAAAACAAGCTTTTTACGAGCAGGTGATTAAGACGGCTTCCACACCTCGTCTGATTGTAGAGTAGATTGGTTTTACAGGATACAGGACAACTAAAACTAGAAAATGATGTCTACAAATGAATCAGGCAAGAAAAACAAACCCACTGGTTGATGTTTGGTCTCATTAAAAGGTTTATTCTTCTTTCACAAGTCAAAAGGTGAAAACAATCATTTCATTTTTCCAATAAACAGGATTGCAGGTTTGCTGCTGCGCGGATCAATGTCCAGCCTGAAGGAAAAACGGAAAATAGTAAAGAAATTATTCTGTTCAGACACCCAGAACAACCTTGTTTTTGTAAATGTAATAAGTTAACAGGTTTATTGTTTTGTACGAGTATTAATGTTTTACAGTTTTGGTAGTTTGATTGGGTTTTGTTGGACTTCTGAAGAAAATGGACGGAAAAAACTAAATACTGATCCACTGCAGCCGTGTTGAATGAGGTTTTCCTGGAAGACCTGTATGTGTGTGTGTGTGTGTGTGTGTGTGTGTGTGTGTGTGTGTGTGTGTGTATGTATATGATCATGCGTGTGTGTGTGTGTGTGTGTGTGTGTGTGTGTGTATATGTATATGATCATGCGTGTGTGTGTGTGTGTGTGTGTGTGCGTGTGCGTGTGCGTGCGTGTGCGTGTGTGTGTGTGTGTGTGTGTATTAAGTACCTACTTCCTGGATTCCACTTCCGGCTCTCGACGAAAGCGGACGCTTTTTCTGCTCCCTCTCCTTATCTATCTGTCCTGCTACTGCTTGCTTGTCTCGTCTCCAGAGTTTCCTTCTTTTCACTCCTCCAAAACTCTACAATCATGGAATTGATTAACTGGTCTCTCAGCACAATTGACCAAATTTCTGCAACAAGAAGTCAGGGGGTAAGGGAGCCCTCCTGCCCTGATGGGACATTATTTGCTGGATACACAATGGACTCGTACAAGGCGTGGAAGCCGTTATGTATGGCAATATTGTCAATCGAGGATGTAGAAGATGCCTACACATTTGGATTTATGATCGCAGGATTTCTCCTGATTATCTCCTTGATAGGAGGAGGGGGTTTCCCGATGTATTGACAAATGCGTAAGTCGTCAGCGGCCTCCTTCACTCACTTTTCCAGGCTGCCGGACGTGGCACATGGATCAAGCAAAGCGATCAGCGCTCTGACTTTTACGCTGGGGGAGCAGGCCCGTAAGCTGGATGCGATTCTCGAGCAGAACCGCAGGCTGGCGGGGGGCTTTGAGCTCATCAACAAGATGGATAACAACATGGAGAAGCTGAGAGCTCAGCTTGGCCGGAATTGATTGACCACTATTCGTTTGATTGGAGTCGCTGATGGTGATCAGAGACTGAAAGGCAGACGGAAAATTACTGGGGCTGCCTGTTCTCAAAACAATTGCTGATTCTACCAATTTGAACTCGACAGAGCGGTTTTGGCACGCCGCTCCTGCTCACAATCTTCCTGGTGGAATGTAAACAAGATACCTCTGCCCCCTAGCCCTTCCCTCTCCCACAAACACCTGCGGATCCTGTTTCCAGAACTGACCGAGCCGCCTGATAACACCGAGGACTTGGCTGTGAGCAGATCTGGGCGGAGGTTCACGGACAGACTCATCGCTTCACAGACACTAACTGATAAGCACACACAATTCCCTAATGTCAACGCCTTCCTCGGCCCCCCCTCTTACCAGCCCCTCCCTCACAGACTCCGGGTTTGAGCGCCAAGTGCAATGGCCGCGGCCCTCACCTGGATGACCTGTGCCGGGTCCCCCCCGCCCGACCTGCCCATACCATACATACCCATAAGCATGATGTTGTTTTGTTGTGTGTATGTTGCTTTTCTGTGCTGAGGTGTTTTTTTGCACCTTGACACTAGGTATTAAAGCGACCCTACGTAACTTTTCCACCTTAATATAATATTTCATCATCATCATTGTGATGGAACATCAACTTCCAACAGGTTTAATGAACCTCTGTCATGGTCTGAGGGGTCTGTATCGCCTTCACTGGCACTATGTAACTTTGAGGAGCATGGTAGGAACCCTGCCCCACTAAAAAACTACACATTTCTACGGCTTTGACTGCTTTACGGCATACGTCACTTCCCCCTCCTTCCCGATTCGCAGTCGAGACGAAAATGGGCGGGGCTTGGAGCGCAGAGCTCCGCAGAAGCTGGTAACCCCTTGCTGTGTTGTCGCTGCAGCAGCTCCACATATAACAGACGTGGGGAAAAGATCCTAATGGTTTAACTTTTCAACGGTTTCCTGCTCGGAGGCAGAACCACGGAGGCCGAGTATCTGATATAACAAAGTAAAAGAGTGAAAGAGTCGTCGGCTCGCTTTGGATCGCGGCTGTAACGTCCAAACACCTTCCACACAGTAAAGCCTGAATTATGGTTCTGCGTTAAATCGACGCAGACCTACGGCGTAGGGTACGTGGCGACGCGCAACGTATGGTGCGTGTCGCTGCGTACCCTACGCCGTAGGCTCTGCGTCGATTTAACGCAGAACCATAAATCAGCCTTAAACCACAAACACAGACGGGTCGGATCAAAACACGGGTTTTATTCCCCACTTCTCCAGCTAAACGCAGTTGCTGGCCAGCTCTCTGGATCATATGGATCCAGACCGTTAATAATCATTATTTTCTCCATATACCGCTCCCTGGCTTCCTTGTTTAAGGTATCCCGGTAAATTCCAGTTCCTTTCCAGTAGTTTAACTTTTTTTTTTTTTGTGTTCCGTCTGTTCACTTGGTGAAACAGAAAAGCGTTCCGTCTTCTCTCAAAACAAATGCAGCGACGGGACAGGAGGTTTCCGGCAGTACGCGCTGGTGCTCACGGGAAACCTAGTGTTCTTTCTGGTAAAGCACTACCGCTTTTGTCCAAAAGATGCCGCCAAACTCAGAAAAGCTGAAAGTTATGTTGTGCTGCTTTAATACACAGTGTGAAGATTCCTTTTTTTCCCTCCTCCTCCATCCCAGTGTCATCCTTCCTCTAAAAATGGCGTCCGTATTAATGGTGCCATCGGTGTAAACCGGAGTCAAGTTCTCTCGTCTGATTTATGTCTGACCTGGCAATAAAGCTTTTTCTGATTCTGTTTCCAGAGGACTTAAAGCATCACAATTTCATCTTCAATTTCTCTGGTGATAAAATATCAGCTTCACTTTCATTTGGAGGAATATTTGATTGCATTCCGGAGGCGTCCTGTATCTCTTGGTGTCCATAGTATCGGCCGAAAGCAGCCGTCGTGGCGGGGAAGCTAACCTCCGTGATACAGGGCCGACCTACGAGGGAAAACGTAGCCATGAGTTTCGTTGAGTTGCTGCTCACCGTTGTCTCCGTTGATGAAGTGATCACCAGCAGGACTGCAGAGTCTGATAAAGGAGATATTTGGACCTTTGCTGGTCTGGAGGATCCACATGTGCTGAAAGAGGGCCACATGGACAGAGGAGACGCAGCCAGGAGACGGCTACACAAATATTTGTTAACAATCAGGAGTTTTGTGTTGAGAGAGAATTGAGACAGTCTTCCTGGGATGGACGTCTCACCACATTTGTCCCACATTTGTCCCGCGGTCGGAAAAAAACAAGAACTCCATGTGAGGTGCTACTGGCCTCTAGAACTGTTACAGAACCTGGACACAGGACCCTGGATACCGGACATCGGACACCAAACCTGAACACCAGACCTGGACATTGGGTACAGGACCCGTGCACAGGACCTGGACACAAGACCCAGACCAGAGTGATGTGAGGACGTCCGTCTGAAAGATGGAGCTTGGGTAAAATCAGATCATTAACTATTTCTATCTAGATCAGAATGGAACGGACAATGATTGGGACAGCAGGTCCGTCCACCCGAACAACAGCAGGTCCGTCCACCCGGGACCCCAGAGCTGCAGAGACGGAAGGACGGAAACTCCCCACAAGGATGAGATACAGAAAGTTACGGCTAATAAATGTAGGTTTTGGACCGTGGGGGTCCATTGGGGGGACCATGGGGGTCCGTGGTACGAGTTCCCCCCCCCCCCCCCCCCCCAGTTCCAGTTTCCCGGCCTCCTTCCTGGCTGCTCCTGCAGCGTCCGGGCCTCGTGTTCCAGGACGTTCCCAGAGGTCCAGACTTTATCTATAATCCAGAGAGGTGGGATGTTGTTCCAGGAGCGTCTTCTGGGGATCTGAGTTCCTGTCTGGCCCCCCGACCCAGACCCCCCCCCCGTCCTCCACCCACATCCATCAGGCTAACAGGACTAACAGATGCAGAGGATCCATCCGGTCTGAAACCTGTCCCTGGTACCCCAGCAGGGGGGTCAGGATCTGGGCAGAACTGCAGGCTCGTCCTGTAAACGCTGACTCGTCTGGGAGCGTGTTCTTGTTTGGCAGCAGATCCACATCACTGACCAACGGAACCTTCAGGAAAACTGTTGGCCCCATCAAGGACTTGGATTAAAAACCACAAATAACTGATCCAAACAAAGTTGTGTCTGCAGGATCAACCTGGTTTGTGTGTGAGAGTGTGTGAGAGTGTGTGTGTGTGTTCTCTGTTTCCGACGTGTTGACAGGTGGAAACGTCTCACTTTAACCACGGCAGTAAACAGACAATAACAACAAAGATGTGCATCTTTTTTTTACCTCAATAATTTATTATTATATTCATTTTTTTTATATATCATTTTCTTTTTGTTTATATATATATATTTTTTTTTTTCTTTTTTTTTAATAAATTTTTTAAATATTTTTTTTATTTATTTATTTTTAATTTTGCACAATTTTTCTTCTTCTTCTTCTTCTTCTTCTTCTGCATATATATTTTTTAATTATATATTTTTTTTTACCTTTCTAATCATTTTTTCTGTATGTGTATGCATTGCTGCTTAATGTGAATTTCCCAACTGAGGAATGAATAAAGGAATATCTAATCTAATCTAAACTAAATGTATCTAATTAAAAACAGAGAACTGTAACATCATCCTGCAGATCAGGACGAAACAACAGGAAAAGTTCCTGCAGAAAACAAATGTTCATGTCTTTGTAACGCTTGTGCAGACTTTAGATCTGCCGGGTCACGTGAGCACATTCCAGTCCTAGCTCGGCCGTAATTACGCGGCTTTGCTCTTCTGCTCAGCTGTAAAAGGAATCAGAGTGAACTGTAAATCACCGGGAGCCTCTCATGTTGCAGATGTGCCACTTTGCCAGATGTTGCTGCCGCTACACGGCTCTGGAACCAATCACCACTTTAATCCTGCCAGCCTTGTTTCTGGTTTTAGCTGTTTTTAGTCTCCAGAGACACTTGTGGAGAGAATCGTGGGAAGTTTTTCCTCGTGGCAGCGATCAGGGAAGATTCCACGTCCTGGTCGACGTTCTCATTCCATGTTTTACTAATCGTGACCCGGTTTTATGGACAGAGGTCTTGACTGGACCAGATTCTGGTCCAGGGACCACCAGGAATCAACCAAGTCTGGGTTACAAAGCAGTTCTGGGACCAGGTTTGGTCCCCTGTAGTCCAGAGATGAGAGCCAGGACCTGCTGTGGGGTCCTGACGCTCTGAGAGGCATCAACTAGCGGTGAGCAGACCTACACGGATCATATCCGAGTTGGTGTGCTGACCAAGAATGATTTGAAATCATGACTTTTATACAGTAAATTCAAAGCACAAAAAGCAGGAATGAACAAGCCAAAGGTGAGAGACAAAAAGCAATTAAAGGGTATTTACAATCAGATGTGATCTGTGGCTCTCTCTAGGTCGTCCTCAGACGAGCCGTCCATCGTTGTCTCTAGTCATCCCGATTCTCCATACATCTTTCCAGTTCGCTGGTACTCTGGGCCCCTGCTGGTACTCTGGGCCCCTGCATCCTTCTTGAGTATGTCCACATATGTTGGTGTAGGACGTCCTCTTGACCGGCGTGTTGGCTCCCACAGCACCAGCTTAGCTGACAGTTCTGTGTGTCTTTGGCAGTGCCTGCAAGTCTCATTCTCCGTACAGCAACCTTTTCGCTCACCCTTGGCATTCCTTCATATAGGACATGGTTGGTTACATGTGCATTCTTGCTGATCTTAAGCACTGCACCAACATCCTGGTGTAGCACCCGTCCAGGGATTTCACCAGGGTTGGTTTGAGGGTCCAGCATTCACTGCCGTAGAGGAGAACGGACTCTACTGTCGCGAAGAAGAAGCTGAGTCTGATTTGGCGGGGGAGGTTGGAGTTCCGTACACTGGTCATCCCGTTCAGGGCCCTCCATGCAAGTGCCTTCCTCACTTCTGTCACTAAGTTGTAAATTACCCCATATGGCATTCCCGTGGTTCAAGTCTGTGTCCAAATGAGTTGGTATTAACATCAGTCAGTCAGGAACTTTATCATATGGGATTCCTATGGATCAAGTCTTTTTTGAAGCCAGTTCAAAGGTGTGACCCCTGCAGGATGTAGGAAACTGGGGCTTCACGTCACAATGGTGTGATAATTCCTCAACCCCGCTGCAGTTTGTTCTGTGTAGTTTGGTGGATCTGAACAGTGATGGATGTGCAGAGAACAGACTAGATGATGGCAGTCGACCAAGTCAACCAAGTCTGGCTCACAGAGCAGTTCTGGGACCAGGTTTGGTCTCCTGTAGTCCAGAGACGAGAACCAGGACCTGATGTGGGGTCGACTCTGAGAGCATTGACCAAGTTTCAGGTCTGGAACGGTGACGTGACGAGGTTCTCCGGGGATTTCCACGACGCTGTAACATCTTTTACGGTTACGTCTTCAAACCTCGTCAAGTCAATTAGTCTTCCCTTCTTTCAGGCGGCGGTCTTTCACTTGGACCTTTTCCCGTTCAGAGAGGAACCAGACGATGTTTCTCCGGGTCGTAACTAGTTCCCAGCGGGGAGGAGAGTCCTGCAGGTGTCGGGACTGGTTTAGGTCTCTGGTCTCGGTCTTGTCGTCCCTGCAGGACTCCCATCAAAAGAGCGTTTATTTTCCTGGGCCAGGGAATCATCTGGTTCTGGCCGCAGGTTCGCCCCGTGGGTTTGTTCTGTTCCGTCCAGAAATAACTTTGTTCTGGGTTGATTATATGTTGATTATAGTCCAGATTCCAGATTACAGCCCTGCTGCTGCTGCGACCGCAGGAACGGCTCGCTGAGCGAATGTGCACCATGCTAGCGTGGCGACGGGGGAATCAGGGCCGGCACAAGTCCTACAGCCCGGGGGGAAATCCCAGCTCATAGTTGGGGGGACAATAAACAGAAAAGTTCCAGAGAATCACTCCAGGGGGGGACGAGGAATAAAAGTTGTTGCCTGCCTTTTATACGGCATCTTCAATTTGACATTCTCATCTCTCTATCTCGCCAACAGGCAGAAGAGCTTTCTTAGCACTGGCTGAGTCCAATGAATAAACTAATTATCAGCTGAATTCAATTTCAATTCAATTCAAATTGGCTTTATTGGCATGAATGGTAACCATTGTTGCCGAAAGCTACATATACATACAACAAACCACAATACATTAATACATCTCTCTCTCTCTCTTATACTTATACTTACCCATACCTGTATATAAGTTCTTGTTTATTCAATTCAATTCGATTCAATTTTATTTATATAGCGTCTAATACAACAAAATTTGTCTCTAGACGCTTTCCAGTGATCCAGAACATAAACATAAACATAAACATAAACCCCCGAGCAATTATTACATAAACAATGGCAGGTAAAAACTCCCCTAGTGGGAGAAAAACCTTAAGCCAAACAGTGGCAAGAAAAACTCCCCTTTAGGAGGAAGAAACCTGGACCAGGACCTGGATCATAAGGGGGGACCCTCCTGCCGAAGGCCAGACTGGTGGGTCAGGGACGGCAACAGCACAGCAGGCAGGTGGAAGCAGCAACGGGATGACCGGGGGTGGGGACCGCAGGCCAGCACGCAGCTCCCGAAGCTCCGGCCAAATCAGCAAGTCCCAGGTTGGGGTGCAGGGTCGGGGAAAGGTTGAGAAGGGGCAGGGCCAGGGAGAGGAGTCTTGACGGACAAACCTCTCCCCCGCCTGACCGGGCCGTTACCCTGCCCCTCTCACTCCCACACTGCAGGATCCGGTGTTTTGCATTCAGAGATGCTCTTCACCACCGGCAGAGGATGCTGCACCATGGACAAAAGAGAAGAGAAAGGGGGGGGGGCAGCACAAGAAACTACAGGAGCGACTCTAACACACTAGAGTAGAGAGTTTATTCACCCAGCAATACAAAACAATGGTATTACCTCTTGTAAAAGCAAGAATAAAGTAGAAATTTCGAATTTCTCAACATTTTGACTTTTTTCTCAACATTTTGACTTTTTTCTCGAAATTGTATTTCAACATTATTCTCGACATTTTTACTTCTTTTTCGAAGTGCATAATGAAAAAAAATCTTCCTCCTCTAAAATATTATTTTTATTTTTCTCCTGCTGATTCTCCTGATTCTCTTCCGTAATGAATCATCACTCACACGTAAAAAAATATATATATTTTTTTTTTATTTATCTTTTTTTACTCTTGGGGGCCCCCTAGTGGTCAGTCAGACCATCTTCATCTGAGATGCTCGTTTTTTAATTTGAAATAATTTGCTGAATATTGAATCCCTGAGCTGACGTGACCACGCCCCCTTTTTCTAAAAATACTGGTTTTGCTTTAGTGTCAAAACATGATAAATCACAGCGTTAGTAATAAGCAATGTAAGGTTTTTTAGTGTGCCATCATCCTGGTAAAACACGTATTTAGCAGAAAAAGGGAAGTCGTATTTAACAGGGAAAGGGAAGTGATGTGAGCGAGTTTCCCTGGAGATTTATGCGTCGGTTAGCGTCGGTTAGCGCCGGATGCTGCTAATCACCGAGGCCTGAAGGTGGTGATCAGCACCCCAGGGTGACGGGGGGGACGGGGGGGTGGCCCAGTTATACTTTTATGCTTTTCTTTTGGAGCTCTGTGAAATGAATAAACTGAAAAAACAGAAAATTAGAAGAGGCAGGACTAGAACCAAACAGGAAATATTTATCCACATCTAGATTTGTCTCTTTAATTTGCTTTGTTTTGATTATGTATTTTTTTTGGTATATACATTTTTATGTACTCTGATTATTTTTAGTTTTTGTTTTAACCTGTTTGAATAAAAAAAAAAAAATAATAATAATAAAAAAATATATACAGAAGAAAAAGAAAAGATATTATAAATACAGTGCAAAATTTTAAATAAAAAAGTAAAAAAATAAATAAATATTATATATATATATATATATATATATATATATATATATATATATATATATATATATATATATATATATATATATATATATATATATATAATAAAATACATTTATATGATATATTAAAATATATATGATATATCTTATATACTAAAAATGCATATATATATATATATATATATATATATATATATATATATATATATATGTATATATATATATATATATATATATATATATATATATATATATATATATATATATAATAAATGTTCCATTGGGGCAGGGTTTGTGCAGCGCAAACCCTGCCTCTCGCCCGCAGAGCGGTCCGTTCTTGCGACGGTCGCACATAAATGAACGGGATCACCGGCGGCGGTCGATGCTTTGCGCCCTCTATGTGAAAGAGTTGTTGTTTTTCCCGGAGTACGGAAGAGGAAACTCCTTCCGTGTTCATTTCTGACCAATGAGAGAACAGTTGGTTCATTTGTTAACAGCTTTGAACCGCTACAGACGGTTGTCTTGTGAACACAATATATATATATATATATATATATATATATATATATATAATATATATATATATATATATATATGCAGACAAAAAATAAAAAAATAAAAAATATATAAATACAGTGCAAAATTTAAAATAAAATAATAGAAGTAATTAAATAAAAAATATTTAAAAAATAAAAAAATATATAAATATATGTTTATTAATAAAATAAATATATATGATATATTAAAATATATATTTAATATATTTTTTGGGGTATATACATTTTATGTATTCTGATTATTTTTAGTTTTTGTTTTAACCTGTTTGAATAAATAAAAAAAATAAAATACAAACTATTCCCTCCCAGTTCTTGGAGAACCAAACGCTACAGAATCTCCTTTAATCCTGAACGATAATGAGACGTTATTCTCTTAAACAAAGGAAGAAGTTGTGGCTGAAGTTATTCTAGTTTCTTTATTTTTACTAACAGAACAGCCGCTGTTTCAGCACCTGTTTCTGCTGCTTAAAAACATCCAGACAGACTCTCACGTTACCAGTTATGGATGAACGAGTCAGATTACCCACCGGAAACAGAGTCCCACTGATGCTGCTGCATTAAAAAAATGTTTTTTCAGGGATTATACAGATTTTTTTTTATTTTTTATAAAAAACAAGTAACTACTACGGAAGATTATTAGGGCCACTTAAAAAAAAATAAAAAGAATTCTGAGATTAGAGTCAGAATTCTGACTTTTTTCTCAGAATTCTTTTTATTTTTTTCAAGTGGCCCTAATAATCTTCCGTAAACTACAGAAGTGTATTGCATTCACTTGAGAAAAAACAATCTGCCCTGTTTTTCTGAATTAACCAGATTCCTCCCAATTTGCAAGAATCCGTCATTCACTCAGAGCTGGATTTCATGGAAGCAAACGTGTGTGCAAACCTGCACAAAGTTGACAAACTAACAAAAATCCCATCTATAAAACTTAAAGACAAGAGAATCTCCCAATGTTTCAAACCAAACGGGATTAAAGTGAACAGGAACATGTTTGCTTCTATGAATTATTACATTTACATTACATGAAACACAATCTTTGTCTATAAAACACCTCCCCCATTGACTTCAAAGTGAAAGTGTGTCCAAACCCCCACCGGCAAATGCTTCATTTTTAAAGTTGAATGCTGAGACTCTCTTTGCCACACGTGTGCAGTAATGACAGTAATGACAGATGTTTCTGTATAAATAGTTCCCCCCCCCCCCTCCCCCCACCTCAGGGTGGCACTGCCCTGGCCGAGGTTTCAAGGGCGTTTCCTCCTAAACCTCGTAAACCTCTGAATATCTAAATCTGCTCCGTGGTCGGCACCACTTCAAAGCTGCACGCTGCAGGAGAGCGTGGATTTATGTAAAGCATCATGCAGCAGACGAGCAGCACATCAACACAACACACATTTATGTAGCAGACGCTCCGATCCTGGAGAACCAGGAACCAAACTGTGGATTTATGTAAAGCATCATGCAACAGACAAGCAGCACATCAACACAACACACATCATGCAACAGATCAGGCAGCAGACGCTCTGATCCTGGAGAACCAGGAACCAAACCGTGGATTTATGTAAAGCATCATGCAACAGACAAGCAGCACATCAACACAACACACATCATGTAGCAGACGCTCCGATCCTGGAGAACCAGGAACCAAACCGTGGATTTATGTAAAGCATCATGCAGCACATCAACACAACACACATTTATGTAGAACATCATGCAGTACAAGCTCCGAGTCCTGGAGAACCAGGAACCAAACCAACGCAGAGTTTCCTCTGGCAGCAAACACAACATCTCATCAGCCTCAAAACATCAAAATGTTCCATTTTCCACTTTTTCTGTGACACAACGATTTCCAGGTTTCTCCAGGAAAACCTGAGCTGCGTCTGCAGGGAGTGGTGGGACTGACCCGGTTAAACCCAGATATCTGACAAACCCACAACTCCTCCTGGCTCAAGGGCTTATTTTAGTTTCAGAGGAGATTCTGACGATAAGAGTTAGGGTTTGAGGACAGAAGTGTCTCAGTCTGAGCAGAGACGGCAGAGGATTAAACAATGCAAAGTGGATAAATGACCCTTCAGACTCAGATTCAGATTCAGATTCCGACTCAGACTCAGATTCAGATTTCTTTTCATTTCTACGGTTCAAGAACAGCTTTACATTTACTTTGGGTAGAACTTGGAGTTCTAGGCGACTTGTGGCAACGATGGGTGACGGGTTGTTGGAAAAAGGGCAGAAACTTGTTTGATCTTCCTTCATCTCCGTTTCCTCTGATTGTCCAGGTGTCCATCCGTCTGAGTATCAGGGCCAAACTAAGACAAAAAAGAATTTGGAAATTATGAGATTAAAGTCATAATAATATGAGAATAAACTCCTAAAATTACGAGAATATTACAACTTTATTCTCATATTATTATGACTTTATTCTGGTCATTTCCATTTTTTTTGTCTTAATTTGGCCCTAATACTCCATCGTATCAAAATTTGTAATGTAATGATGAAAAAAAAAAATCGATCTTTAGACATATGAATCGATTTTTAGGAATTAATATGAGAATCAATTTGAATTGTTTGTGTGTATATATTATATACACTATATACAGTACTATTTTCTGTATAATGTTGTGCAAATTTAACCCCAAGACAGTATATAAAATAATGAAATATAAACAATTTATGTATATTAACAATTCATTTTTTTAACATATTTAAAGGCAGATTTCTTTATTAGCCATTTGTGTAAAACACATAGGAATTCGTTACGGGGACTTGGGGCTCAGGGATGAGCATTTGACTGGAAAAGACAAAACACTTATATAGACCCTATAGTTAAACTCCAGAAAAGAGAATAATTAATAGTTTCTTATCGCGATACTATTAATACATTATTTATAGAGTCGGGCACGTTAAAATGAATATATATTGTTTATTTAAAAACATTAGAAATATTATTTTGAATTAAGAATAAAAGCCTTCCTACTTGTATTCAACATTTATTCAGATTAAAAGAAACAAATGATAATTTAAGAAGCTATGGGTGTTTGAAACATGTTATGTGACTAATATTAAATATAGATGTGTTTCATTTTTTTGAGTCAAATTATGGGATGGACGGAAAATTATGCAGTTTTAGTTTTAAAAAAATATTGAAAGACAAAATAATTAAAGATTACAATGCAAAATGATTTGAATATAATTAAATTATACAGAGCGATTTAGAGTAAATTTTCTTTTCTTTCTTTTCTTTTGTATTCCTGATAAACTGGGTTTTATTTTGGAAGGAACAGGATTCAGGGACTCCTTTTTCGCTTACACAGAGTTTGTGTTTTATTGTTTATTGTGTGAAACTGATTAGTGTAAATATGTAGGATAATGTTTTATCAGTTATATGCACACAAGTTAAGCTGCATATAATGTAATGTAACCGAAATTGTCAAGGTTTGACATTCCCCCCAGCTTTCAGTTTCTGTTTTGCCCCACCTGTGTCTCATCTGCCCTGATTGTCTGCACCTGTGTCTCGTCATGTCTCGTTACCCCCTGAGTTTATCTGGTCTTGTCATTCCCTTGTTCCCTGTCGGCCCGTACTGTTCTTCCCTCCATGTCTCCTGGTTTTCAATCCCTGTATACGTGAGTTAATCTTGATCCTGCCAAGCAGCGCTTTTGTTTTACCCTTTATGGAATAAACCCTTGTGTTTTTTGAGAACTCCTGCCTTGGGCCTCCCTCTCTCTCCTGCATCTGGGTCCTCAACTACACCTGCCTGACAGAAATAAACTATTCATTCATGCCTTTCAGACGTGGAACATCTTCAACATGCAAGAACAATGTCCAGTTGTCGTCTGTTCAAGCTTCTCTTGTACAGTTTTAGTGTAAATAATCCGTTGTGTTTTGTCCTGCAGGGTTCGACCTGATGGATCACTTCAGCGTGAAGGACATTCTGGGAACTCGACTGGACGACGGTCAGAGTTCCTACGTTCGTCTGGGAACCATGCCCATCGTGCAGCAAACAGAGTAAGTAAAGAGGTTCCTACATCTCATTATTACTAGTACTAATACTAGTAGTATTATGGTATTACTAGTACTAATACTAGTAGTATTATGGTATTATTACTAGTAACAATAGTAAAATGGGAACCATGCCCATCGTGCAGCAGACTGAGTAAGTAAAGAGAAAACTGGTTCCCAACATTTCACACTGTCACAATGTCAGCAACACATGCTAGCAGGGAACGCCGTGCATCAGTATCTCTGATACTTCAATGGCAGATAGATTAGCAGATATATCAGCAGATAGATTAGCAGATAGATTAGCAGATAGATTACCAGATCATCTGCGTAACAGTGAAATGAGAGGTTGTTCCTGGCTGTAATAGTCAGGCACTGAAGAATTTGTTGGGCTGAAAACCAAACGAGGGTTGGACGTGTTCTTGGTGCTTTACGTCTGCCGACACTACTGTCGATTCACTAGGTAGCGAGGAGACTTTCGTGCAATTTTCAGCCGTTTCTTTCCTCAAAACTCACCCGAAAGAACAGCGAGGTGTTTTGCTGTAGCCACCGAGTTCGCTAGACTCCAACCGGTGAGGGGACTCGTCTCAATCCTCCGGACGTCAGGCCATCTCTTGATCTTCCTTGATGGGGGAGTACGAGGTTGTTGTGTGCACTTTAGTCACTTCAGTCCAGAGGAAAAAAGAAAATCCGCTCACAGATGGGGTCCTTTCATGGTCGCCAAATTGTGGTGGCAAAAATTGTTGTTCGTTCAATAAAGTGTTCAAAAAAGAATGTCTGGACACGTCTGCTGTCTTTCTGGAGTTTTAATAAAAAGAGCATTCATGAATGGAGTCACACAGAGCAACTGATCACAACAAGCAGTCAGTGAGTGAGTGAGCTGCAAATGTTTTTAGACATCCTGTCTTATATTTCAGCCAGGCTGGGAACAAAAGACAAAACATATATATCATCCTGACATCCATGAGGCTCCACCACCTGAAAGTGAGAAATCCCACAGGCTCTGTGTGAAAGGAGTTTGACCTCGGCCATAGGAATGTTCACTTAAAAACAGGATTTGTGCATTAGTCAGTCTTAAAGCATACAAGACAAAATATCTATGTTATACCAAAATTTCCCATTACAATCATTTAAAGCAACTCTCTGTAGTAATTCCACCTCTGACCACACGGTGGCGCATAGCTCTGCTGACGACAGAGACACCGGCGATACCGCGCTAATGTGCTAATGCTCGGTCTGGGATGTCGCAGTACTGTGATAGTACTGCGTCCCGCTTGTGTCTGACTCCATTAACAGTCTTGCGTTGCTACATATAGTGGCTTTAATGAGTTTATAGCAATGTTGGGTATTGTTTTTTAATATTTCAATGGTTTTTCTCACACATTCATTGTAAAAGTGGAGTTGATCCACAGCAAGTTTGCACTCGTGAAGGTTTAATTGTGTGTAATTAATGTGTAAATAGTTATTTGAACAGAGAGACCGAACCAACGTGATGGTTTCTCTGCAGAGAAATGACTTCATTCGGTTTCCCCGTGTCCCCCAAGCTAACAGCTAATGTAACTAATGTACGCTAATGTAGTTACATTACAATAGTCACAGTGTCAAAGGCTCTAGTTCACCTTCATTTTCATAGAATTGTCAAATTGGTTTAATTCACAGCACAAATTGTTCCAGATTACTTTAGTAATCCTGTATTTGACCCGGTCTTTGTACGTTTAGACTGTATAGAAACGTAATTCTCCTCAGTTGTGTGAAATTAGACCTGGAAACAGACATTGTGGCCTAGAATTGTCAAATTGGTTTAATTCACCGTACCAATTGTTACAGATTACTATTGTTTTTTTTAAATGTTTTTTTGTTCTTTTTTTCACTTTGTCTGCATATATATATATATATATATATATATATATATATATATATATGTATATATATATATATATATATATATATATATATATTTTTTTTTTTTTTAAATTGTATTTATTTTTATTTTTTTTATATTTATTTATGTATTTATTTATTTATTTATTTTTTATATTTGTTATATGTATTTATGTATTTATGTATGTATTTATTTATGTATTTATGTATTTATTTATTTATTTATTTATTATATTTATTTATTTATTCTTTTTACAGATTACTTTTGTAATCCTGTATTTGACCCGGTCTTTGTACGTTTTGACTGTATAGAAACGTAATTATTACCATTGTAAGAATGAGATGAACCTGCTGGATCTACTGCCCTTACTGACTAACAACTGCAGCTTTCTGTTATTTTACCTCTTTTCTGATCATTTTATTTCATTTTATTTGTTATTTACTGTTTAATTGTGTCTTGCTGCTTTTAATGTTGATGTAAAGCTCTTTAATGACCTTGTGTTGAATTGTGCTGCACAGATAAACTCACTAAACTATCATTTCCATTTCCAGACACGTGTTTCCTCAGGGTTTACCGGACGAATACGCCTTCGTGACGACGTTCAAGTTCAGGAAAACGTCCAGACGGGAGGATTGGTATCTCTGGCAGATCTACGACAAATACGGGATTCCACAGGTAAGATGCTGAACTGGTTTAGAGAACTAAAACTCCAACAGTTTTTTCAACACAGGCCTACTTACTACAGTAAGTCGTAAAATTACGAGAATGAAGTCATAATATTACAACTTTATTCTCGCAACATTATGACTTTATTCTTGTAATTTCCAATTTATTTTTTGTCTTAGTTTGGCCCTAATACTCCGTCGTACCAATAGTTGACGTAATGATGAAAAAAAAAAAAATCTTTAGACATATGAATCGATTTTTAGGAATTAACATGAGAATCGATTTAGAATCGGAAAATTGATTTTTTTCAACACAGGCCTAGTGACGGGTTGTTGAAAAATGTTTGAAAAAAAAAAAATTAAATTAAAAAAAATGTAAAATAAAAAATAAAAAAATGTAAAAAAGTCAGAAAAAAAAATGTAAAAAAAAAAACTACAAAAAATAAAAAAAACTAAAAGAAAGAACCATGTTTGATCTTCCCTCATCTCCGTTTCCTCTGATTGGTCCATTGATCTTCCTTCATTTCCGTCCTCCCTCCTCCGTTTGTCAGGTGTCCATCCGTCTGGACGGGGAGAACAAGGCGGTGGAGTACAACGCCGTGGGCCTCACCCAGGACGCCGTCAGGGCCGTGTTCAAGAGTCCCGAGGTCGACAACCTGTTCGACCGATCCTGGCACAAGATCGCGCTGAGCGTCGGGGCCAAGTCGGTGTCGCTGTACCTGGACTGCAAACTCATCGCTACCAAAACCATCGGGGAACGGGAGGACATCGACGTCCAGGGGAAGACGGTGATCGGGAAGAGGCTGTACGACAGCGTCCCCATCGACGTGAGTACTGATGTTTTATTCAGATAGTTCTGTTACTTCTACTACTTACTTCTTTATAAAAATAAAGATGGTGATCGGGAAGAGGCTGTACGACAGCGTCCCCATCGACGTGAGTGTTGATGTTTTATTAATGTAGTTCTGTTACTTCATCACTTCTTATAAAAATAAAGGCGGTGATCGGGAAGAGGCTGTACGACAGCGTTCCCATCGACGTGAGTTCAGACGAGTATTCCTGTAGTTCTGTTACTTCTTTATAAAGATAAAGACGGTGATCGGGAAGAGGCTGTACGACAGCGTTCCTATCGATGTGAGTCTGGACAAGGATTCCTGTAGTTCTGTTACTGCATCACTTCTTATAAAAATAAAGGCGGTGATCGGGAAGAGGCTGTACGACAGCGTCCCCATAGACGTGAGTCCGGCCAAGGATTCCTGGGATGTTAAAAAAGGCGAAAATTCGGACGCTTATTGCTCGGCGATATTCCGCACGCTTTTTTTGTCCGCTAATGCTGCCCGAAACACAACCTCCATCCATGCATGTCATACATCGTTGGATGCGTCTTCATGGTGGCCTCGATGGGCATTACCTTTCTCAGTCAAAAGTGTTACCGTGGCAACGCTAGTGGCTAGCAAGCAAAAAAAGGGCGAAAAATTCTGTACCTTTTTACTCGGCCATACTCTATCGTAGAGACATCGTTCAAATTTCCAAACACCGATTGGCACTAAAGGACCGTACAACCTCATCATGCTACTTATTACGGTTTTTGCGATGTTTAACTTTCAATTAAAAAAAAAATCAATTTTATTTTGGACACTTGTTGCTAGGCAACGGGTTATCGTACAGACATCATTACAACATTTAAAAACCCGGGACGCGTTGTACTACAACATATGTTAGTCTCACCATGCTAGCTATTACGGTTTTTGAGATATTCAACTATGCTCATTTTGATGCTAACGGAACTTTGGACGCTTGTTGCTCAGCAACGCGATATCATAGAGACTTTGATCCAACGTTAAAATACTCAGCTTGACGTGGACTACGACATACTGAGGTCTCATTACGCTGTCGTTTACAGCTTTTGAGATATTGAAGCCAAATTGTCCCATTCTATCCTATGGAGCTTGTTACCATAGCAACAAAAACCAATGCATTTGTATGGGGGAGCATGTGAATACACCATCTGTTAATGCTGCCCTGACCGCAATGTGCACGCATGCAAGGCATACATCGTTGGATGCGTCTCCATCGTGCCTCAATGGGCATTACTTTTCTCAGTCAAAAGTGTTACCGTGGCAACGCTAGATGCCAAAAAACAGAAATAAAGGCGAAAATTCGGACGCTTATTGCTCGGCCGAACTTTATCGTAGAGACATCGTTCAAATTTACAAACACTCGGCCCGATTGTCACTAACGGACCGTACAACCTCATCACGCTAATTATTACAGTTTTTTCGATATTTAACTTTTAATCTAAAAATTTGACTTTGGCCGCTTGTTGCTAGGCAACATGTTACTGGAAGACGGTCCCTTCATCAACTCTTTGTTTCTTTCTTGCAGTTTGACCTCCAGAGGATGATGATTTACTGTGATTCCAAACATGCAGAGCTGGAAGCTTGCTGCGATATCCCTGGTGGACCGGTGAGTTCAACCGCTACACCTGCACTTAGCACCTTTTACAGAATTAAACTACTACTACGAGGTTTACTAAACACTAACTAGAGGATGTACGAAACACTAACGTTTGAAAGTTGGTGTTAAAGCTGGAGGTGGTGTCGGCCTCCTGAACCCAAACTGGAAGTTGTTTCCATAGTAACAGTTCCTGGTACCAGACCCGTCCTCCAGATCTGGATCTTCTAGGAACTAGGAGTAAACCTGAACTCTGAGAACAGAGAACTCTGTCAGGAACACAAGGCACTATCAGGTCCTGGAGGAACCAGGAGTTTGGACCTTCAGGACTTTATCCACCAGAACCAGAAGCCTGAAGTGGATCCTGGTTCCTACGGAGACCAATGGAGGGAGGCTAATGCTAATGCTAACGCTGGAGAGACATGGTCTCTGCTGGTTTCTGTTAGCATCACGCTGCTGCAACACCATCTAATCCCTTCCTGAGGTGTTTGGGACCAGAAATTATAACCTCTGTTTTATCAGAATTTAGAAGTAAAAAGTTAGTGAACCTCCAGTCCTTTATATAAGACATAGGCTACCTGAAGTTTAATTAACGGTTCTGTTTCATCTTCATAGACAAATACAGCTGCGTATCATCAGCATAGCAATGAACACTGATGCTGGGTCTGGATTAAACTTCCCAAGACCCTAGAACTGAACCCTGAGGGACACCATAGCACCGGGAGGTTCTGGTTGATTTCTTCTCTGATTCCCATGATTTTATTGCTAAAGAAACTAATAAATTCTTCACTACTGAGATGTGACTCAACAGAGTTGTGACTCAGCCTGGCTACAGCACTGAACAGAAAATCTGGGTTACTTTTATTATCCCCTAAGATGTTCCTGTTTTTCTAAGGGCTTCTTTATCTACAACTGAGGACTTCCAGTGTATGAAAGTGTGTAAACTTGTTATTTTTAAATAAACTGTCTCTTTTCAGTGTCCTTTCAAAGTGGTGACGGAGGCCCCCGTTCCGATTCCGACCTCCACCCCGACTCCAGCAGCCGTGGAGCAGCAGAGAGGAAAACACACCAACTGTTCCTGCCCCGCTGGGGAGAAGGTAACGTCCTCACGTCCCTCGTGTCCCTCGTGTCCCCCATGTCCCTCATGTCCCTCATGTCCCTTGTGTCCACGCTTGAGTGGGAATCCTTCCTTTAACAGCTCTGAAGAGACGGCTGTATTCTCATTTTCTCGCAGGGAGATCTCGGTGGTCCGGGAGTCGCGGGGCCAAAGGGTGAAAAGGTCGACTACCGTTGTTATTTAGCATGAGATAATAATGTATTTACTCTTTACCTTTTATTTTTGTGTAAAACTGCCTACCTTTCCAGGGTAACGTTGGCTCTAAAGGTTCCCTCGGACCGCGAGGCGTCAAAGGAGAAAGAGGGGATTCTGTATGAAACCGTAAAACATTCACATGTTTGTAAAAAAAACAGCGATGACTTACAAACTGCACAAAATTTAATTTGCTAGCTTAGCCTCAGAGGTTTTAGATCAATATACACATAACTTTTCACACTGCATGCCTTCCAGCTATAAAGCTCTCCGCCTCGATAATAATTGATCCTTTATTGATTAATTATTTGCAGGGCAAGTTAGGCTCTGTCAAAGGCGACAGAGGCGAGAAGGTAAGTGATGCTGTCGCTAACGACTCTGCATGAGATCCGTGCATATTTGATATGCATGTGGACAAACATCTCATCTCTAATCTGTTTCCTGTCAACTGTCTTTTAAACTCACTCCATTTGTGTTCATTTCTGCTCTCTCTCTCTCTCTGCGCATTAGCATGTGTGATACACACATATACTGTATGTGTGTGTGTGTGTGTGTGTATAGCTAGCATGATGAGACTTAAATATGTTGTAGTACAATTCGTCGCAGATTTTTCAATGTTGTAATGATGTCTGTACGATAAACCGTTGCCTAGCAACAAGCGTCCAAAATAAAATGGAATTTTTCTTTTAAATTGAAAGTTAAATATCGCAAAAAGCGTAATAATTAGCATGAAGAGCTTGTACTGTCCTTTAGTGCCAATCGAGCCGAGTGTTTGTAAATTTGAACGATGTCTCTACGATAAAGGGGGTGGGGGTGGTTGTCAGTGAGTGTGTGTGTGCGATAAGTCCGTGAACCTTCGCCAAGAGCTGCTCTCAGCCAGAATGTCCTTGATGTTATCAGGCAGCTGGGTACAGTTCTGGGAGGGAGATCCGCAGGTGTTCGTGGGAGAGGGGGAGGGCTAAGTAGGGGGCAGAGTCCTCTTGTTTACATTCCACCAGGGAGATTGTGACCGGAGAGGCCTGCAACGTCCTCGACGGTCAAGATCTTGAGGCACAACGGCTCCAATTTTTGTAGGAATCCATTGTGTAACCAGCAAAAAAAGTTCCATCATTGCAATAGTGTAGTTTGTAAAGAGCAAATCTGTCTATAAATCATTGTCAGTGTGTCTTTCAGAGTAGGAAGGTGATTGAGAAAAGTAGTTCTTGATCGTTTTGAGAAAACACCTGAGAGAGCTTTTATTTTACTGTCAGAAATGCAGTCGGCCAAGAAGCAGAGCTCATATTTCATCAGTTTGTGGCCCTTGTTTTTAGGGAATAAACCTTGATAAATGGTAGTAAAACTGCTTTAAAAGAAAGAAAATAGACTCCCGGTCTTATTTCTCCCAGTCACGTATTTCTCAAGGTGAAACGTCTCCTAAAACTAAAGAAAAGCCGGTTAAATACCAGATAAATAACTCAGAACTAAAGTGTTGGATCAGCAGTTTAATAAAAGACAACCATCTGCTGTGAACGTTCTTGTAAAGAAATGGCTGACATTAGGAATGGGAGATATTTTACTGTTCACCGTCAAAAAAATTCCCCACGGTAAGAATTTGTATCTCACGATAAAAACGATAAATTCCTGTTGATGAAGTTTTTGTGTAAAACTGATTCATGGAAGGAAGGAAGGAAGGAAGGAAGGAAGGAAGGAAGGAAGGAAGGAAGGAAGGAAGGAAGGAAGGAAGGAAGGAAGGAAGGAAGGAAGGAAGGAAGGAAGGAAGGAAGGAAGGAAGGAAGGAAGGAAGGAAGGAAGGAAGGAAGGAAGGAAGGAAGGAAGGAAGGAAGGAAGGAAGGAAGGAAGGAAGGAAGAAAGGAAGGGTAAAAAGAAGGAAGGAAGGAAGGAAGGAAGGAAGGAAGGAAGGAAGGAAGGAAGGAAGGAAGGAAGGAAGGAAGGAAGGAAGGAAGGAAGGAAGACAGAGGAAGGAAGGAAGGAAGGAAGGAAGGAAGGAAGGAAGGAAGGAAGGAAGGAAGGAAGGGAAAAAAGAAGGAAGGAAGGAAGGAACGAACGAAGGAAAGAAGGAAGAAAAAAGAAGGAAGGAAGGAAGACAGAGGAAGGAAGGAAGGAAGAAAGGAAGGAAGGAAGGAAGGAAGGAAGGGAAAAAAGAAGGAAGGAAGGAACGAACGAAGGAAGGAAGGAAGAAAAAAGAAGGAAGGAAGGAAGTTTAGTAATATTTAGTATCTTTTACAGCAGTGTTTTTGCTCCAAAGACTGAATGTGGTGATAGATTTATATTTACAAAGATGGAGTTGAATTGGTATTTTTTTATTGTAATTTTTATCGTTATCGGGATAAATACCAGAAATTATCGTGATACATTATTTAGTCCATACCGCCCATCCCTAGCTGACATTCCTCTCCTGGTTTCTCTCCTAAATTTTGTCCAAACGTCGTCACAGACGTTTCATCCCGGCTGTGAAACTGTGTTTGACAAAATTACCACAATTTGTTTCCTTTGAATCAAACCTCAAAGCCGACCCTCCCTTTTTCCTCTTTCCTTTCCTCTGCTTCAGCATCTGCGTTCACTCATCTCTGAGAAACAAAGGCAGTAATTTACTGCCGTAAACTTCCTCTAGACACATGACATCACCGACGTCAGGGTTAAAAACGGCTGTAGTCGCTCTCATCGTCCCGGTGGGGGGGAATCCTCCGCCGGCTTTGATTGCTAATTGCGCGGCGGTTTCCCTGAATGCTAGCGAGAGTTTGCTTTTATCTGAGCGGGGTCGTTCCCTCGAACCCCCCGGGGTGAAGGAAACCCCATACGGTGAAACGGTACGACGTAGGCACTAAATAATCAAAGGGCAAACGTCTGTGACTTGTAAAGTGGTTTACGGAGCTGGGGGAAATCCTGCGGTGGCTCGACCTCACGCTACCGTGTAATTTAAGTTCTATTACTTCTCACTCTGGTCCAGCTGTGAAAATCCACCGGATTCTTTGGCACAGAAGACGAAATCAGTGTAAAACACGTATCAATGGACCCTGATGGTTCCCAGAGAACGTTGCATTTTGTAATAAATGTCCAAAATGTATTAACTTTGTCATTTCATTTTGTAATAATGCCCCATTTTGTAATAAATTTTGCCACATTATGTAATAAATTATTGCATTTTGAGAAGATTGGAACAGAAAGGAAAAGAGGGTGGGTTTAGGGTTTAGCGTGGGGGTTAAGGTTAGGTAAGTTAGTATATCAATGCTGTAAATCTGTTTTTTTAATGGAGCAAATCTTGAAAAAATAAACATCCATGCTTCATGCTAGCCGTCCCGCTGCGTCCATCGGTTTCACCGCAAATAATTTATATTAAATTATGACCAAAACCCAGATAAAAAGGTTCAGCTTGGAAGATTTTTGTAATAACGGTGGATTTTGTAATAAACGTCCAAAATGTAATAACTTTTTCATTTCATTTTGTAATAAATTTCGCCACATTATGTAATAAGTTATTGCATTTTGAGAAGATTATTATAAAATCCACTTGCAACTTTTTTATTTTCTAGGAAATGTAATAACATGGTGCATTATTTAATAAAACCTATTATTATTGTTGTTTAACAATGAATTTATACAAGAGTGACTTTTGTTGTTTTTTATGCAATTTCACTCAGAGCTATGTAGCCCAATAAATCTATGTATAAGACTCCAAATATAACTTTAGTTTCCTATTTGAAGTTTGTAATTATATAGGCCAATAACAAACAAATAAACTATGTTTATAATTGTTATTACATAATGCACCATGTTATTACATTTTCTAGAGAATAAAAAAGTTGCAAGCGCATTTTGTAATAATCTTCTCAAAATGTAACAACTTATTACATAATGCGGCAAAATTTATTACAAAATGCGTTTGGGCAGTTTATTACAAAAGGACAAAGTTATTACATTTTGGACGTTTATTACAAAATGCACCGTTATTAAAAAATGCGGCTCAACAAGGTACGAGTCTTCAAACCACTTGACTAAGTTTTCAACCACAGGGTAATTTTCATTTCCCTACAACAGCAGGCTAACAATCACAGAGTCATCTGCATATTTCAAAATGAGGCGGTTGTTAAAAGTGCTCTGACACATATTAGTGTGTAAAATGAACAACAAGGGTGTGTGGCTTTAACATCTCACTGCCTGTTACCTCATGTTCATCCATCACATTAATCAGTTCCATTGTTGTGTCACTAACATCGGTACTAGCCCATGTTTTAATCTGTGTACTAAACAAGCGTCTGTGATGCTAGCAGGTTGATTCATCCATCACATTATTAATCAGTTCCATTATAGAGGGAATGTTCGTGACGTCACAGATGCAGGTTTCTTCCACTGAGTGTCAGAAAGACTGAGTGTCGGAAAGACTGAGAGTCAGCGTAAACTTTCAGTTTGAGCAACTAGAAAACATCTCAAATGGGAAAGAGCTGTTGTGCGATCGACTGCACTCATAGATTTAGCAAGAAATCGCAGTTATCGTTTTACAGACTGCCAAAAAATAAGATTAAGAGAGACAGATGGATTGCTGCAATTCTCAGAAACAACTGGATTCCAGGCACCGAAACGTGGATTTGTGGTTCCCATTTTGTATCAGGTAATGTTGGATTTTTGGGTAGCTAACGTTAAACGGTCAAATCATAAAGTTCTGTGTTTTCATCACTTTAATTTCACCAACAAATCCTGCCTTGAAGTCGGACCAAGCGTCAAGACTTTTGTAAGCCTTCAAGCTTTGCTTCGTGTATTTCCCCGGCGTAGAAATTAAGTACTTATAAATATCAGGAAACTGGATTGGTTTCCAAATATTAATGTCCATGGACCACTGGTTCTTGGTAACTGTACGGGTCACTGTCAAGTCCAACCGACGCTAATTTAAGCCCATAATCGGCTGTTATCCCGTCTTCTCCACTAGTTGCACCTGTTTTTGACACTCAGTGTGAGTAAGGGGGCGTAAGTGGGGAAGTGACGTCAATGCAGACCCTCTATCGTGTCACTAACATCGGTACTAGCCCATGTTTTACGTTAATCTGTGTACTAAACAAGCGTCTGTGATGCTAGCAGGTTGATGTTCTGACAGCACGCCTTCGTCGCCGTCGGCGCCGGCCAACCTTCCCGTTCATGATTGACTGAACAAAGTGAACACTTGCTTTTATTTCCAGGGTGATAGCGGCAGCATAGGCTTGCCCGGTGCTCCGGGACCGAGCGGAGAGAAGGTGTGATTACCGGAGATGTGGAAGGACGCCTCTTTTTTATTATCCCGGGTCCTACAAAGTCCTGCGGCGGTGCTAACTCTGTGTTTCCGATCTTGATAGGGTGTTGGTGGAATTCCTGGTATCGATGGCTTATCTGGAGACAAAGGAGATCCGGTAAGACGGCAGAGTTGTTGCACGTCAGTGTGATTTACATTGTGAAATCTGAAAGCGGTTAAAAGTTTGCCCCTATTTTGGTGTAATCAGGGAGCAGGAGGCGTCGCTGGAGCTCCGGGAGTACGAGGTCAGGCGGGACTAAAGGTGGGTGAAGGTGGTGTTGGAATTTACAATCAGTTCAAGAACGGCACGTATGCACTCGGACCAGATATGAGGATGGTTAGGGTTAGAGTTAGGTGTTTGGGTTAGGCTTGCGGGTAAGGCTTAGGGATCTGGAATTGGGGTAAGGGTTAATGATTGGGGTTAGGGGTAGGGGTTATATTTGGGGTTAAGGGTTGGGGTTGATTGATTGATTTGACTTTATTTGTTGAACAGGGACCGTACATATTAATGAACACATGTGTAAATATTCATGGTTGTAGCCAGTTATTTCCACCATTAGTCCCCGTGGCAAATTAATGCCAGACACAGAACTGGACACCAGCAGACAAAGGACACATCAAGGACATCCATATCAACAAAACACAACATTAAAAAACACAACTGAGCTATATAAAAAACATTAAGCAATAAAACATGTTACCATTGATAAATCACCAATTAAGTGACCATATAAGTGAAAGTGCTAGGTGCTTTAGTGCTCAGAGTTGTAAAGTGCTGATGCATATTACACATTGCACTATTGCACTTTTCTGGCACACACTGACATGTGTTGCTGATGTTATTGCACAAGTTGGCATTATATGGACATAGTTGTAATTATGTATACACCATTGTACATTTGCATACATACTAAATGTATGTAATGATACAGTAAAGGGTCACGACAAGACTTGTTTATCACCAGCAACACCCCCCAGGGTTGGGGTTAAGAGTTGGGCATTGGGGTGATTGTTAATGATTGGGGTCAAGGGTTGCGGTGAAGGGTTGGAGTTAGGGTAAGTGTTCGGGGTTGGGGTTAGAGGGTTATGGATTTGGAATTGGGTTGAGGGTTAGGGGTTAGGGGAAGGAAGTTGGGGTTAGGGGTTGCGGTTTAGGGTTGGGGTTAGGGTTAAGGGGTTAAGAGTTGGGGTTAGGGTTAATGATTGAGGTTAAGGATTAGGGTTAGGGTTCGAGACCCTGCCTGTTGAAAGACTTCCGCATGGTTGAAACTATTCCCAGATCCAGGGATGTCTGGCTGTTACTTGTGCATTCTTCCTAACACTCACTCCATCCATCCATCATCCATCTCTAAGGACAAAACTGTTCCCATCATTCCGAACAACCCTTGACTGCTAACTTGTTAGCCTTCCTGCATGAGTCAGCAGAAATCTACGGTCAGATCTATGTCTCAGGATGACTCAGCGCTGAAGCCCTCGTTGTTCTGCAGAATCAGCAGCACAAACTTCACTGCCAGTAATTCAATCGTCCTCAGTTCATTTTATTTTACTTTACCGTTCAGGGAATCCAAGGAGACGTGGGAGTTCCCGGAGCGCCCGGACCAAAAGGAGTTAGCGTGAGTAATCGCTGCGTAAGATTTGATGACAGTCCATATAAATTTGGAAAAATTGAAATGATGATGTTGCAATATTTTGTTAAAGGGGGATTCTGGTGAAAAAGGTGCAAAGGGAGCTCCAGGAACCAGGGTGAGTTTAAAAAAAGTTTATCAAAGATGTATCTGGTACAAACACATAACTTTGTTGCTCAAATGTATGCATTTTTTTCATATATATATATATATATATATATATATATATATATATATATATATATATATATATATATATATATATATATATATATATATATGTATGTTTCATATTTTAACCTAAATTATTTTGTTCATACTTAATAAAACTGATATTTGTAGAAGTTTTAGTTTGGAGTCGGTGAGAATCTGAGAATTAGGGTTAGGGTTGGGGTTGGAGTTAGGCTAATTTGCACCAATTATGTTCAAGGACTCAAGACTAAGTCCGATGACACCACCATGACTCTTTATGTCAAACCATTCAAAAGTTTTGGCAGAAAGTAGGAACTATCAAATATGGGCCAATCAGATGAAGGGTGGGCACGCTTTTTGGCGTCTAGCGTCGCCACGGTAACGCTTTTGAAAGAGAAAAGTAATGCTCGTCGTCGCAGGATGGAGACGCACATTTTGATGTATAACACACCTGGGTGCACATTACGGTTCGGGCTGAATTAACTGCTGAAGGAATGGCATAAATTGCGCCAAAATTACACAATTAATTCAAAATGTTCAAAATGGCCGACTTCCTGTTGGGTTTGGGCCATGGCGCCAAGAGACTTTTCTTTAAGTTGTGACATGATACAGGTGTGTACCGATTTTCGTGCATGTACGTCAAACCGTATTGTGGGGCTTGAGGCACAAAGTTTTCTAGGGGGCGCTGTTGAGCCATTAGGCCACGCCCATTAATGCAAACCATTAAATATCACATTTATCACCAGGCCTGGCTTGGTGATAAATTTGGTGACTTTTGGGGAACGTTTAGGGGGAAAAAAGGCCCTCATTTAGTCGGAAAAATAAAAACGAGGAAAAAAATAAATAAATTAATTAATTAAAAAATTCCTACAGATACTATCGGGCCTTCTCACTGTCAGTGCTCGGGCCCTATTAATAATTAATTTTATTTAGAGGCGCTTTTTCAGGTCACCTTAGGTCACCTTACAAAAGATACAACATACATTTTATAAGTTAAAATACAATGAATCCAAAAAAACAAGCAGCAACAGACAGTTATTCCCAGCTCGTCCTCAGATCTGAGACGGAGGTTCAAGTTTAACCTGAACCAAAGTTAAAACCTGAAAACAAACGGATCTTCTCACGGGGGTTTGAACTGAAGGCGTGATTGTTGAAACAGATGCAGCTTCTTGATTCACTCAACACACTTCCTGTCTGGAATTCTGTGGGGGCGTTTGGAACGTCTGAACTTTCCTAAGACCTAAACTCTTTTCTGATTATCAACACGGCGTTAGAAAAGCATCAAAAGTGCATTGTGATAACCTTTAACATCCCTCCAGTTACATGTTACCTTTTAATTTATCTCCATTTTACTGAGATACAAGCTTTTATTTCCATTTAACAGGTGAGTTTACAGAGTATAAACTCGCCAGCTGACTGATTACTTTTCCATATGAAGTAGGTGAAAGGGTTCACCGCACGTTCAAAGTGTTTTTTACTTCCACACAAATTTGGACAACTTCCTGTCAGTGAAAGCTACTGGAAATGTATAGATATATAAATATAAGATATATGAATGAGTAAAAGAGACAGGTGACTAAACGGAGCCTCGTGAGATCAGAGTTTGATTGAAGAGTCAGGAAGTTTCCACGGTGCAAACGGCAGCGCTTACGAGGCAAAGCGAGTTCATCCGTCAAACTCACTTCCTGTACAAGACAAGTGCTTTACATGAAAAATGCACTAAAAAGAAATCAAATTCACAGGTTCATTCTTATTCAAACGTACCAAACTAATGTACGACTGAACGTACTAAACTAACGTACCAAACTAATGTACCAAACTAACGTACGACTGAACGTTCCAAACTAACGTTCCAAACTAACGTACCAAACAAACGTACGACTGAACGTTCCAAACTAACATTCCAAACTAACGTTCCAAACTAACGTACGACTGAACGTACTAAACTAACGTTCCAAACTAATGTACCAAACTAACGTTCCAAACTAACGTACCAAACTAACGTTCCAAACTAATGTACCAAACTAATGTTCCAAACTAACGTACCAAACTAACGTTCCAAACTAACGTACCAAACAAACGTACGACTGAACGTTCCAAACTAATGTTCCAAACTAACGTACCAAACTAACGTTCCAAACTAACGTTCCAAACTAACGTACTAAACTAACGTTCCAAACTAACGTTCCAAACTAACTTAATAAACTAACGTACCAAACTAACGTTCCAAACTAACGTTCCAAACTAACGTACCAAACTAACGTTCCAAACTAACTTAATAAACTAACGTACCAAACTAACGCTCCAAACTAACGTTCCAAACTAACGTTCCAAACTAACGTACGACTGAACGTACTAAACTAACGTTCCAAACTAACGTTCCAAACTAATGTACCAAACTAACGTTCCAAACTAACGTACCAAACTAACGTACCAAACTAACGTTCCAAACTAACGTTCCAAACTAACGTACCAAACTAACGTTCCAAACTAACGTTCCAAACTAACGTACCAAACTAACGTTCCAAACTAATGTAATAAACTAACGTTCCAAACTAACGTAATAAACTAACGTACCAAACTAACGTTCCAAACTAACGTACCAAACTAACGTTCCAAACTAACGTACCAAACTAACGTTCCAAACTAACGTACCAAACTAACGTTCCAAACTAACGTACCAAACTAACGTTCCAAACTAACGTACCAAACTAACGTTCCAAACTAACGTACCAAACTAACGTACCAAACTAACGTACCAAACTAACGTTCCAAACTAACAATATCCATGCACTCACACACACTTATGTTTTTGTTATTAGTTTGCCATCACTTTTGTGTAGTTTTGTTTTTGTAAGTTAATCTTGTGTTCTTTATAACATGTGAAATGTTAATAACTTCGGTGGAGCTTCAAATAAACCCATTGGGTTTTTTGCCTCTCTTTTTTGTATAGTATTTATCTCTGATATTTTCTTGTATATCTTTAAAACTGTGCAAAACAATGAACTAAATTAAACTAAACCAAGTTAGAGTTTAAAGGTAGAAATGAAATACAGACAGACATAAGTTAAGAAGAACTAAAGAAAGAGATGCTGTCTTACATGCCATAACTATGACTCAGCAGTTTGTGTGGGCGACTCGGTCCAGATTTAAATATCTAAAACGTATGAAATGCAGCTCAGAGCTAATTTGTTATGAAGAAACAACTTCAAAACTAAAGGAATATTTCCTATAGTGCTCTGTAAGCTCAGTTTATATTTGACATTTAAACCCGATAAGTCCGTTTAACAACTGGTGGCGGAGAGTCACCAGATTCCAGCTGGAGCTTTAATGTCCAAAGCCTGTTCCCTTAAAAACACATCAGAGTGTTTGTGGTCACATGACCGCGCCGCCTCTAGTCCAGACATAAGACAACGCTGAACAAACGGACGTAAAACAAGAACGCTGCACCATTTCATCACTTGCAGCCACGTAAATATAAAAATGTTCAGTTCCATTTGTCTGAAATCGTCTCCTACTCGCTACGTAGCGCCACCGCCGTTCTGCAGTAACAGGAATCAACGCAAGCGTTTACATGGAACTGATAACTTGATCTGGCTTTATGTAGCTCAGCACTACTCAGAGGAAAAACCCCTTTCTTGAAATTTCCTCAAGGTTTGGTTTATTTGTTTATTGAATTGGATCCCCAGTAGCTGCTGCTACTCTTGCTGGGGTCCACACACAACAAACATCAGATAAGACACAATAAATCAACAAAACATCACATGAAACGGTATAGGCTTCAAATTAAAACAAACTAAAGTACACTAAAACTAACCATCACAATACATTGAACTATATCCCATAATTCCCTCAGATTTAGATAACATTTGGATTCAAATTAATGTGTTTTTTAAACAGTTTTTTAAAACTTGCCTTAGTCGGTGCTTCAATAATCATAATTGTCAACTTGTTCCACACGGAAAAAGCCTGATATATTCTAGACCTCCGGACTGCACGGTACGAGCAGCTTTTTCCATAAACTCCCTAAATTCACTACATCTTGAGGTGTGACGACGTTCCTGCGCCGCAAACACCGTAATTACAAGTCAACATTCATCTGCCGCCTTGAAATCCAGCTTTGGGTTGAATCTGAGAAAGAAATGGCATAAATTTCGCCAAGATTACACGATTAATTGAAAATGGCCGACTTCCTGTTGGGTTTGGGCCATGGCGCCAAGAGACTTTTCTTTAAGTTGCGCCGCCGGGTGGGGGGGGGGGCCTCGCAGGCGGTGGGTTGCCTCCCTCCTACTTCTCCCCTCTGTGGGGTTGCCGGTGGCCTGGGTTCCGGGCTCTTCCTTGTCGGCCTCTGGTCTCGCGGGTGGCGGGGTTGCTCCCCCCCCTCCCCCACTATAGATACACTTCAGGTGGAGCTTTGTTTGGTTTATTACACACACACACACACACACACACACACACACACACACACACACACACACACACACACACACACATATAGTCATTTAGTCACATGCACACACACACACACACACACACACACACACACACACACACACACACACACACACACACGCATGATCATATACATACACACACACACACATAGACATACACACTGGCTTGTTCACCTGCATGCTGGCTCTCTAGTTTTTGGGTTTAGGTAGCGGTAGCGATAGCTTAGCTCAGACTGCGATCAGATCTCAAGATTTAGGTCGATTGCTGTTATTGTTTTGGTTGGCTCCGTGCCGGTTTCGTGCTTTGTTTGTGGTTTTTTGTTGCAGATTTCCAGTGCTTGACGTGTGTCTCCGTGTGTTCCTGCTTCCTGGATTGGCAGTGGATGTCGTCACCCCCCCCCAAAAAAAAAAAAAAAAAAAAAAAAAAAAAAAAACCACTGGGTTTGTATGTGTATATTTATGTATGTGTACGCATATGTGTGCGTATATATATGTATATATTACATATAGTAATAATGCACATATATACACTTTTGGTTTCTACCGTCATGGTATCAATCAATAATATGTGTGCAGACAAGGTAAAAAAAAAAAAAAAAAAAAAAAAAAAAAAGTTGCGACATGATACAGGTGTGTACCGATTTTCGATTTTCACCAAGCCAGGCCTGGTGAAAAATGTGATATTTAATGGTTTGCATTAATGGGCGTGGCCTAACGGCTCAACAGCGCCCCCTAGAAAACTTTGTGCCTCAAGCCCCACAATACGGTTTGACGTACATGCACGAAAACCGGTACACACCTGTATCATCTCACAACTTAAAGAAAAGTCTCTTGGAGCCATGGCCCAAACCCAAAAGGAAGTCGGCCATTTTGAACATTTTGAATTAATTGTGTAATTTTTGCCGCAATTTATGCCATTCCTTTGGCAGTTAATACGGCCCGAACCGTAACGTGCACCCAGGTGTGTTATACATCAAAATGTGCGTCTCCATCCTGCGACAACACGCATTACTTTTCTCTTTCAAAAGCATTACCGTGGCGACGCTAGACACCAAAAAGGGCGTCCACCCTTCATCTGATTGGTCCATATCTGATAGTTCCTACTTTCTGCCATAACTTTTGAATGGTTTGATATAAAGAGTCGTGGTGGCGTCATCCATTATTATCAGCCTTCTGATTGGTCCCAGAAACATCCGGTTCAGAATATCCGGTTGGACCAAACAGCCGTCTCTCTCCTTCACATCAATGGAAAAAGCCCAGTTTTTACTGCCTTATATCAACATTTAAATCACTGGATTATTTTTATTAACTTTTTTTTTGTAAAATAAACACTTTGGAGCAAACTGCACAGTGTGGTGAGGCTGAGTATTTTTATCCCCAAACTGGCAGGAATCCGGTCTTCCAAAACAGAGTGGGCTCGGCAGCAGCTACAACCGCTAAAGCTTTTATTTATTTATCTTAAAATGGTTAAGCGGTTGTTAAAAGTTGTAAAAGTGACACCTGCCACCCAGAGAGAATCACAGGAAAACATTTCCTCCCAAAACCAACCGTAAATTAAGAAAAATGCCTGTTTTGGATGAAGCTATGTGGACGGCCAAACCTCCCACCCTGCTATCAGCTAAACTAATGAAAATATCTTTTTTTATCTCGAAAACCTCAGTTTTTAAACTCATTACACGGAACCTGAAGTACTTTTTATTTATATCTAGTTGCTGTCGATTTTATTTGGTACATTAATTAAAAATAAAGTTATGTAAAACCCTGTTTTTTACAATGGAAGTGGACGGGAGAGATGATGGTTTGACCTAGCAACGGGGCAGATAGTAGATAGCATATAGCAGATAGTAGATAGCAGTTAGCAGTTAGGAGTTATTACTTAGCAGATAGCAGTTAGCAGATAGCAGATAGTAGATAGCAGTTAGCAGTTAGGAGTTATTACTTAGCAGATAGCAGTTAGCAGATAGTAGATAGCAGTTAGCAGTTAGGAGTTATTACTTAGCAGATAGCAGTTAGCAGATAGCAGATAGTAGATAGCAGATAGTAGATAGCAGTTAGCAGTTAGGAGTTATTACTTAGCAGATAGCAGTTAGCAGATAGTAGATAGCAGTTAGCAGATAGTAGATAGCAGATAGCAGTTAGCAGATAGCAGTTAGCAGATAGCATATAGCAGATAGCAGTTAGCAGATAGCAGATAGCAGTTAGCAGATAGCAGTTAGCAGATAGCAGTTAGCAGATAGCAGGCAGCAGTCAGCAGATAGTAGTTAGCAGATAGCAGTTAGCAGTTATCACTTAGCAGATAGCAGTTAGTAGATAGCAGATAGCAGATAGTAGATAGCAGATAGCAGTTAGCAGATAGCAGTTAGCAGATAGCAGATAGTAGATAGCAGATAGCAGTTAGCAGATAGCAGATAGCAGATAGTAGTTAGCAGATAGCAGATAGCAGTTAGCAGATAGCAGATAGCAGTTAGCAGATAGCAGTTAGCAGATAGCAGTCAGCAGATAGTAGTTAGCAGATAGCAGATAGCAGTTAGCAGATAGCAGATAGTAGATAGTAGTTAGCAGATAGCAGATAGCAGTTAGCAGATAGCAGATAGTATATAGCAGATAGTAGATAGCAGTTAGCAGATAGCAGTTAGCAGATAGCAGTTAGCAGTTAGAATTTAGCAGATAACAGATAGCAGATAGTAGTTAACAGTTAGCATATAGCAGTTAGCGGATAGCAGTTAGCAGATAGCAGTTAGTAGTTGGAAATTTCCCCTCTGGGGGACTATTAAAGGATTTCTTATCTATCTTATCTTATCTGAAAGTGGTTAGCAGATACTACTACTCCTTTTTGCACATATAAATTGACATATTAAGTATTAAATGATGAAATTCTTTGTTTTTTGTTTGCTCTGTTTTCTTATCATGTCTTTAATTGCTGTCTTTTACATGTACTTAATAAATAAAAATCAAATCAAATATAATTACAACAAATCTCTTTCCTTGAATGAAAGGGAACAGAAAGAAGACTAAACTTATTTTATCTGTCCCTTTTTCCTAAGAAATCACATTTCAATAAATGTAATAATAAAAAACAAAAAAAAACAAACAAATTAAGTAAATAAAAAAAACAATTTCCAATAAACTTAATTAAAAAATAAAGTGTACAACAAAGTTATAAAATAACACAAAACCCGGTTTGTGTTTCAGGGCGAGGAAGGTCTGGAGGGAATTCCAGGAAAACCCGGAGTTCCTGGGAAAGAAGTAAGTTTCTGCCGTTATGAACTAGTTTTGATTTATGCTAACCTTATATGAGCCATCTTTGTATTGATTTTGTTTTCATTGATCAGGGAGCCCGGGGTCTGGTTGGAGCCAGCGGGCCCAGCGGATTCAAAGGAGACAAGGTTAGCTAACGCTCTCACCCTCCATTCAGACATGATGATATTAAGTTCTGCTTTAGGATCGAATTTAAGGTTCTCTTATTAGTTTTTAAATCTCTTAACGGTCTCGGTCCTTCTTATCTGTCTGATCTGCTTTTATCATATAAACCCACCGGCCTTTTAATCATTCCCATCATTTTTTTTCACACCGAGTACGAGTATTTTAATTTGTGTACTCGCCAATACCGAGTACCGATACGATACTTCTACCACAAAAATAACTAGGCTAAAAATGCAATGAAAAATGCAACGAATTGGAAGACAGGTTTTATTTGCAACAGAAATTCAATTTTAAACAAAACTCAGCCTGCCGGGCTTTCCTCCGCGGCCCAGTCACGCTGGGAGTGCTAGCCCCCCCCTGGCTAGCGCCACGGTCAGCCCGCAGTCTGTCTTGCTTCTAACGTCGTCGCTTATTTTGAAATATGTCCACACTGCTGACATCCGGCTAGCATTAATTGTTGCTATCTTGCCTGAAACGGCGCTGCCAGTCTCACTCATGTATCACTCTCTTCTCATCACCACGCTAACCTTAGCCGCCTAGCGGCTAACTGGAACAGCTGCCTGAGCAGCGGCGGCTGCCCCTAGAGTCACTAACCAGTAACTACAACAACAATGAAGTATCGGTGCGTGGTATCGGAGAATTTTTACGAGTACGAGTTTATGAGAGCAGGCGTTGAGATGAGGGAGGTGTGTCAGTAAGTGTGTTTGTGAGCGGTAAGTCCATGAACTTCGCCTCAGAGCTGCTCCTCAGCCAATGTCCTTAATATCAGACGGCTCGGTCAGTTCTGAAACAGGTCCACAGATGTTCCTGAGAGGGGAGGGTTAGTGGGGGCAGAGTCACCTTGTTTACATTCCACCAGAGAGATTGTGACTGGAGCAGCCGGCCAGGCTGCTCCAGTCAAGGCCAGATTATACAATCAACAATTGTATTGAAAAGAACAGACAGACTCAGTAATTTTCCGTCTGCCTTCATGCTCTGGTTCATCAATAGCGACTCCAATCAGACGAATTTGTGATCAATTCCCGCCAAGCCGAGCTTCCAACTTCTCCAAGATCTTCTCCATCTTGCCAATGAGCTCAAAGACGCCGCCAGCCTGAGATTCTGTTCAAGAATCACATCCAGCTTACGGCTTTGCTCCCCCAACGTTAAAGTCTGAGTGTTGATCACCTTGCTTGATCCTTCAGCCACGTCCGGCAGCTCTGAAAGAGCCAGAACAGCTGTCGACGACTTACGCGTTTGTCGGTAGACCAGGAATCCCCCCACTCCAATCAAGAGAAATCCTGCTATCATAAATCCAATTATGAAACATCTTCAACGTCCTCGACAGACAGAATCGCCAAACACAACGGTTTCCAATGTTTCCAGGAATCCATTGTGTATCCAGCAAAAAATGTCCCATCGGGGCAGGAGGGCTCCCTTACCCCCTGACTTCTGATTGTGCTGAGAGACCAATTAATCAATTCCATGATTGTAAAGTTTCGGAGGAGTGAAAAAGAGAGACTCTGAAGACGAGAGGACAAAAAGCAGCAGCAGATAGGGAGGGAGAGGAGCAGAAAAAGTGTCCGCCTTCGCCGAGAGCCGGAAAAAGAGATCCTGCTTTCTTGTAGCTTGTAGCTCCAGTGTTTCCTCATGGGGAGCCTCTATGCTGGGAGTGACTCTGACCCTGTGGATTTTGCATGAAAGCGCTTAAAAGGAACCCTGGTTATTAAGACTTGTAGTCCCTAATTAGCCACAATTGTTCTCTTAATTGCTTTAAAAATCTACAATGTTCATCACATATTTTGACCTGCGGGAGGCGCCATGTTTTACTTGCGCAATGCATTCTGGGGGCGATGACGTACAACGGTGGCTCTGGGAAGATAAGCCGCGTTAGTTTAACTGGGACAGGTATCCAAAACATAGATGAGTAGCATCTCCCGGCCGTGGAGGCTGACGAGGGAGCCCATAAGACGTCTCGGTTCAGGCAAACTGGATCAAAGTTCTGTGATGCACGGGAGATCTGCAAAAATGATCAAAGTCGTGCGCATCTTACCAGTGCATTAGACTCCTGCGTAGACGGCGTAGGCTACGCCGTCTACGCAGGAGCCTACGTAGCCGTAGACGGCGTAGCCGTGGCTCTATGAGCCTGCAGCACACCGCCATCCGCTCTCCGCTCTCCTCTCTCGCCGGGATGGAGCAGCGGTGGGCAGGATGCACGTTTGGGTGGGCATAGCCCACCCCTGCCCCCCCTAAAACCGGCCTCGGTGCTGGGTTTTGATGGTTTGATGACAGACCAGAGGCTGAGGGGACTGTCCCGGGACTTTGACGAAACGGGAGGCGCAGACTTCGCTTCAAATAGGCAAGAACATCTTTATTTAATTTAATGACGCCAGATCTGGCTGGGGTTTTTATTGTAGCATCGGCTATCTGCTAGTTGAAACGTGTGGTCGGTTAGTCTATCTGAGTTTCATGGTGTTTTTATAGTTCATGCTGTATGGTGCGGCACTTTTTTTTTTTTTTTTTTACTTTTTTGTAGGTGCTTCGTCACCTTAATGTTTGGCTGTGTTTTGATCTGTGTTTCTGGTGCGCCGTCACCTGTTTAGCTGTGTTTTCATCTGTTTCTGGGGGTCAAAACAGTGGACGGGGGCCAGCAGGTGCCACCGTCTGACGTCACTACCCAGAATGTAAACAACAATGGCGACCTACGAGTTAAATTATATTTTCAAATTTTATAAAAACGAAGACATCAACAAGGTTTTTTATATCACATTGTTGTAATTGATACCAACATTTATCTTTTAAGACCTACATGTCTTAATAGCCAGGGTTCCTTTTAACAAATAAAGTTTGATTTGATTTGATGATGTGAATCGTCTTAAAGAGTCATCATTCCCAGATTCCCAGCTCCGGGCTCCGTCTCCAGACATTCCTCCGTCTCCTCCGTCTCCTCCGTCTCTGAACCATCAAAGTTCCTCCCACTCGTTTGTCTTTGGGAATAAAGAGCAGATTCATTTGTCTGTCTGTAATTACTCTGTAATCACTGGCTTTGATGATTGTGTCGGCGGTGCGCTCATGTTTACACTAGAGCACCCTGGGGTGCCCAGACGCCCCACACACACGGACACACACTTTCCTCAAGTACACACTTTCCTTAAGTACACACTTTCCTTACGTACACACTACTTTACCGTGACTCATCTTTCTACTGCGGTAGCAGCCGTGTCATTAGCGTTAATCACCTGGAGCTTTTCTTGGTTCTAATGACGGGTGTAAACTGTTTCAGGGCGAGCAAGGACTTCCTGGATTACCTGGAGATGCGGTGAGTACAAATACTACCAGAAATACACAATAATACTACCAGAAATACTACCAGAAATACACAATAATACTACCAGAAATACTACCAGAAATACACAATAATACTACCAGAAATACTACCAGAAATACACAATAATACTACCAGAAATACTACCAGAAATACACAGTAATACTACCAGAAATACACAATAGTACTACCAGAAATACACAACACTGACACTCCCTGCTGGAGAAGTTCTGATGTTACAGTTCAGAAAATCAAGCAAGGACATTAGGATAAAACACTGACGTTAGCTGGTTAGCATGTTAGCTCGTCACAGCTTCATGTCTTCGCTTCATCTCAGCAGTTTCAACGTTTTCTCTGTTTTCACTTCAGGCTCAATGGGCAGGCGTTCGCGGTGACAAGGTGAGTAATTGTTGAACATTTGTGAAATGGTTTAGATCTAAATTCCAAAAATATCCAAAAATAGCACTTGCTAAAAAAAAGCGCTGCTGAGCAGGATCCAAACACCAGATTTGTCTTTAATAGCTTTCTGCTTGACAATTCGGTCCGTTATCAATTCCCTTATCGATTCTCATTTGAAAAAAGGACAATAATGAGGCAAATGGCGGTAATGTTGTTAGCATTTCCTCGCTGTGACAAAATATTCCCTTAGCAAGTGTTGCTAGTTAGCCTGTTGTCGTCTTTTTTACTGAAATATAACCAGACTTTTGTGTGTCTGTATCGTTTGGGCGGCATATTTACTATCGATTGATGCTCGTTACGCAACATGACGTCATTCATGCTAACTGGAATCGAAAAGGGAATCGTTTGAAAAATATGCAGACGATTCCAAGGAATTGAAACACTGGGAACCGGTTTTAAACAAGAACCAGTTCTCGATTCCATCACTAATCTGATCAAAGACCCTTAAAGTCCTTAGTGACTTATAGGGATGGGAATTGATAAGATCTTTACGATTACAACTCCATTTTCGTTTCTGCTTAACAATTTGGTTCTTTTAATATTTTTTACATTTTATTTTATTTATTGTTTTTACTTTATTTTATTGTTTTATTTATTTTATTTTTATTTTTATAATTGTTTTTATTTTTTTTTTTTGTTTCTTTTAAATTTTTTTATTTTATTTTAATTATTTATTTATTTTTTATTTTTCTGAATGAGTGTATACCCGATCGCAGAATTGTTCTATTCGGATTTATTCGATCTATTCGGAATAAACCAGCCACTTACTTACGAATTAAGTTTAATTCAGAACAGCCATTTTCATTCAAAATTAGGTGTTAAAATTAGGTGTTAAAAGTCGAGAAAAAAGTCGAAATTTTGAGAAAAAAGTCGGAATTTTGAGAAAAAAGTTGAAATTTTGAGAAAAAAGTCGAGAAAAATGTTTAAATTTTAAGAAAAGAGTCGAAATTTTCAGCACCTTAACAGATATTTATGCAGGTTCCTGGAAATGATGGTATTTTTCTAAACGTATAGGGGAAATATCCGTTTTATTAAATATGTGGAAACGTGGCCTGAGTTTCTAATCCTGTACTTGTCAGGTACTTACCAGCCACTTACTTGGGAATTAAGTTTAATTCAGAATGGCCATTTTCATTCAGAATCAGGTGTTTACATGGTATTTAATTTTAATACTGAATTAAAGAGGAATTAAAGTTCCCATGTAAACGCAGCCTTAGTGATTTATAATGAATCCAGTTCTTATTGTTCCAGGGTGAGGGTGGACTCCCTGGACCTCCTGGAAGAGACGGAGCTCCTGGACCTCCGGTAAGAACCTGATCTCTTCATCTCCAACCCTACGAGGATTCTGATCTTTTTAAAATCCAGTTTTGATGTTGATGTTCCTTCCAGGGAACTCCTGGGATGCAAGGACTTCCAGGGGAGATGGGAGAGAACGGCCAACGGGTAAGAAGTGTCATGGTTGGGGACTAACGTTTAAATGTGGCTCGTTGTCCCCAGAGAAACATGACTCTCTGTAGATAGTTCCTTATATTCATCTTCATGCTAATAATAGCTGATTCTGCAGCTCTTATCAGTGTTTTGAATGATTCAAATCCACGTTTTAGTTCAGACTTTTCCCCTTCCGACCCATTTTCTATCAGACCCAGTAGCTCCACATATGTTGGTCCTAAACGCCCACGGATATGTTTCCTGTTGTCCTCCAGGACCACTTAGCTTCTCGTTAGTGTGTGTTCAGCTGCTCAGATCGGAGGTTTAATCCAGGTTTGAGTCCAGGTTTCTCTGGCAACAACGTTAAGATGTTGATAACAACAAACGGGACTTTTCCCTCAGCTGGTTCAGTTTTTACAGTCAGAACCAGAGCCAGAGTCGTACAACTGAGATTTAGCTTCCGTTGTGGAGCCTCGTTCTCCTTCTGCTGGACATGTGGAGGTCCAGTTCTTTTCACCGCAACGGACCGATGCAGAGTTCACTCTAAGATCCACCTGTCAGTCCCCGCTCCATCCTTCCTGTCCTTGTGAACTGGTTTCTCTCTGGAGACCCCAGTTCTCAGCCCAACACAGTCTCACTCCGACGAACGGTCACGAACCTTTGGCGACACCTACTGACGCAGAAGGGTACGACTTGGAGGAGCTGACTATCTTCACTCTTATCCCTTTTCCACCAAACCGGTTCCAGGCTGGTTCTGGTTCTGGTTCTGGTTCTGGTTCTGGGCCAGTGCTGAGTTTGGAACTGGGCTTTCTGTTTCCACTGACAAAGAACTGGATCCAGACCAGAAGAACCGGTACCAAGGTGGCACCAACTCTTTACTGGAGTACAATTTAGAGAAAAAAGTCGAAATTTTTGTTTTTTAACTAAAATGGGAGGCCAGACTGCTCTTCATCTAGACCAGGGATCAGCAACCCGCGGCGCTAAAGAGCCGCATGCGGCTCTTTAGCGCTGCCCTAGTGGCTCCTGGAGCTTTTTCAAAAATGTTTGACCTTTTTTTTCCTTTTTTTCTTTTCTTTCTTCTTTTTTTCTATTTTTTTCCTTCTTTTTTCCTCTTTTCATACTTTTTCCTTTCCTTTTTAATCTTGACATTTCGACTTTTTTCTCGAAGTGTATAATAAAAAATAAATCTTCCCCCAGTTATAACTAATATAGAAACATGCAGCATGTGTTTCTTCATTCTAATTCTGATACAAGACTTTTCATTTTTTGTGGCTCCAGAAATATTCGTTTTTTGTGTTTTTGGTCCAATATGGATCTAAAACATTTTGGGTTGACGACCCCTGGTATAGACCAGACATGGGCAAACTACGGCCCCCCGGCCACATGCGACCCGTTAGGCTTTTTAATCCGGCCCACCGGACTCGTCCAAATTATAGTAAAAACCTCGTTCATTTCCCTGCAACGCCCTCATTTCCCCACTAGGTGGCGCATTCGCACTCAAACACATTGTCCGTTGCTGGAGTGGCTCGTGTTTCATGTAGTTTCGTAGTTTCATGTCACCATACTGTTTTTTACGTGCGGTATAGCTGCACAAAACGCCCGTGTTTTACGCGCGTTCATGAACGCTGCAAAAAGCAACGTTTATTGAGTGCGGGAAAAACGCGCACTTTTTACACACAATTACACAATCGAGCTTTGAGTATTTCTTTAAGTAATAATATGTTTTGAATGTTGAAAGTGATTCCATTAATTTTTTAATAAATGTTGATTTCTTTAACTTTGTACCTTCGATTGAAACGTATTAAAAACAGAAGTAATCTCCAGGTTGGATGAATCCAAATGCGTACACTATTTTAATCTATTTACATTTTCTTCTTTCCAGTTTTGTGCAAAATAGAGTGTAAACGCCATAACTTGCATATTCCTTGAGACAAACTTATTAACTTATAAGGACTATTTAGCATATTTGAAAGACAGTCCTCAAATCTGTTAATAAATCGGGTTGTACATTTATTAGCGTGTTCTTATTTTGCTATGAGGTTTGCACAAACTACATGCTACTTTAGTAAATCCAGCCCAAACACTCTGTCACATTTTAGAACCCATCGTGGCCCATGAGTCTAAAGTTTCCCCCCTGATCTAGAAACTCAGAAACTTTCACACTGACCAGGAACCTTTAGCAAGAACCTGCTCAAACAGATGAAAAAACTGTCTTCTCACTTCCTGGACCAAATTATTTGAAGGTTTTTGGCCTTTTCATCACAGGAAAGTGTAAAAGTAGAAAGAGTCTCAACCCTGGTGTGACCCGCGACCTGATCACATGATCCAGGTCGGTTTCTAATCCTGTACTTGTTCCTTTCCAGGGGAAGAAAGGTGAAAGTGGACTCCCTGGAGTGGACGGCCTTCCTGGACCTCAAGTAAGAACCTTTACATTCATTACCGGCTTATTTATTCACCTGTATACGTGTTTCTTCAGTCAGTCCAAAAACTTTTTTAGTTTTGTAGAAGTCAAAAAGAAAAAGAATATAAAAACACATCAGTGTGTTTTATTGTATAGGGATAATTACGACTCCCTGACTTTGATATATCATTTCAAACACACGAGAAAGTGTGTGTGGCTTTTTTTAAATATATGTTTATTGATTTTCAGAATTTCAAAGATACAAAACAGATAAATGAAAAAATAAAAGATAAAACCCTCAAAACGAACAAAACCTGAACAGATTCAGCACATCTCGTAAGAAAATAGTCAAAGTCACAATCACTACAATGAACTAATCATAATTAAAGAAAACTGTACAAAGTAAAAAGTAAAATAAGTAGTAAACACAGCAAGGAGGTTCCCATTGATACATCAGTCTTTTCTTTGAAACCATTGCAATACCACATTTTCTTAAACACGTCTTCCCTGACGAGCAGGAAAGTTAATTATCAGTGTTTGGAAACAAGAGCTCAGTATTTTAACTGAACTACGAAGTCTTATTGTTATTTTATAAGCCAGAACATAAGGGACTACTTTAGTTGGACTAATGTTCCTGCTTCCTGGTTTAGCTGTGGCTCCATTCTGCCCTCTAGTGGCCGAACGGAGGGATTGACTCCTCCAGTGGATTTCTAACGTTTTACAATCACACAGGGATTTAAAGTCTACATAGTGATAGTCAGAGGTGGAAAAAGTACAAAAATATTGTACTTAAGTAAGTACTTAAGTACAAATTTTCTCCTTGAAAATTACTTAAGTAAAAGTAAAAAGTACCTCAAATTAAATATAATAAAGTACCAAAAGTACATGGTGTAAAATGTACTTAAGTACAAAAGTAAAAAGTACAAAGTACAAAATTCAAAGTACAAAATTATTTTCAAAAGGATTGCAAAGAAATGAAGAATCCAAGAATTTGCTTACAACTCTAAATAATGGTGATATTATTCTGACCCCTTTAGCGTTTGTTTCCATTACCCCATTTCAATTTCGTCGGCCTGAGCGTCGGCTGCCGCTCAAGGCTGATTTATGGTTCCGCGTTACACCAACGCAGAGCCGTACGGTGCGTGTCGCCGCGTACCCTACGCCGTAGGCTCTGCGTCGATTTAACGGTCCTCGACGCGACGGCGGTTCCTCCGGCCTTCCGGCCCGCCTCTGCAGCGCAACTCCGCCGGGAGATGCGTCTCCTTCTCGGGGAGGCCAAGTCGCCCTGTCCGCCCCAGGTGTCTCGTCACGGAGCCGCCGCCGGACAATCACGGGCAATTCACTCGCCCCCCTTCCTTCCCGTCCGCCTTATGGTTACGCGTTAAATTGACGCACACCTTACGCCGTAGGCTACAGCGTAGGGTGTGCGTCGCTGCGTCCCTACGCCGTAGCTCTGCGCCGGTGTAACGCGGAACCATAAATCAGCCCCCGCTGTGCTGTTCTCATGCCTACATTTTCATTTAATGTAAGACTTTAATTTGTAGCGAGTAACGACATGTCCAATTTTAAATATAGCGGATTAAAAGTACTATTTTTTTCCTTGAAAATGTAACGAAGTAAAAGTAAAAGTACAGAAAAATGAAAGTATCAATAAAAGTACAAATTCTCAAAAATCTTACTTAAGTACAATAACGAAGTACTTGTACTTCGTTACTTTACACCACTGGTGATAGTCCATGATGACATGATGACCCTTGACCTCTGTCTTCTCTCTTTAGGGTCCCCAGGGCCCCCCGGGGCAGCAGGGCCTGCCGGGACCGATCGGACAGTCGGTGAGTGATCAATCTCAGGTTTTCCTGCTCTTTCTGGAAGAAGAGGATTTATCCTCACTGTGATATTAATGATGTTGAAAAGGAGTCTTGTATTTTATCGTCCTCTGTATCATGAGCTGCGTCAGAAATGATCAATTCTGGTTTTTGTTGGGGAGAAAGAAATATTAAGTATTTTTATTTTATTTATGTATTTATTTTTTAATTTGATTTATTTTGTTTTTCTGGTGTACTTTGTGTGATATTGTATTGATGATTTTCTGTTTCTGGTGTCTTATAATCCTGTAAGGGATGAGTCCTCGGACATGACACAAAAATACAATTCAATCATTTGTTCATTCATGCATTCGTCTGTCCGTCCGTTCGTTCATTCATCCATCCATTCATGCATGCATTCATTTGTTTGTCCGTCCGTCCGTCCGTTCGTTCGTTCGTTCATTCATTCATTCATTCATTCATCCATTCATTCATTCATTCATTCATTCATTCATTCATTCATTCATCCATCAATCAGTCTGTCCGTCCGTTCGTTCGTTCATTCATTCATTCATTCATTCATCCATTCATTCATCCATTAATTAATTAATTCATTCATTCATCCATTCATCCATTCATCCATTCATCCATCCATTCATTCATTCATCCATCCATTCATTCATGCATTCATTCGTTTGTCCGTCCGTCCGTTCGTTCATTCATCCATTCATCCATTCATTCATTTATTCATCCATCCATCAATCAGTCCGTCCGTCCGTCCATTCATTCATCCATTCATTCGTCCATTCATTCATTCATCCATTCGTCCATTCATTCGTCCGTCCGTCCGTTAGTTCGTTAGTTCGTTCGTTCGTTCATTCATTCATTCATTCATTCAATCATTCATTCATTCATTCATTCATTCAATCATTCATTCATTCATTCATTCATTCATTCATTCATTCATTCATTCATTCATTCATTCATTCATTCATTCATTCATGTACTGACCTTCGTTCTGAGCTGACGTCTCTTCTTCTTCTGTCTCTTTAAGGGTCTTCCTGGAGAACTTGGGTTTCCAGGAAAGATGGGGGAACCAGGAAAACCTGTGAGTTGAATCTTTTCACCCCCAAACATGAGAAGATTTCTACTGCTGTGTCTCTAAATGTCTGTTTGCTCTTCAAGGGAGTTCCTGGTAAAGACGGTTTGGACGGACTTCCTGGGAACGACGGAGCCATGGTCAGTACCAGCCTCGTTTTTTCAAAACTCGTTAAAACAGTTTATCCTTTTATTTTAAGGTCAGATGTTTGACTCGGGGGGGGGGGGGTCACAAAACACAAGTGTGTTTTTACAGAAATGTTTCACAAACCTTTCCTGAGATTCTGATGCTTTTTATTGCCTGAAACGTTTAAAATTAAGACTCGTCGTCTTTCAACTTTCTGCTCAGCCTCTACTTCTTCTTCGAATTGTTATAGATTACTTTTGTAATCCTGTATTTGAGCCGGTCTTTGTACGTTTTGACCGTATAGAAACGTAATTCTTGCCATTGTAAGAATGAGATGAACCTGCTGGATCTACTGCCCTTACTGACTAACAACTGCTGCTTTTAGTATTTTACCTTCTTTCTTATCATTTTATTTGTTATTTACTGTTTAATTGTGTCTTGCTGCTTTTAATGTTGATGTTAAGCACTTTTATTCAGCTTGTGTTGAATTGTGCTGTACAAATAAACTTGCATCCACTGAAAACTGTTCCTGGACTGGTTCTTGTCTGGTCCAGGACTAGAAAGGACCAGTTCTTACCGGTTTTCTCGTGTCTCTGCAGGGACCGAGGGGAGAACGGGGGACAGACGGGTTTCCTGGTAAAGGAGGACCAAAGGTACGAGGACTCTGGTCCAATCAGGAAGCTGCTACAGCGACTCTGGTCCAATCAGGAAGCTGCTACAGCGACTCTGGTCCAATCAGGAAGCTGCTGCAGCTGCTCTGGTCCAATCAGGAAGCTGCTACAGCGACTCTGGTCCAATCAGGAAGCTGCTACAGCTGCTCTGGTCCAATCAGGAAGCTGATACAGCTGCTCTGGTCCAATCAGGAAGCTGCTGCAGCTACTCTGGTCCAATCAGGAAGCTGCTACAGCTGCTCTGGTCCAATCAGGAAGCTGCTACAGCTACTCTGGTCCAATCAGGAAGCTGCTACAGCTGCTCTGGTCCAATCAGGAAGCTGCTACAGCTACTCTGGTCCAATCAGGAAGCTGCTACAGCTGCTCTGGTCCAATCAGGAAGCTGCTACAGCTGCTCTGGTCCAATCAGGAAGCTGCTACAGCTCCAGCTAGTGTTTCCATACGCTAAGGTGACGTTGTGATGTTTGTTTCCAGGGCGACGACGGACCTCCAGGACCACGAGGACCTCCCGGAGAGAGAGTGAGTTATAACTCCTTCTTTCATGTGATTGGTTGGTTTAAAGACATGTAAACATTGTTGTTCCTACATGTGTGTTTTATGTTCTTGTGTTTGATTAAAGGGATTGGCTGGTTCTCCTGGACAACCCGGTGTTGACGGAGCGAGAGGAGACAGAGGAGTCGGGGTAAGTCAGACCGTTCTCAACACGTATCCATCCAGATTCACTGTTTCACCTCCTGGCTCCGTGTCCAGGATGAGATCCTCATTCCTCACGGTAGCCGACTCGTGCTACGGGGGTAACCAGTGTTGAGGAATTTATCAAAACCAGTTCAGAAGTCCTTGTGGTGTAGTGAGTTTTATTCAGTAGCCGGCGGTGAGCATGACCAGCACAGATCAGGTCTGAATTGGTGTGCCGACCCAGAGTGGCTCGACGATAAGACTTTTATACTCGTAACTTCAAGGCGCAAAAGGCAGGGAATACACAAGCCAAGTGACAGACAAAAAGTAATTTACAGTTGGATGTGATCTGTGGCCAAATGTCCCCATCGGGCATTTGGCATGACTGTCACTAAGTTCCAAATCGCCCCATGGGGTGCTCTAGTGTTTCAAGTCTGTTTGAGGCAACTTCCAGGTGTCGTCTCTGCAGGGGGGGTAGGAAGCTGAGGTAGGAAGTTGAAACTACTTAAAAGGTGTTGAGTCCAGTTCGGAGCCCTGCAGGAGGTAGGAAGCTGGAACTTCACGTGACCATCTGTCTCGACACCAGACAGGAATGAGGACACGATGTGGTTTAGTGGAGAAATGGTCGACTTTATTGGTCACCAGACCCGGACACGGCAGCCGTCGTGTCCGTGTCTCCGGCAGCCACTCCCTAAAGAAACAGGCAGGGAAGAGAGATTGATTGGACACACCTGTGCCCAATCAGCTGATCCAACCTGCACCACCTGAGCTACCCTGAGCTACCACAGCCTGCCACACTTTTGTACATGATATGAACGATGAAGTAAAGCTTCTTCCTGATCTCAGAGATCTCACATGACTCGGAGACAGAATCAAGGAGACAGTGTTTCCTTATCTGTTTTCATCTTCAAATACGTGATGTATGATGTAAAAATGTGTTTCTGTTTGTTTTTCTCAGGGAGAACGAGGCCTGCAAGGATCCGCTGGTATGAAGGGAGACAAGGGAGACCAGGTACCGTAACAGTTCTAGATCGTTAGTGTCGGGCATCAGTAAGTTACTCCATGTTTATAGGTGTAGTCATGCTAACGGCAAACACACTGTGTGATCTTCTTGTCTCCTCCGTCTCAGGGGGATGTTGGAGAACGAGGACCACCTGGGATTCCAGGAAATGTAAGTTTCTGTTGTGTCTTGTTGGTTCCAAGGAAACTCTTTGGTGGAAAAGGGTTTGAGAGGCAACGGTTCTTCCCTAGCTGCAGTAATCTTTACTATAAATGTTACTAGCAGACTTCATCACTTCATCACGATTACGTTGCTTCAGAAACATGCAGAGACTGTTTTGGCTGCAGGTTCTTGCAGATTTCTCCACAGCAACAGAACTTCCTGTGTAAATTCACTTAATTCACTCCAACAATGTTGTTCTGAGAGCACTAGAGCATTAAACCGGAACACAGACCAGCTGCTACGAACATCGTCCACTCATCGTCTACTGATTTATCGTTGATCCTGCAACGATTTAGCTCATGAGGTTACAGGAGGAATATTAATTAGATGATAAAACAGGAATCACATGCTCCAAATCCTCCTGTGGAACATCCGAACATCATAACATCCATCACACCTGTAGACCAACAAAGACGTTCCTAAACCCCGTCCGTCGTGATAAACTCTGGTGTTTTATGTTCACAGGTTGCAGACGTCATCCCTCAACCCGGGGAACCTGTGAGTACTTTACAGTCCAACATGTGGCCTAAACGATGTTAGGAGATTAAAGATTCACGACTCTTGAAAGCAAATGTTTGGTTTGCTGATAATTGCACTCACACTTTTACCTTTCTACGTCACCTTCACGTGTCCGTTCTTCATTTTTGTCTTCAGGGAAAAACTGGAGAGAAGGGAGAGAAGGGCGATCAAGGGAATCCAGGAGAGATGGTGAGCTGATTGATTTAATCTATTCACTTATTATGGACATGCAAGTAATGGCATGTCCATATTGCAATCGTCCAGAATGGCCCAAAGGGCAATGTTGCTAGCATTTTGCTAACAAGCTAAAGCCAAACAAGTCCCACGTCACACCAGCGGGTGTACAGCATGACCCCGCTCTGATATGGAAAAAAATAATCCCCAAAAAATAAAAGACGCCCGAAAAAACAAGAAAAAACATGAAAATGAAGGCGATATAATGGTATACAGAAAAGGTTTCCCTTTTCTTCTTCTTCTTCTTATTCCGGACGCTTTTTTCGTCCGTTAATGCTGCCCGAACCCCAACGTTGCACCCATGCATGTCATACATCGTTGGATGCGTCTCCATCGTGCCTCGATGGGCATTACTTTTCTCAGTCAAAAGTGTTACCGTGGCAACGCTAGATGCCAAAAAGCGGAAACAAAGGCGAAAATTCGGACGCTTATTGCTCGGCCGAACTTTATCGTAGAGACATCGTTCAAACTTTCAAACACTCGGCCCGATTGGCACTAACGGACCCTACAAGCTCATTATGCCAAATATTACAGTTTTTGCGATATTTAACTTTCAATTTTAAAAAGAATTCCATTTGACTTTGGACGCTTGTTGCTAAGCAACAGGTTATCGTAGAGACATCGTACAAATGTTCCCCGACTCGGCACGCTGTGGACTTCAACATAATCTAATTTCATGAAGCTGGGATTTAAGGAAATTTTATGTCAAAATCCAGGCCAAATGGCCCCATTCATTTGGATGGAGTTTTTTTTACCATGATGAAAAAAACCCCTATCCGTTAACGTAGCCTGAACCAGAACATGCACCCATGCACGGCATACATCGTTAGATGCGTCTCCATCGTGCCTCGATGAGCATTACTTTTCTCAGCCAAAAACGTTACCGTGGCAACGCTAGAGGCCAAGAAGCAAAAAAAAAAAGGCAAAAATTGTTGCGCTTATTGCTCGGCCGAACTGTATCGTAGAGACATCGTTCAAACGTTCCCAGACTCAGTTCAGTTCGGACCCAAAGATCTTTCAACCTCACTATGCTAATTATTACAGATTTTGAGATATTAAACTTTTGCTATGTCTTTCCTTGGATTAAGCTGGAATGATGAATGATTGTCATCTAGTCCTATCTAGCAGCAGCAGTAGTAGAAATAGAGCGTTCCTGTCTTTCCTGTCCTCTCCACCGGCTGGTAAAGTGTAATGTGCTCGTAGTTCCACTAGATGGCAGTAGAGACCAGACTTTAACACCAACGTTGCCTTCTGATGTAGAAAAACCTGCAGTTTTTATTGATTGTATATTTCTGCAGAGCTGGTAGAGGAGCCAAAAATTGTACTCAAGTAAAAGTACTGTTACTTCAGAATAATATGACTCAAGTAGAAGTAAAAAGTATTCATCCAAATAATTACTTGAGTAAAAGTAAAAAAGTACTTGGTGAAAAAACTACTCAAGTACTGAGTAACTGTTGAGTAACGTCTGATTTATTTTTTTAACACAACCATTCAAACAGACAAAAGTACAAAATAATCATCTTCAGGCAAATTAAATCAATAAAATAATAAAATAAATTAAAATGAATAAAAAATAGCTTAAATTAAAATAATCTTAAAGTAAATTCAAGTACTTTAATAAATAATAAAATAAATAAAATAACAGAATAAAAAATAAATTAAGCACAAGTAGCACTACATTTCCAGCCTTTGTACTTTTCTTTTTTAACCAGCAGAACTAGAACAAACATGAACTCATAGAAACTCTGTGTGTGTTTGAGTCTGTGTAAATGTGACAAAACATGCAAAAACAAACATTTATCCCAAAGAATCACCAGTGATGTCATGAGATTGACGCGTACGTGGATAAAAGGGATAAAAGAAAAGTAACAGCTCAACGTGGCCTAATGTAGCGGAGTAAGAGGAACAGTTTCTTCTTCACAAATCTACTCAAGTAAAAGTAAAAACTATAGTGATTCAAAACTACTCCTAAAAGTACAACATTTCCCAAAACTTACTCCAGTAAATGGAACTCGTTACTACCACCTCTGTATTTCTGTCATCTGGAACCATAATAAACCACGCTGCTCTGAATTTCTCTGAATGTCTGAACAAATCTCTGAATTGTGTTTTCTCTCTGAAGGGTTCCAGAGGTTTACCTGGAGAACAAGGTTTCAGGGGACAACCAGGGCCGCTGGTAGGAACCTGGAAAAGTCTGATTTATTAACTCTACATTCATTTAAACTGGAATAAATCTGACCTGCTGCTTTTCATCTCAGGGGCCGAAAGGAGAAACGGGACTTTCCGGAGAGACGGGTCGCGTTGGAGACCCGGTAAGCTGGACAGTTTTTAAATATTCACCTCTTAAAAAAAAAAAAAAAAAATAAATAAATAAATAAATAAATAAAAAATAAAAAATAAATTAAAAAATAAATAATAAAAAAAATAAAAAAATATTCACCTCTTGACACCATGAAGGTTCTATATGGGGTCTGCATTGACGTCACTTCCCCCCCGCACTGCACTGAGAGGCAAAAATGTCTGCAACCAGTGGAGAAGACGTACGGAAGAGTATCAGGGCCAGGCAGGAGAAAAATAAAAATAATATTTTAGACGAGGAAGATTTTTTTTTCATTATGCACTTCAAGAAAAAAGTCGAAATGTCGAGAAAAAAGTTGAAATGTCGAGAAAAAAGTCAAAATTTTAAGAAAAAAGTCTAAATGCTGGGAAAAAAGTTGAATTGTCGAGAATATTGTTGAAGTATAATTTCGAGAGAAAAGTCGAAATGTCGAGAAAAAAGTTGAAATTTCGTGAAAAAAGTGGAAATGTCGAAAAAAAATTTTAATGTTGAGAAAAAAGTCGAAATTTTAAGAAAAAAGTCGAAATGTCGAGAATATTGTTGAAGTATAATTTCGAGAAAAAAGTCTAAATGTCGAAAAAAAAGTTGAAATGTCGAGAAAAAAGTCGAAATTTTAAGAAAAAAGTCTAAATGTCGGGAAAAAAGTCGAAATGTCGAGAAAAAAGTCGAAAGGTTGAGAAAAAATAAAAAATTTCGTGAATAAAATCGAAATGTTGAGAGAAAATAAAAAATTTCGTGAATAAAGTTGAAATGTTGAGAAAAAAAGTTGAAATGTCAAGAATATTGTTGAAGTATAATTTCGAGAAAAAAGCCAAAACTTCGAAAAAAAAATTGAAATGTTGAGAAAAAAGTCGAAATTTCGTCTTTTTTCTCGAAATTGTATTTCAACAAACTCGACATTTCGACTTTTTTCTCGACATTTCGTCTTTTTTCTCGAAGTGCACAATAAAAAAAAAAATCTTCCACTCTCAAACTTTTTTCCTCTTGCCTGGCCCTAATACTCTTCCGTAAAGACGGGATAACAGCCATTTTTAAACTAAATTTAGGTCGAGGTTGCCAGATCTGACAGGTTCCAGCCCTAATGTGATGTAAAACCCACCAAAATACTGGAAAAACAGCCCAAATATCTATTTTTCAGCCCAATTGGTCTGAAACTCGCCCAACCTGGCAACACAGATTCTCAAAACGATTCTCAAAACGATTAAATAAACTCTTTAATGATTAAGATTCAAAAATTAAGACCCTTGGATCGAGATTTAAGACTTTTTAATACAATTTTCAAACTAAATTTAGGTCAAGGTTGCCAGATCTGACAGGTTCCAGCCCTAATGTGATGTAAAACCCACCAAAATACTGGAAAAGCAGCCCAAATATCTATTTTTCAGCCCAATTGGTCTGAAACTCGCCCAACCTGGCAACACAGATTCTCAAAACGATTAAATAAACTTTTTAATGATTAAGATTCAAAAATTAAGACCCTTGGATCGAGATTTAAGACTTTTTAATACGATTTTCAAACAAAATTTAGGTCGAGGTTGCCAGATCTGACAATTTCCAGCCAAAACGCGACTTAAAACCCGCTGGAATAATAAAAAACCAGCCGGAAATATTCCCTCTGTTGAGTTATCCGACGGTAACGAGGTCTTTGTTCCTCCAGGGTCCACCGGGGGGCGCTGGTCTCCAGGGAGTCCGGGGTTTACCAGGAAACGTGGTACGTGGTTTTCTCTCCAGAACCTTTTTCAATCAATTTCACCTCATTAAAAGTCTAATTATCTCTCCTGATCCTGTGATGTGTTTTCCAGGGAATTCCAGGAATCATTGGACCTCCTGGTCCTGCTGGACAACGAGGGGACAAGGTCAGTGTCCTCCAATTTCTTTCTTAATTTAATTTTTTCTAATTTTTTTTATTTTTTTAAATTTTTTTTAACTTTTTTATTTTTTTTAAATTTTTTTTAAATCTTTTTAATTTTTTTTTTATTTTTTTTATTTTATTTTATTTATTTATTTTTTTCTTTCTTTTATATTATTATTTGTTTTAATTTCATTTTATTCTTTTATTTTTTTTTATTTAATTTTTCTTTTTATTCATTTATTTATTTATTTTTTATTGTTTTAATTTTTTTTTCTTTTTTTCTTTCTTTTATATTATTATTTGTTTTAATTTCATTTTATTATTTTATTTTTGTTATTTAATTTTTCTTTTTATTCATTTATTTATTTATTTTTTATTGTTTTAATTTCTTTTCTTTTTTTTCTTTCTTTTATATTATAATTTGTTTTAATTTCATTGTATTCTTTTATTTTTTTATTCAATTTTTCTTTTTATTTATTTATTTATTTATTTATTTATTTATTTATTTATTTATTTATTTATTTATTTATGTATTTATGTATTTATGTATTTATTTATTTATTCATTTATTTATTTTTATGTTCAGTGCGTTTCCCGCTCTGGTTTAAAGTGCAGAATTGTACGTAGAATTTAATGTTAAATTACATAAAGTTTGTCCTAAAAGGCCCTAAAGTCTCCACTCAAAGACTTTCTCTGACTTTGTAACACAATGATGTTGGTTTTTTAATGTAGTTTATCTTCATTGTTGATTCCAGGGCGAGGCTGGAAAACCTGGACAATCTGGACCCCAAGGCCCGGCTGGAGAGCCCGGTTTGACTGGACCTGCAGGACCAACTGGGAAAGGAAAAGACGGACAAAACGTGAGAAATGTTTTGATTAGATGTTGTATGTAAAGTTCTGTATCTGAATAACTAAACAGCAGCGTAGCATAGGGCTGGGCGATTTTGGACAAAAATAAAATCCCGATTTTTTTCTCTGAAAACCCGATTTTCGATTTCGATTTCAATTTTTTTGGTAAAACTACAAAAGACAATGGAATAAATTGTTTCAAATATTTTATCTTTATCTTTAAAGAAAAATAGCAAACAAATTTCCCTATTGGGAATGAAGTGCAATTGAAAGATCCTGTAAATCCTCCTTGAGTTTAGTAAAGTGACAACATTTACCATTTTCTTGACCAAACAAAGATGACTAGACGAGCTCTGTCTGTAAAAAAGGAAAATCCATTTTCCGATTTTCCTTTTTTTATCATCGATTAATAAATCCGATTTAGATTTAAAATCGATTAATCGCACAGCTCTAGCGTAGCTCCTTATGAGCCCGACAAATAGAGACACTTCCCAACATTCATACAGTTTCTTCTTCGATTTAAACCAAACACATTTCATATTGATTCTTTCCCACATTACAGATCTGCAACATTCTTCTTCTTGTTCTTCTTTTTTTAACGGCGGTGGCATCCAGCTTTTAGGTTTATTACCGCCACCTTCTGTTCCGGAGTGTGGACCAAACCGTAGTTTCCCTCTCACCGATCTGCAACCTTTATAGAAAAACACTGAAGCTTTTAAATATTTTTTAGCCCGGTTTTTTCCCCATTTTATCCCCAGTGCTCCTACCTAACAGTCGTGGGCATTGCTCCCTCTACCAACCCCGGGAGGGCCCTGCACTGAGCTCAGGTCTCCTCCTTAACCTGAGGAGTGAGCAGGCCGCATCTTTTCACCAGACAGGGTGGGGTTTCTCCGGCCGGACGTAGCGCGTGGAAGGATCACGTTATTCCGGCCGGATCCTCCCCACCCCATCTGTTCCCCGGTTGGCCAGAGGGGGCATGTATAGCCCAGGACTGTGTGTATGTTTTTGTGAGGGTAGAGAACATTAGATACCCAAGGAAACATGGGGAGAACATACAAACTCCACACAGAAAGATCCTTTCACCAACCCACCAACCAAAGTCATGGGGGAACTAACACGCACTTCAGCGCCCACAGCGTCCCCGGCGGGAATCGAACCCAGGACCTTCTTGCTGTGAGACGGCTGCACTACCTGCTGCGCCACCGTGCCCCCCAGAAAAACACTGAAGCTTTGATAGATTGTTGCTGTTATTCCCAGCTGACTGATGCTACAACATGAGCAGAAACTAATCAGATGTTAAAGGGTGCATGGAGGGCCCTGAACGGGATGACCAGTGTATGGAACTCCAACCTCCCCCGCCAAATCAGACTCAGCTTCTTCTTCGCGACAGTAGAGTCTGTTCTCCTCTATGGCAGTGAATGCTGGACCCTCAAACCAACCCTAGTGAAATCCCTGGACGGGTGCTACACCAGGATGTTGGTGCAGTGCTTAACATCAGCAAGAATGCACATGTAACCAACCGAGTCCTATATGAAGGAATACCAAGGGTGAGCGAAAAGGTTGCTGTACGGAGAATGAGACTTGCAGGCACTGCCAAAGACACAAAGAACTGTCAGCCAGCAAGCTGGTGCTGTGGGAGCCAACACGCGGGCGCCGGTCAAGAGGACGTCCTACACCAACATATGTGGACATACTTAAGAAGGATGCCGGGGCCCAGAGTACCAGCGAACTGGAAAGTTGTATGGAGAATCGGGATGACTGGAGACAACGATGGACGGCTCGTCTGAGGACGACCTAGTAGTAGTAAAGAGAAGACAAACGTCTCCCTTCATCTAACGCTGTCAGTTTGTCCCTCAGACAAGCAAACGCTGTGATGTAACCAGCAGAACACAGCGCCTCCTGGTGGCAGAACACAGGAATATACAGTGAACAAATACAGAACCTTCATCAAAATGCAGAGAAAGTAGTTCCTACCAGAGCCGGATTAACGTAAAGGCAAACTAGGCATGTGCCTAAGGCCTGATTGTCAGGGGGGCCCAGACAGAGGGAAAAATAAATAAATAAAATAAAATAAAAATAGTAAGTAAATAAAAATATATGTCCTATCTACAATTTATTTCAGTGGTAATATATCAATATGTATTAACTAATTAACAATGACGTTTACTTTAACGTTACGTCACATTAATGCCACTCAGTTAAATCCGATGGGAGGACTAAGCGGGACAATTAAGCTATCAGGCTGCAAGGTCTGGTTTATTGTTGGACAGTTTCTAAATGGTTGTGATAAATGTGAAGGGTTTACGTTTGTCTTCTTGTTCCTGTACTTAATCACAGGTGTGAATATGGGCTCCAGGTGAAGGGACTAGAATTTTTATTCACCCAATTCAGGCTCGTTTTCCTTGGCTGTCTGAGCAAATTAGTAGAAAAGTGAAAAAAAAAGTGTTCTTGGTTCAAACATAAAGGTATGGATCAAATTATTTAATGATTGCTTATTTTTCTACAATGTTTCTGTGATTAAATCTGCTTTTAGAATGCAGTCTAGTAAAGAACAGAGAACATAGAGAACAGAGATTAGAGGTGATGCTTGTCCATAAAATAAACATCTTTACCACGACAGCACACTTTGTCTTACTGCAAATTTTATTGGTCTTTGTTGATTTGACTTCTTATTTAACTATTCAATTTAATCAACACATTTAATTAAAATTTTCTGCAAAATGCAATAGCTTAAAACATGTATCTTATTTTACTCTGTTTACATAGCAATGCTGACACCTATTGGTGATTTACTGGTACTAATACTTTAACAATGACACTCTCAATTGATAAGATAAGGATAATTTAATAGCATTTAATAGAGCGGTGTAATAACGTATAAATAATACAAATCAAAAAATAGTCTGATAGACACATGACTTATTTTGGAATACAAAGAACCAACTTGACTATGACTATGCTATGTAAAATGTGAATTAACTTTTATTAGTAACTTTGCTAAGTTTAAGATTTCAATTCATAAATAACATGGATGGAGGGAAGTCTGCCTAGTGTAGTCCATTTATTTAATCCGGCTCTGGTTCCTACAAGAACTTTATCCTACTTTCACCCCTGCCTAATCCTGTCCAGGTTTCAGGGATTCTTTCTGACCATTTTTACTGCAAAGGCATCACAAGATGTGCATAAGTTGTTCTTCTGGTGCTGCTGTTGCTCGTTAAGGCTAATTACAGTCATGTCACGTCCTGTTTCTCTCTACGTGTAACGGGCAGCAACAAGTTAACGACAGAAACGTGTTCATGGTTCATTACGTCTCATGTTTTCCACATGTGGGGCTTGTAAACGTCCCGTTGACGTGACTAGCATGCTAGGAACATGTGGCCGTGCGGCTCCACGTGGAGCTTCATGTTTTACCTGCAGGCGTGTTGCAGAAAGACGTGACTAGCATGCTAGGAACATGTGGCTGTGCGGCTCCATGTGGAGCTTCATGTTTCCACCTGCAGGCGTGTTGCAGAAAGACGTGACTAGCATGCTAGGAACATGTGGCCGTGCGGCTCCACGTGGAGCTTCATGTTTTCACCTGCAGGCGTGCTGCAGAAAGACGTGACTAGCATGCTAGGAACATGTGGCCGTGCGGCTCCACGTGGAGCTTCATGTTTTCACCTGCAGGCGTGTTGCAGAAAGACGTGACTAGCATGCTAGGAACATGTGGCCGTGCGGCTGCACGTGGATCTTCATGTTTTCACCTGCAGGCGTGTTGCAGAAAGACGTGACTAGCATGCTAGGAACATGTGGCCGCGCGGCTGCACGTGGAGCTTCATGTTTCCACCTGCAGGCGTGTTGCAGAAAGACGTGACTAGCATGCTAGGAACATGTGGCCGTGCGGCTCCACGTGGAGCTTCATGTTTTACCTGCAGGCGTGTTGCAAAAAGACGTGTTTTAACAGGAAACCGTTGTAAAGGAACTAAAGCAGCAGATCTGGTTTTACAGCAACTTCCACCTTCGTTGTTCAGTTAAGAGTCTAGTAAAGACATTTAAAGGTCTGGTAACGACGGTCTAAGGATATAGACCAGGGATCAGCAACCCGCGGCTCTTTAGCGCCGCCCTAGTGGCTCCTGGAGCTTTTTCAATAATGTTTGACCTTTTTTTTTCCTTTTTTTCTTCTCTTTCTTTTTCTTTTTTTCTTTTCTTTTTTCCTCTTTTCTTTTTTCTTCCCTTTTCCTTTCCTTTTTAATCTCGACATTTAGACTTTTTTCTCAAAATTTCGACTTTTTCCTCGACATTTCGACTTTTTTCTCAAAATTTAGACTTTTTTCTCAAAATTTTGACTTTTTTCTCAAAATTTCGACTTTTTTCTCGTCATTTTTGACTTTTCTCAAAATTTAGACTTTTTTCTCAAAATTTCGTTACAGTTACAAAATAAACAAAGTTACTGTACATTTCAGTATTTCATACAATCTGTCTGTCATTTGTGATGTTCCAGGGAGATCCAGGACCTCAGGGGATTCAAGGACCTCCAGGACTCAAGGTGAGGCTTTGAGATGCTTTTAACAACTTTTGATGTTAAAGAGATCCTTTAAAAATCAAATGGAATCATTTGTTACTGGGAAAAACTACCAGTACTACTACTACTGTCATTTAGCAGATACTTTTATCCAAAGCGACTTACAAAGGACCTCACGATACAATACACATCACGATACCTGAGTCACGATACGATACGATATTGCGATATCCAAATTTTGCGATATATTGCGATATTGCGATATATAAAGTTTGCTGAAAACTGTAAAAAGCTTTATGGATCTTAAAACCCGAGTTGCACCTTCATCAGATTATAGTGACTATTCATGGGACAAACTGAGTCAAAACAATGTTTTATTATAACTATACAAGCTAAAGTTACAACATATTTGTATATGTTTTTCATATTATTTACATCATATGAAATTAACATTAAATTTAGTATGAGGTTGCTTTAATTATGTGCCAAATGATAATAAACACAAGAAAGATGGAACTAAAACCAAGGACAGGCACAGTGATCAGTCAGTATAGATATAAATCCATAAATAAATAAACCTCTGTCCATTATTTTTACTTTTTTAAGGACAGGCAATTGTGTTATATAAAAAATAAATTATAAAATGAAATAAAACGTGAAATAAAACCTGAGCTCAGTGCAGGGCCCTCCCAGGGTTGGTAGAGAGTGGCAATGCCCAGGACTGTTACTTAGGTAGGAGCACTGGGTGATAGGATGGGAAAAAGATCGGGGATAAAAAAAAAAAAAAAAAAATCGATATTCAAATTTAGAATATCGATATTGAATCAGCTGGAAAAGTATCGCGATATATTGCCATATCGATATTTTATTTAATTTTTTGCCCACCCCTACCTGAGAGAACAACTCAAGCACAAAATCACATTCACACAAGGGTTTTTTTCCTTGCATGGATGAGAGAAGAAGTGAGTTTTTGTGGAAAGCAGCAGACGTGGTTGCAGCGCTCGCTGCTCTCATCACCAACGTCTCTGCTGTGAGACGTTTGATGACACGAGCATTGAATAATTATTAGCACCCGAGCTATGGAAGACAAACCGGTTCTCAGCTGGTTCCTAGGTGAAGGAGTCGTGAACCAGAACCAGCTCTGGAACCGGTTTGGTGGAAAAGTGAGGCTGAACAAGCCGTTGGCTGAGTGTTTAATGAGGAAGTACCAGGTAATATTATGGAAACAACACACGCTTTCTTTTACAGTCCAGTTTTACTTTAATTAATGGGTCAGGGGGCAAACTCTAAGATTGGTAACTCTGCTCACGCTTCTGGGTAAAGTTTGACAACCTTATGTTTTTGCTAGAAGGAACCCCTAGGAGGAATAATAGGGTGTTTCATCTTGGATTGTTTTGCTGGTGACCACTGGAGGCGCTGTAACATTCAAATAACGGCCAGAAAAGTCAAAGAAAAGTCTCTTTCTGGGCGTGACGTCACGGCTGTGTCCGTGCACTCCATGGATGTATTATATTAATATATATTATATAATTATATTATATTAATACATGCATATGGTCCAAATGTACAGTTTATGCAAAATCTTCAATGTTCAACATTTTATATTTAGGGAAATGGATAAAACATCAATTGAAAAACATTTTTTTTTAATTGTATTGCTATATTTTGTCCAATATTGGTTAAAAAATATGACTTTTTTATAGGCGTTTCTAACACACACATAATAAGCATCTTTTTTCTTTTTCTTTTTTTTTTACAGTGAAACACATTTTCTATGAAATCCTGTGTCAAAAACATCTATAAAAAAGTGATATTTTGTATCCAATATTGGCTAAAATATTACAAAATGATTCATAAAGGCTTTTTTACTATTGTTGTATCTATTTCCTTAGATATACAATGTTTTAATCTTGACAATTATGCATATAAATTGTACAGGTTGACCAAAACTGACCATATGCCTGAATGGAGAACTTGAATATTCTAGCGCCTCTAGTGGTCACCAGCTAAACAATTCAAGATGACAACAGCCCTAAAATTCCTTCTAGAGATTTGTTCTAACAAAAAAAATAGGTTGTCAAACTTTACCCAGACATGTGAGCAAAAGTCTTAACGGAGGCTTTTTATAAAATTGCTCCTTGACTAAAATATCAGGTAATTATTTCCAGCTCTGGAACCGGTTTGGTGGAAAAGTGAGGCTGAACAAGCCGTTGGCTGAAGAGTTTGTGGCGTCACATGGTCACCTCCATCCTCTGATGATGCAGTAACTGTGGTTTTAATTAACTGTGTTCTTGTTTCCTCCAGGGTCTCATGGTCACCTCCATCCTCTGATGAAGTAGTAACTGTTCTTGTTTCCTCCAGGGTCTCATGGTCACCTCCATCCTCTGATGAAGTAGTAACTGTTCTTGTTTCCTCCAGGGTCTCATGGTCACCTCCATCCTCTGATGATGCAGTAACTGTGTTTTTTAATTAACTGTGTTCTTGTTTCCTCCAGGGTCCTCCGGGGTCACATGGTCAGCCCGGTTTACCGGGAGACCGCGGTTCTGCAGGAGAAGGGAAGATGGGATTACCGGTAGGAACAATCGCTGCTACTCTGAGATCCTGAAGATCCTTTACTGTCATTTATCTATTTTAATTTAGCTGCTACACGGAGATCCTGAAGATCCTTTAATGTCATTTATCTATTTTAATTTAGCTGCTACACGGAGATCCTGAAGATCCTTTAATGTCATTTATCTATTTTAATTTAGCTGCTACACGGAGATCCTGAAGATCCTTTAATGTAATTTATCTATTTTAATTTAGCTGCTACACTGAGATCCTGAAGTTATTCTGACTCTGAAATGTTTGTGTTTCCAGGGAACTGCAGGGAAACCAGGACAACCAGGACCAGTGGTGAGTTTCTGATTAGACCTGATGTTGAAGGTGTTTCTGCTCACCAGTTGGGTTTTATCTAATATAACGATGTGTTTCAGGGATTGAGGGGTCCACTAACACAGTGTGTCCCAACCTGGGGTCCTCCCCCCCCTGGGGTCCGGGCAGAGATCTCTGGGGGCGCGAAACTTTGTCTGCTTTGAGGATATGCAGTTGTAAAAATTAGATTTGCACATGTTAAATAAATAAAAAATCACAATAACACACCTAATGGAATACTGTAATCCAAGTCTGAATAAACCCACTTAGAAATATATTTTGGTCATTTAAAAATACTAAGTTATTTATCAGGATAAAAACTTAAAAACGTATTATTATCCGACAGGTTGTTAAAGGAAAAATGTTTTAAAAAATGTTGCTCTCATATTAAAAGAGACATTTTTCAGAAATATTTTTATGTCCTTGCAATTATTTTTGTGCGTATTTTATACATTAGTGACACAAAATGAAGGTGAGAAAAACAAAGTACAGGGTAAACCAAAGAGAAATGTATCAAAAACACATAATTAATGTTAATTTTTTCAATTAAAGGTTTGTAACGAATAACTTTACTCTTTCGCTGCCAGTACGTACGGGTTTGGGGGCCCGGCTGGTCTTACACACAAGTAGGGGGGACCGCTGCACTAACGTAACGATGTGTTTCAGGGATTGAGGGGATCAGTTGGGTTTTATCTAATGCAGGGGTGCTCACACTTTTTCAGCATGAGAGCTACTTATAAAATGATCAAGTCAAAATGATCTACCACCCAGGGACGTAGCCAGAATTTTGAATAGGGCGGGCCTGAAGAAAAGTGGGCGGGCCAACTTTTGCCAGAGGAACAATCCATATAATATCCACTAACGCCACTAATGCAGAAACAACCTTAAGGTTAATGATTCTATGACCTATTTAAGTGAAACAGCGCACCCTGCTGTCCTCAAGTGCACACTGATACAGTGGACTGACTACTACAGTACATCATTATATTTCTATAGCGTAGCTATGCTTGTAATATTATTTAATACAAAATTGAGCATTGTTGATTTGCAAACACATTTCCCCCATTAAAAAAAGACAACTGGTGTTTAATATTCCCCCTGGTACAGCTAATGTCAAAAGAACTGCAAAGGCAGAGGTAAAGATACAACACATTTATTGTCAAATATAACATTTGAATTTGATGAAAATGAGAACATCTCAAAATATTTCTTAGGTTTGAGAGAAAAAACCGAAGGCTGAAAACTGGCCGTAACTCGTGGACAAGCTTGCTAGTGAGTTAGCACTTAGCGCAGTTGTTTGCTCATGCGCAGCGACCTATGACCTCAGACAAAATTCAGATGTCATCTGATTGGCTGCCCTGTATGTCAATCAAAAGACAGGATCGATGATAGGTTGACGTCAATTTTTTTTATGTCACGCGATCTACCAATAATACCTTCGCGATCAACTGGTAGATCGCGATCGACGTATTGAGCACCCCTGATCTAATGTAACGATGTGTTTCAGGGTTTTTATCTAATATAACGATGTGTTTCAGGGTTTGTATCTAATATAACGATGTGTTTCAGGGTTTTTATCTAATATAACGATGTGTTTCAGGGTTTTTATCTAACGTAACGATGTGTTTCAGGGTTTGAGAGGTCCTCCTGGAGTGGCTGGTCCTCAAGGCCCTGCAGGACACAACGTAAGTTTAAAAATGATAATTAAAAAGCCTGGAAGACGCCATTATCACTCTCCTTTATAATTTCAAACAGCAGTGAAATAAACATTCGTGTTGTTTATTTCTCCACATCCAGGGCCTCCCAGGACGACCGGGGGAGAAGGGATCACCTGGAGAACCGGTAAGTACTAAGCTGGACCTCGTCCCCCGACATCAGACTTCCTTAATGACACAATCACTTCCTAAACGAACCACTGACCTCATCTTGTTTTCTCTTATTAATGAAAGTTTCTCTGACCCGTCTCTTAGGGAAAGGAAGCCGACATTTCTAACGTCAATCTGAAGGTAAGAAACCCCACAGGACGACGATGTCGACGTCAAGAACGGGCTACGTGACCTCAGGATTTACTGAGAGATGAATAAACCAGTGAATAAACAGCTAACTCTGTCAGATTAATGACTTTAGACCAGGGGTGTCGAGCTCATTTTTCTTGGCGGGCCGGATTTTACCAATTTTTTCCTCGCACGCTCAAAATAACAAAAACGGTGCAAAATCTTTTTTCTAATTCTTTTTTTTACTATTCTTATCTAATCCAATATCAGTTTAGTTAATTTTAAAGGAAATATGCACTTTGTTTACGCTCTAATTATGTAAAATATATTTCTTCAGGATGTTTTCTTGAAATGTCTCGGTTTTTTTCAAATTATGTATAAGATACTTTTAATATCATTTTACAAAGATAAACAGAAACAAGTATGTTTTTTTTATATTTCGCTTTTTTATAGGAAATTTTATTAAAAGCAACATTTTTCTTATTACATCCGAGAGTGTTTCTTTGTGATTTAGAGATTTTTCCAGTACAATTAAGTGTATTTATTTTTAAAAATTGGCGCGGATATTTACGCCAGTGTGCCGAAAAAGTCAGCACTTCTTTTTTAACTGTTTTACTTTGTCACTATCCTCGTATTCAAACCTGAAATTCTCCCAATAAATATCTTCTATCATCTTTTTTAGCAGTGATATTTTTCCTGCGAAAATATATACATATATATATATATATATATATATATATATATATATATATATATATATATATATATATATATATATATATATATATATATATATATATATATATATATATATATATATATATATATATAACTAAAAAGAAATAAAATCGGCAAATGCATTTTAGAAAACTAAAAAAATGTCAAACTGCTCTATTTGTGGAATAACAATGGATTTGTAGAAGAAATATATTATGGGATATGCTGAGATTCATGGCAATTATTTATGCCTTCCTTTTTAGTAAATTAACATTTCGTTTTTTGGCTTTGGAAACCTCTCTCGGGCCGCACATTTGACACCCCTGTGTCAATGTAAAACCTTTCAGTACGCTTCGATTAAAAACAATCACATTGGCCAAGAGAACTCGTTTCTGGATCCTTTAAAATGGAATGGAATTCCCCCAGAATGACAATTCCTAACTACTTATTTGTTGTGACCATTTCAAATTCAATTCCATGAGCAGTTAATACTTTAGGAATGTTCAATAGTAACCGTTTGCCATTTGAAAATACCATCACTTTTGATTTATCTGCATTTAGCACCAGTCTGAGAGTCAGACGGGACTGAACTGCAAGAATTCAAGGGTTTGATCTACAGAAGGAGATCAACAATATACGACCGTATCATCTGCATAAAAATTGAATGCAGCATTTGATACATCGTCAAACAGCAACCAGTTGTTAGGTTCCTAAATCAACATACATAAATTAATAACTTAGGAAAGACTGTTAGAAATGATTTTTCAGGCCTTCTACAGAAGTGGAAGCAAAGTCGGAGCTTGCAGAGCAACATGGCCCTCTCGGATGCTCTCGACAAATGCTTGCTGGCTCCTCCTTTGCATCAGCTTTTATTGGTAAAACTGACAGGAACATGACCATATAGGGTAGACAATGGACAATTGGAAGAAAACAGATGGTCACACATCGAGGTTTAAGAAGCCACACATGTGACATGTGAAACTTAAGCTTTAATGTCACTGGGGCCTCCTGGGGCTAAAACAGAAACTCTAAACAGATGCGTCCAAAGACACAATGGGTCAGCTTTTCCCAGGACAGTCACCCCCCCTGAGTATCTCTCAGGAAGTAGCTAAATTCTATTCAGAGCATGTGATCGTTTTCAGGGCAAAGGTCAATTTAGGCCCCCTCCTGAAAACAGGAAGTCTTGGACAGATGTGTCCAAAGGTTCATTGACCAAACCGAGAAGTCAGCAGGGCAACCTTCAGTTTTAACCTCTTAATCAAAAGCATGTGACGGTTCATAAGGACAGAAACTAGTTCAAAACTTTGATTAATCTGACACAGTCGACACAGCAGTTCAGATCAGGCTCATCTTCAACCGCTGGTGCAGACGACAGACTTGTAGTGGTCACATGACCTTCTGAGGTTACATGGGAGTTTGACACCAGTTCCAAGTCTAAACCGACAGAACAGTTGACCCTACTAGTTTATGATCCGGTTTCCTGCTGCTTCACCTGCGTGTCTGTTCCGTATCTGCAGGATATCTGCTCCGACTGTCCTGCAGGTCCACCACAGATATAAGAAATAGATTTTTGTACTTGTTGATGGTTTTTATAAGAAATGTTATTATTTCAAAAATGCCAAGACTTTTGTATAGAAAATTAACCTTCAGTTCAGAAACACATAACTATTCAACAAGAGGTTGCTTTACCTTACCAAAATCTAACACATCTGCACAGTGATGTACAGAGCAATGAAGGAGTGGAATTCACTTCCTGATTACGGAACGCAACAGAAAAATGTGCTAAGTTTTAAAATGAAACTAAAAGATTATTATTCAACACAAAATGTTAAGGATTAATATTGAATAATTAATTAATTAATTCAATAATTAAATATTTAACTCATATTGTTGGGTCATGGCATCTTTGCAATGTAACAAAAGTATTCGTGATGATTCAATGTAGGAGCTTGTCTTGTCTTGTATGTTTTCTTGTTTATATGTTTTGTATGTGTGAATTTTTGTGTTTTTGTATATATTTGTGAATTAGTATTTCTTCTGTTTGGTTTGTATTGTGTGTACACTGTATTGTCACCTACGAGTGTATGACGACCCCAGGAAGAATAGCTGCTGCTTTTTGCAAAAGCTAATGGGGATCGTAATAAAACAAAACAAAACAAAACCTGGACCTCCTGGACTAATAAACTAGTTTAAATCTAGTTTAAATCACCTGCGTGTCCTTGTCTCCAGGATATCTGCTCAGACTGTCCTGCCGGTCCTCCTGGACCTCCTGGACTTCCTGGAATCCCAGGAGATAAAGGACTGACGGGATCGGCCGGGAAAAACGGCCAGGATGGATATCCGGTAGGATTAAGTCATTAATATCTCATTATTCAGTTCAAAACAGTCCAGTATTCTACATGTTTCAGATGTTTCACTGCTCCGACGACCTGATTCACATGAATTGATCGCTGGTCCTGATGCTGAGTCAAGACTCAGACTTGTTCAGCATCAGGACCAGAGATTCTGATGCTGCTTAACTTAGCGCTGCTAATAATCTGCTGTAACGTTTCAGGGCCCGGTTGGACTCCCTGGACCTCAAGGACCCGCTGGAGCTGACGGAACAAAGGCAAGCTCAACAATTATTTTACTTTGAAGAATTGTTGAGTCATTGTTCAAAGCAATAAGACTTTTACAGCATCGTCATCTTTGGTGGTATTTTGATTCTTGCAGGTTTTATTAATATAATAACATGTAAATCTTTCTCTTTCATCTCAGGGAGTTAAAGGAGATCAAGGACCTCCTGGAAACTCTGGAGACAAGGGAGATAAGGTATATATTTGTTTATTATGTGAGTCCTCAATTTAAAAACCGTGATTGTGAATGATTTAACCCCTGATTTTAATCTCTTCTGTATTTCAGGGCCACCCGGGGCCCCCTGGAAACCCAGGCCCTGCTGGACTCATGGGAACCCCCGTAAGTTTATTCTCTCTACAGTTCTTTAATGGAGATTACTCAGATAACAGATCTTTAGAATGTGGAATTCCTCAAGGAAGCTGCCCGGGTCCGCTCATGTTCTCGATCTTTAAAAATGATTTTGCTCTTATACTGAAAGAGGCTAAATTAACCCTGTATGCTGACAACACTACAGTGTTTGCATCAGCAACAACAACGTCTGCTGATCTAAACTCATCTTCAACAGAGAGAGAGATATAATCAGGAAATGGATCTTTCAAAACAAATTGATACTTAATACAAACAAAACAAAATGTCCATTCTCTCAGGAGACACCAGTATCAACAGCTGAACTTCTGTCTAAGATGGTTAAACGTTGAGGACAGAATGATACTACACTTCTGTTTTCAATATGGAAGGATTTACAATCCAAAACTCCATTATATCAATCAGTTAAGACTCAATCTAGAGTCGTCTGCATACGACACTAGACAGGAAACAAATGGTTTACTAGGGAACAGTATCAGGGCCAGGCAGGAGAAACATAAAAATAATATTTTAGAGGAGGAAGATTTTTATTTCATTATGCACTTCGAGAAAAAAGTCGAAATGTTGATAAAAAAGTCGAAATGTTGAGAAAAAAGTCAAAATGTTGATAAAAAAGTCGAAATGTTGAGAAAAAAGTCAAAATGTTGCGATTACTGTTGAAGTACAATTTCGAGAAAAAAGTCGAAAGGTCGAGAAAAAAGTTGAATTGTTGAAAAAAAGTCAAAATTTCGTGAATAAAGTTTAAATTTCGAATTTTTTCTCGAAATTGTACTTCAACATTAATCTTGACATTTCAACTTTTTTCTCAAAATTTTGACTTTTTTTCTCGAAATTTCAACTTTTTTCTCAAAATTTTGACTTTTTTCTCGACTTTTTTCTCAAAATTCCGACTTTTTTCTCAAAATTCCAACTTTTTTCTCAAAATTCCGACTTTTTTCTCAAAATTTCGACTTTTTTCTCGACTTTTTTCCTCAAAATTCTGACGTTTTTCTCAAAATTTCGACTTTTTTCTCAAAATTCCGACTTTTTTCTCAAAATTCCGACTTTTTTCTCAAAATTTCGACTTTTTCCTCGACTTTTTTCTCAAAATTCCGACTTTTTTCTCAAAATTCCGACTTTTTTCTCAAAATTCCGACTTTTTTCTCGAAATTTCGACTTTTTCCTAGACTTTTTTCTCAAAATTCCGACTTTTTTCTCAAAATTCCGACTTTTTTCTCGAAATTTCAACTTTTTTCTCAAAATTCCGACTTTTTTCTCGACTTTCTTCTCAAAATTCCAACTTTTTTCTCAAAATTCCAACTTTTTTTCCAAATTTTTCTCAAATATTTTTCTCCTCCACGGCCCTGATTCTCTTCCGTAGTTTTCACTTCCTGAGCCAAACACCAGTAAGACTAGCTGTGTTTAAGGTTCATAGCTAATGGGGATCCTTGCAAATAAACAAACTGCTCCTTTTCTAACGTTCCTCTTCGTCTCTTCAGGGAAACGATGGACGTCCGGGGCCTCTGGGCCCCCCAGGCCCCCCCGGAGAAAAGGTTGGGCTGAGTTTGACGTCTTTTTTCCATTAAGAAAACCCATTACCTTCATGTCGTTACTGTAAAACCTCCGTCAGCATCTGGGTCAGACTGTAATAGATGCCATTAATCACTTCTTCTCTTTGTCTGGTTCTTTTTTCTTCAGGGCAAAGAAGGTCTGAAGGGAATCCAGGGACCGCCGGGTCTTCCTGGTCTGGTAGTAAGTGAAGATATTTGATGTATAACATTTCTAACTAGAAAATTTCAGGAAATTTTGATATGAGCATGCCCTACAAACATTGGTTGTGTTTAAGGTTGTTTTGGTTGTGTGCATACTGTAGGTGCATAGCTTTTGTTGCCATGGTAACAAGCCCAATAGGATAGAATGAGACAATTTGGCTTCAATATCTCAAAAGTTGTAAAAGACAGCGTAATGAGACCTCAGTATGTTGTAGTCCACATCAAGCTGAGTCTTTTAACGTTGGATCAAAATCTCTGCGATATCGTGTTGCCGAGCAACAATCGTCCAAAGTTCCGTTACCATCAAAATGAGCAAAGTGGAATATCTCAAAAACCGTAATAGCTAGCATGATGAGACTACAATATGTTGTAGTGTAACGCGTCCCGGGTTTGTCAATGTTGTATTGATGTCTGTACGATAAACCATTGCCTAGCAACAAGCGTCCAAAATAACATTGACATTTAAAAAAAATTGAAAGTTAAATATTGCAAAAACTGTAATAATTAGCATGATGAGGTTGTAGGGTCCGTTAGTGACAATCGGACCGAGTCTTTGTAAATTTCAACGATGTCTCTACGATAAAGTTCAGCCGAGCAATAAGCGTCCGAATCTTTGCTTTTTTTTTTGCTTTTTGGCATCTAGCGTTGCCACGGTAACCCCTATTACTGAGAAAAGTAATGCCCATCGAGGCCACGATGGAGACGCATCCAACGATGTCTGACATGCATGGGTGGACGTTGGGGTTTGGGCTGCATTAACGGACGAAAAAACGTGCGGAATAAGAAAAAGAAGAAGAAAACGGAAACCGTTTCTGTATTCTAATATATCGCCTGCATTTTTCAGGTTTTTCCGGGCGTGTTTTATTTTTTGGGGATTTTTTTTCACATCAGAGCGGGTCATGCTGTATTGTTAGCAAAACGCTAGCAACATTGCCCTTTGGGCCATTCTGGACTATTGCATTATGTTCATACCAATACTTGGCATGAACATAATAACAAGATGTTCATGTTTAAATGAAACTTAAGGCTTTAAAAGCTGGAAATGGTAAATAACAATTTCCCCCGATTTAAAGGGCCAGCCTGGAAAAATGGGAAAAGACGGTCGACCAGGAGAACAGGGAGAATCTGTGAGTAAATATCCAGGAACATCTGGTTTTAATGTTAAATGAAGGGTTTATTTAAAACAGCCAGTAAGTTAATGTTATTTTGAAGCTGTATCTTTAATTTTTGCAGGGCAAGCGAGGAGAACCTGGACCTCCGGGAAACCCTGGCCTCCGGGGACTCCCAGTAAGTAACTAAAGTGAATAAATCTGACGGTAGAAGCTTAATCAGTGCCAATAAAGAAATAAAAACATAAAAAATGATTCCTCTCTTCCTGTCCAGGGTTTCAAAGGCCACCGAGGAGAACCAGGACCCCCCGGAGCTCAGGTACGCTGGTTTATTTATGGACTAGATAAAACTATAAAATCTTTTTAATGGAGTTTCAGCATCAAAATGATCCACTGAGTAGATTATTATAATTGTAATATTACTTTTTATTTATAATGCACTTTACTGAAAATCCCAAAGTGCTACAGTTTGATAATTAAAGGGAAACAGAAATAATAAAATCAAGATAAGAGATAAAAGGGATAAAAAGTCAATACATGGACACAGAAAAGAGAATATAACAATTTCATTTCATTTCATTTTTTAATTTTATTCTTTATTTCATTCAAAAAACAAAACAATTCAAGACAAATATAAATACAAATGTTCCTAACTTATGAATGAAAAGGAGCAGAAAGAAGGAGAATCTTATCTGATCTGCCCCTTTCACAAATAACATAAATTAAAAATAATAATAATAAAAAAACAACAACTAAGTGAATAAAAAAAACTAAAATTAAATAAAATTAAAATAACATTAAAATAAAATTAAAAACAGCAACTAGGACAAAAGAAAACACTTAAAACAGTAAGTCAATGCTAAAAACATTTCTGAACACAATCATTAACTAAAAAAACTTGGAAACTGGAGAAGAAAATGGACTTGATCCCTCTCTGCTGTGCTTCAGTCCGTCACATGTAAAGTGATGGTAACCATGGCAACAATCGTGTCCATTGATTATGTAGAACTTTAACTTTATTTAAAAAAAAAACATTGAAAAGAAGGATGATTTCCTTATATTAAATTAATGAGTGGCTTGATGTTGATTTGGGTATTTATTTAATTGGTGATTTGCTTAGATTTTTTAAGGATGAAGGAAACATGTAACTGCACCTTTTATTTTAAAAATCTTTTTTATTTTTTGAGGAATGTTTGTTGAGGCAATTTGTTTTACTGCAGTAAGTTTCTCCCTTCACTCAGAGCTCAAAGCTCTTCTTTTATTCATTCTTCATTATTTCTATTTCAGGGAGGAGACGGAAAACCTGGATCAGCGGGACACGATGGTAAACCGGGGAAGGAGGTTCGTTCACTTTCACGCAATTAACTCACAATTAACTCACAATTAACTCACAATTAACTCACAATTAACTCACAGTTAACTCACAATTAACTCACAATTAACTCACAATAAACGCACAATAAACGCACAATTAACTCACAATTAACTCACAATAAACGCACAATAAACGCACAATTAACTCACAATTAACTCACAATTAACTCACAATTAACTCACAATTAACTCACAGTTAACTCACAATTAACTCACAATTAACTCACAATTAACTCACAATTAACTCACAGTTAACTCACAATTAACTCACAATTAACTCACAATTAACTCACTTTACAATTCACTATCACACAATTAACTCACAATTAACTCACAATTCACTCACAATTCACTCACAATTCACTCACAATTAACTCACAATTAACTCACAATTAACTCACAATTAACTCACTTTACAATTCACCATCACACAATTAACTCACAATTAACTCACAATTAACTCACAATTAACTCACAATTAACTCACAATTCACTCACTTTACAATTCACTATCACACAATTAACTCACAATTAACTCACAATTAACTCACAATTAACTCACAATTAACTCACAATAAACGCACAATTAACTCACAATTAACTCACAATAAACGCACAATTAACTCACAATTAACTCACAATTCACTATCACACAATTATCTCCAATTAACTCACAATTAACTCACAATTAACTCACAGTTAACTCACAATTAACTCACAATTAACTCACAGTTAACTCACAATTAACTCACAATTAACTCACTTTATAATTCACTATCACACAATTAACTCACAATTAACTCACAATTAACTCACAATTAACTCACAACTAACTCACAATTAACTCATAATTAACTCACAATTAACTCACAATTAACTCACTTTATAATTCACTATCACACAATTAACTCACAATTAACTCACAATTAACTCACTTTATAATTCACTATCACACAATTAACTCACAATTACCTCACAATTTACTCACAATTAACTCACAGTTAACTCACAATTAACTCACAGTTAACTCACAATTAACTCACAATTAACTCACAATTTACTCACAATTAACTCACAGTTAACTCACAATTAACTCACAGTTAACTCACAATTAACTCACAATTAACTCACTTTATAATTCACTATCACACAATTAACTCACAATTAACTCACAATTAACTCATAATTAACTCACAATTAACTCACAATTAACTCACAATTAACTCATAATTAACTCACAATTAACTCATAATTAACTCATAATTAACTCACAATTAACTCACAATTAACTCACAATTTACTCACAATTTACTCACAATTAACTCACAGTTAACTCACAGTTAACTCACAATTAACTCACTTTATAATTCACTATCACACAATTAACTCACAATTAACTCACAATTAACTCATAATTAACTCATAATTAATTCACAATTAACTCACAATTAACTCACAATTTACTCACAATTAACTCACAGTTAACTCACAATTAACACACTTTACAATTCACTATCACAATTCACTATCACAATTAATATATTATATTAATATATATGTATATATATATATATATATATATATATATATACATATATGAGTATGTATGGGTATATGTGTGTGAATATGTGTGTAAGTAAATATATACATAGATTTAAGTAAGACTTTTGGAATGACAGTAAAGTGAACCTTGAACCTTGAACCTTGAACATTGAACCTTGAACATTGAACCTTGAACCTGGTCTGATAGCAGGAAGCAGAATAACTAAATCCTCAGATTGTGAAAACAGAAGTCTGTAAATTAGCTTCTGCTTTCTAGGAACTGGATCTGTTGGAGGATTTATATTCTAGGGTTTAGGGTTCCTGGTTCACTTCCTGCTCCAAATGAGGCTCGAATCATCAAACCTTTGTTCCCCAAACTCCCTGAGGATGATGATGATGAACTCTCCCTGATATCCAGGATAATAAGTTCCCATCGTTGTGTTTCTGTGTTTTCAGGGCCCTAAAGGACCTGCAGGTCCAGAAGGAATCATGGGACCACGAGGAGAACCGGTGAGTCGGTTTTAATCACTTACTGAGGACAGAAGAAATGAAGCATCGTTCTTCACCCCGTCATCTTCTGTTCGTTTTCTCTTCCAATCTTTAAATCGTTGTGTATTTTCCATCGCAGGGAAAACAGGGAGAACCAGGACCGTCGGGGAAATCCGGTCTCCCTGGAACTCCGGTGAGTGATACGTCCTTTAAATCCTCTTTTACAAAAAACTGGGACAATTGTTATCAATTGAATTTCAGACCCGTCTCTCACAAGCCCTTTCTCTCTAAGGTTTTAGAGAAAGTTGTTTTTATCAGTTACGGTTTCTGGAAAACAACTCCACTTTTGAAAAATGTCAATCTTTACTCGAGTGATTTACTTCGTATTTGTCTGATAGAACTGTTTCTGTGATGATTGGTGACTCCTGCTCCTCTAGTGATTTTCTCTCTTACGGCGTCCCGCAAGGTTCTATTCTTGGTCCAGTTCTCTTCTCCTTATAAATGTTACCACTTGGGTCTATTATAGCGGGGCACAACCATCATTTCACTGTTACGCAGATGATCTGCTAATCTATCTGTTATTGAAGCCCAGAGATACTGATGCACAAAGTTCCCTCCTAGCATGTTTTGCTAACATCCAGCAGTGGTCGGACCAGAACTTCCTGCACTTAAACTGGGACGACTAGCTTTAGCTTTAGCGCCTCGTCCTTGTCTTCCAGTCCTTATGTCAGAAATCTGGTTGTTATTTTTGATAGTTTTTTCAAAATTGACAAACAAGTTGATAATGTTGTTAGGTAGGGCTGGGCGATTTTGGACAAAAATAAAATTCCAATTTTTTTCTCTGAAAACCCGATTTTCGATTTCGATTTCGATTTTTTTGGTAAAACTACAAAAGAAAATGGAATAAATTGTTTCAAATATTGTATCTTTATTTTTAAAGAAAAATAGCAAACAAATGTCCCTATTGGGAATGAAGTGCAATTGAAAGATCCTGTAAATCCTCCTTGAGTTTAGTAAAGTGACATTTACCATTTTCTTGACCAAACAAAGATACTAGACGAGCTCTGTCTGTAATGCAGCTGCAAAAAAGGAAAATCCATTTTCCGATTTCCTTTTTTTTAACATCGATTGTGATTAATAAATCCGATTTAGATTTAAAATCGATTAATCGCACAGCCCTATTGTTAGGACAAGTTTTTATCAGTTACGCCTCCGAGCCAAAGTGAAATCTTTTTTAAATCGACCTGGAGAAAGCTGTTCCCGCTCTAATCAGCTCCAGATCAGACTATTGTAATGCTACATATGTTAGCGTCTCCAAGTCTCTATTAGCCTTCAGCTAGTGCAGAAGCAGCTGCTCGTCCGTTAACAAACACTAAAAGACGTGAGCACTCCGGTTACTCCAGTCCTCTATTCACTCCACTGGCTTCCTGTCCATTTTAGAATTGATTTTAAACTTTAATGTTTGTTTTTAAAGCAGTAGTGTGGTGACACTTTTTACTCTTTTATTAACATTTTGTTACTATTTATCGCCGTCTCCCTCTACGTTTCCGTACACCGAGCCCCAGAAAGGTCGGGCATTTTGAACGTCTGACCCGCTAACATTTTCGTCTCGTCTCGTCAACGAAAACTCAAACACGTCTCGTCATGTTTTAGTCGTCAAAGAGCCTTGTTAAGCTCGTTAAGCTCGTTAAGCCCGTCACCGTCTCGTTATCGTCATGAAAAAAGGTGCGTCAACGAAATAATTTCGTTATCGTTGACGAAAACAACCCTGGTATAAGCATGTGTGTGCACGTAATAACCCTGTCATCTCTAACCCTGTCATCTCTAACCCTGTCATCTCTGTCCTCCAGGGTCAGTGGGGGGACAAGGGAGAGCCCGGTAGTCCCGGGTTACCGGGATTCAGCGGGCCCAAGGGCCCCGCGGTGAGTGGATGAATCTGCTTCTGTTAATTTACTGGGGATTATGGGTAATGACTAACGTAAACTTGTGTCTTTCAGGGTCCACCAGGTCCTAGCGGACCGGAGGGTAAACAGGTACGAGCTTTCATGTGTTCATAAACATAATTCACACATCCATCTTCCTAATTAAGGGATTGATTGTATTTCTTATATACACTGTTTGGGTATTTCCTGCTTAAATCTGTTTATTTCCATTGTTTTGAAGGGAATTCCAGGCAGACAAGGCGACCGCGGCCTCAAAGGAGATAAGGTGAGAATCACACACTAACACATGAATTTGCAGGTGAGTTTAACCCCCGACAGCTAGGGGGCGCCATCACCACAGGAAGTCAAACCTGAATTAACACATGTTTACTGGATCAACACGTCTGTGTAAAGATACTTGAAGGACAATTATTAAACCATTATTTCATCATTAAGCAGTAAATACGTGTCGGAGTCGACCTGTAACGTCTTTAAACAAACTTCACACCGACATCAGCTTCCTGTACGGAAGTTAAGCATTAAGCTCATTAATGTTCATGAAGAGCCAAATGTGTCTTATTGTTCTGGGAAATTAGGCCAATAATAATAAAATGCTATTGTTTCACGGGGACTTAGTTCTGAGGTTCTGTTCCTCTGTTATGTTTGTTCCTCGTTAAAGAGTGTTTTTTTTTATTTGTTAACTTGTTTCCTAGCTTAGATTCATCGTTTTAGTTTTTTTCCTCGTTAAAGAGTGATTTTTTGTTTGTTAATTCTTACCTTAGCTCAGATTCATAGCCCTTTGTGTATTCCTCGTTAAAGAGTTAAGTCAATCAAGGCAACTGTTCTCACCCAATGAGATTATTGACACTACAGTGATAGTGAAATAATATAATATAATATAATATAATATAATATAATATAATATAATATAATATAATATAATATAATATAATATAACATAACATAACACAACTTAACATAATATAATATAATATAATATAATATAATATAATATAATATAATATAATATAATATAACATAATATAATATAATATAATATAATATAATATAATATAATATAATATAACATAACATAATATATAATATAATATAATATAACATAATATAATATAATATAATATAATATAATATAACATAATATAATATATAATATATAATATAATATAACATAATATAATATATAATATAATATGATATAATATAATATAACATAATATAATATAATATAATATAATATAACATAATATAATATATAATATATAATATAATATAACATAATATAATATAATATAATATAATATAATATAACATAATATAATATAATATAATATAATATAATATAATATAACATAATATAATATAATATAATATAATATAACAAAATATAATATAATATAATATAATATAACATAATATAATATATAATATAATATAATATAACATAATATAATATAATATAATATAATATAATATAATATAATATAATATAATATAATATAATATAACATAATATAATATATAATATAATATAATATAATATAACATAATATTATATAATATAACATGACATAACATAATATAATATAACATAATATAATATAATATAATATAATATAATATAACATGACATAACATAATATAATATAACATAATATAATATAATATAATATAATATAACATGACATAATATAATATAACATAATATAATATAACATAACATAATATAATATGATATAATATAATATAATATAACATAATATAATATAATATAATATAATATAATATAATATAATATAATATAATATAACATAACATAATATAATATAATATAATATAACATGACATAATATAATATAACATAATATAATATAATATAATATAATATAATATAATATAATATAATATATAATATAATATAATATAATATAACATAATATAATATAATATAATATAATATAACATAACATAACATAACATAACATAATATAATATAACATGACATAACATAATATAATATAACATAATATAATATAACATAATATAATATAATATAATATAATATAATATAATATAACATAATATAATATAATATAATATAATATAATATAACATAACATAACATAACATAACATAATATAATATAACATGACATAACATAATATAATATAACATAATATAATATAACATAATATAATATAATATAATATAATATAATATAATATAACATAATATAATATAATATAATATAATATAATATAACATAACATAACATAACATAACATAATATAATATAATATAATATAACATAATATAATATCTCTCTTCCTGTAGAATATCCCTCTATCATTTGTTCAAATGTCATAACCATATTATCAGCGAGTAAATCCCTGAGTCTATGAACACCATTATCACTGTTTAAAACCAACATCCACATCCCAGGCTGGAAATCAGGATTATTCACCATAGGGGTGAAAACAGATGTTGACTTTGACTTGTGGTGTAGTGGTTTTATAGATAAACTCACAAGACAATCTCACATCCACCAAATACTTCCGGTCCTGAACGTCCAAGACAGTAACCCATGGACAGGAAGAGGAAGTGTGGAGAAGGAGAAGCAGCAGTGATGATGCAGATGCAGTTTTTAACAGAACTAAATAACCTGTGAGGTTTCGCTCTAAAAGTGGACAAAATGAAACTGCCCACGTTTGAGGAGACGAGTCGGTCCAAGGTGCTGACTCATCACAGTGTGAAGAAGATTCCACCGTCAGAGAGAAACCCCCAGTGGGAGTAAAGTCATATCCGTATGAACGCTCAGATAATAAATAAATAAACTCAGTTTGATTGTCAGGACGGAAATGGAACTTTTCCAGACGGATGATCAACTCTTTTTTTTTCTTTTTTACTTTGTCTGTATATCAATGGTTAATACCATGTTGGTAAAAACTTGAGGCATATATATATATATATATATATATATATATATATATATATATATATATATATATATATATGCATTTTTAATAATAATATATATATATATATATATATATATATATATATATATATATATATATATATATATATATATATATATATATATATATATATATATATATAGCAGCACTAGGAAGTGACCTGCCAAGTGGCCTACGGGCCCATCAATGGGCCAAATTTCAAATACTCGTGCGTTTTGACACTCATAATTAATTGTGTGGTGGAAGCAGCAGTGGGATGATCAGAGGGGGGATTGCAGGTGGAAGCAGCAGTGGGATGATCAGAGGGGGGACTGCAGGTGGAAGCAGCAGTGGGATGATCAGAGGGGGGACTGCAGGTGGAAGCAGCAGTGGGATGATCAGAGGGGGAAACTGCAGGTGGAAGCAGCAGTGGGATGATCAGAGGGGGGACTGCAGGTGGAAGCAGCAGTGGGATGATCAGAGGGGAAACTGCAGGTGGAAGCAGCAGTGGGATGATCAGAGGGGGGCTGCAAGGTGGAAGCAGCAGTGGGATGATCAGAGGGGGGACTGCAGGTGTAAGCAGCAGTGGGATGATCAGAGGGGGGACTGCAGGTGTAAGCAGCAGTGGGATGATCAGAGGGGGGAAACTGCAGGTGGAAGCAGCAGTGGGATGATCAGAGGGGGGACTGCAGGTGGAAGCAGCAGTGGGATGATCAGAGGGGAAACTGCAGGTGGAAGCAGCAGTGGGATGATCAGAGGGGGGCTGCAAGGTGGAAGCAGCAGTGGGATGATCAGGGGGGCGACTGCAGGTGGAAGCAGCAGTGGGATGATCAGAGGGGGAAACTGCAGGTGGAAGCAGCAGTGGGATGATCAGAGGGGGGACTGCAGGTGGAAGCAGCAGTGGGATGATCAGAGGGGAAACTGCAGGTGGAAGCAGCAGTGGGATGATCAGAGGGGGGCTGCAAGGTGGAAGCAGCAGTGGGATGATCAGGGGGGCGACTGCAGGTGGAAGCAGCAGTGGGATGATCAGAGGGGGAAACTGCAGGTGGAAGCAGCAGTGGGATGATCAGAGGGGGGACTGCAGGTGGAAGCAGCAGTGGGATGATCAGAGGGGGGACTGCAGGTGGAAGCAGCAGTGGGATGATCAGAGGGGGGACTGCAGGTGGAAGCAGCAGTGGGATGATCAGAGGGGAAACTGCAGGTGGAAGCAGCAGTGGGATGATCAGAGGGGGGCTGCAAGGTGGAAGCAGCAGTGGGATGATCAGAGGGGGGACTGCAGGTGTAAGCAGCAGTGGGATGATCAGAGGGGGGACTGCAGGTGTAAGCAGCAGTGGGATGATCAGAGGGGGGAAACTGCAGGTGGAAGCAGCAGTGGGATGATCAGAGGGGGGACTGCAGGTGGAAGCAGCAGTGGGATGATCAGAGGGGAAACTGCAGGTGGAAGCAGCAGTGGGATGATCAGAGGGGGGCTGCAAGGTGGAAGCAGCAGTGGGATGATCAGGGGGGCGACTGCAGGTGGAAGCAGCAGTGGGATGATCAGAGGGGGAAACTGCAGGTGGAAGCAGCAGTGGGATGATCAGAGGGGGGACTGCAGGTGGAAGCAGCAGTGGGATGATCAGAGGGGAAACTGCAGGTGGAAGCAGCAGTGGGATGATCAGAGGGGGGCTGCAAGGTGGAAGCAGCAGTGGGATGATCAGGGGGGCGACTGCAGGTGGAAGCAGCAGTGGGATGATCAGAGGGGGGACTGCAGGTGGAAGCAGCAGTGGGATGATCAGAGGGGGGGCTGCAGGTCAGCATGAAACTCCTGATGCTCTGACCTGCAGACGGGTAGAGGAGAACTTTCCATGGTGCTGATATGGCTGCCAGGAGCCTAAAGTGGATCCATAAATGTTTCACTATCAGCAGCAGCTTGAACTGCTGGTGCAGGAGATGGTGGGTCCAAGTTTTCATGTTGGTCAATACTTCAAGGGCATTTTCATCGCACCTTCCATCTGTCGTGGGTGGCAGAAATAAATATCTTGGGACCATTATAGACAGCAATATAGGAAGCAAAGGATAGAAAACCATTTTCACTGCTGGATATTTTTTCATTTTTGACTCATCCTTTGTAAACCACAGAGGTGTTTGTCTGTGAACCCCAGTGGATCAGCTGACACAACCATGTCAAGTCTTAAGTTACTTACATCACATTCCTGCACCACTCTGATGCTCAGTTTCAACTTCAACCATCTTGGCCATATTTACATGAATGAGCTGCTGCCAAGTGATTGGCTGATTAGATATACAGTATGTGACAATAAGCAGTTGACCAGTTCTGAAATGTATCTTTGCATCGTCTTCCCTCCCTTTCCTGACGTTTCCTAAACAAACACTTTCAAGACAACACAGTTTTAAAGAGTTTAAAGAGTTTTAAAGGAGTTTTTAAGAGTTTAAAAGCGTTTTAAAAGAGTTTTAACGAGTTTTAAAGAGTTTTAAAGAAGTTTTAAGAGTTTTAAAGAGTTTAAAGAGTTTAAAAAGAGTTTAAAGGACTTTTAAAAGAGTTTTAAAGAGTTTAACGAGTTTTAAAGAGTTTTAAAGGAGTTTAAAAGACTTTTAAAATAGTTTTAAAGAGTTTAAAAAGAGTTTATAGGACTTTTAAAAGAGTTTTAAAGGGGTTTTTGAAGGAGTTTTAAAAGAGTTTTAAATGAGTTTAAAAGAGTTTTAAAGAGGTTTAAAAGAGTTTTAAAAGAGTTTTAACGAGTTTTAAAGAGTTTTAAATGAGTTTTAAAGAGTTTTAAAGAGTTTAAAAGAGTTTAAAGATTTTAAAAAGAGTTTATAGGACTTTTAAAAGAGTTTTAAAGAGTTTAACGAGTTTTAAAGAGTTTTAAAGGAGTTTAAAAGAGTTTTAAAAGAGTTTTAAAGAGTTTTAAAGGAGTTTAAAAGAGTTTTGAAGTTTTAAAAAAGTCGATTTAACATAGTTACATCAACTTGAGTCTTGAAATGTGGATGTGTTCTACAGTAGAACAGTTCTGTATCTTTGCATCGTCTTCCCTCCTTTCCTGACGTTCCCTAAACAAACACTTACCTGTTCCAGGGAACCGCAGGTACGAAGGGAGATAAAGGACACGGTGGAGAGCCCGGTATGCCCGGAAACCCCGGCCCCCCGGGCAGGAAGGGCCACACGGGGATGATGGGAATGTCGGGGCCCCAAGGAGAGATCGGCCCTACGGGGGCCCAAGGACCCTCCGGGAACCCGGGTCTGCCCGGCCCCAGGGTGAGTAACGACTTTATAAAACCTTAATTCATGTTTGAGTGTCGTCTGTATAACCTTAATTATTAGTGTTTGAAACAGTGACTACGTTTCCAGCATCAATAACCCTTTTCTAACCAGAATATGATCAATAACCCGGTTACACGGCCACGTAAACACCAATAACCCTTTTGAATAACCGGAATTTGCTCATATTCCGATTTTTAAAAACCTGAAAATGACCCCTGGGTTCCTCCTTTTATAACTGAATATTTGGTCATGTAAACGGGATTTCTACAGAAGAGTATTAGGTTCAGGCAGGAGAAAAATAAACAATCTTTTAGAGGAGGAAGATGTTTTTTCATTATAGTCTTCGAGAAAAAAGTCTAAAAGAAAAATGTTGAAAGTACAATTTTGAGAAAAAAAGTCCAAATGTATTTCAACTTTATTCTCGAAATTTCGACTTTATTCACGAAATTTCGACTTTCTTCTCGAAATTTTGACTTTATTCTCGAAATTCCGACATTATTCTCGAAATTTCGACTTTCTTCTCGAAATTTCAACTTTATTCTCGAAATTTCGACTTTATTCACGAAATTTCGACTTTCTTCTCGAAATTTTGACTTTATTCTCGAAATTCCGACATTATTCTCGAAATTTCGACTTTCTTCTCGAAATTTCTACTTTATTCTCGAAATTTCTACTTTATTCTCGAAATTTCTACTTTATTCACGAAATTTCTACTTTCTTCTCGAAATTTCGACTTTCTTCTCGAAATTTCGACTTTCTTCTCGAAATTTCGACTTTCTTCTCGAAATTTCGACTTTATTCTCGAAATTTCGACTTTATTCACGAAATTTCGACTTTCTTCTCGAAATTTTTACTTTATTCTCGAAATTTCGACTTTATTCACAAAATTTCGACTTTATTCTCGAAATTCCGACTTTATTTACGAAATTCCGACTTTATTCACGAAATTTCGACTTGATTCACGAAATTTCGACTTTCTTCTCGAAATTTCGACTTTATTCACGAAATTTCGACTTTCTTCTCGAAATTTCGACTTTCTTCTCGAAATTTCGACTTTATTCTCGAAATTTCGACTTTATTCACGAAATTTCGACTTTCTTCTCGAAATTTCGACTTTATTCACAAAATTTCGACTTTATTCTCGAAATTCCGACTTTATTTACGAAATTCCGACTTTATTCACGAAAGTTCGACTTTCTTCTCGAAATTTCGACTTTATTCACGAAATTCCGACTTTATTCACGAAATTCCGACTTTATTCACAGAATTTCGACTTTATTCTCGACATTTTGACTTTATTCACGAAATTTCGGCTTTATTCACGAAATTCCGACTTTATTCACGAAATTCCGACTTTATTCACGAAATTTTGACTTTCTTCTCGAAATTTCTACTTTATTCTTGAAATTTTGACTTTATTCAGGAAACAGATTATTCCCAATGTTTCGGAATATTGACCTTAACCCCAATTTTGACTGATGGAAACGTAGTCAGTGTTGATGCCGCCGAAGAAATCACGGCAGCCTGAGGTGATTGAAACGGAAGCATTGATAACTGAAATCATCTCCTTTGTTTATTGGGGATCCGTCCAATAAACAATAACCAATAACTGAACACTAACATCTCTCTGTCGCCACGGCAACAGGGGGAGTCGGTGTCGCTGGAGCAGATGAGGCGGCTCATCCAGGAAGAACTGTCGAAACAATTAGACGGTGAGAAACGTGACGCGGTGGAAACACGGGCATTTACATGATGGTGTCACATTCCTGATGAATTTGACTGAATTGTTTGGGAATTTATCGTTGTGTTCCAGCCAAGATGGCGTACCTCATGTCCCAGATCCAGCCCACTAGCGTGAAGAGCACGGCGGGCCGTCCGGGACCCCCGGGGCCTCAGGGTAAAGAGGGCATGCCCGGACGATCGGGGCCCCCCGGAGAGCCAGGCATGCCCGGCCAGAACGGAGGAGAAGGACCGCGAGGACCGCTGGGGCCCAAGGGTGAGAAAAAACACCAAAAATCACTCTCAGCGGTGCTGCTAGGGTAGGAAAAACACCTAGCGGTGCTAGCAGAGTCGCTTATCCAGAGTTTTCTTTAACCGGTTCTGCAGCTTTTCCAAGTTCACCAGTCAGAATTATTGATCTTCCACATGAATAACGTCTCAAACTGCTAATTTAATTAATGGAACGTTGTGTTTCTGTAAAAGGTATCTGTTTATGGAATAATCTGGATACTTTCTTGAATTAGTGGACCACAGAATTCTGCAAATTATGTGGAATTGAGCTTATAAGAAAATTTTGCCAATCAAAATACAGAAAAAATTCTAAAAAAAAAAAAAGTATAACTTAAAAGGAACAGAGATCTTAAAAAAACGAATCCAGGACAAAATTAATGGAAGGTTGTGTTTTTGTAAAACGTATCAGGTATCAGAAAGGTGGAATCCTGCACTCTGATTGGTTGTTAACTGTGGTATAATGATCTGATTGGTTGTTAACTGTGGTATAATGATCTGATTGGTTGTTAACTGTGGTATAATGATCTGATTGGTTGTTAACTGTGGTATAATGATCTGATTGGTTGTTAACTGTGGTATAATGATCTGATTGGTTGTTAACTGTGGTATAATGATCTGATTGGTTGTTCACTGTGGTATAATGAGCTTTTAATGAACGGTTACAGCAGGTAGCAGAAAGTAGCTGGTGTTAAAGTTTATTTTTTTATTTTCGTTAACAATTAATTACATCTAAAGACATTTTTTTACTTGTCCTTCGTTTGGTAAAAACAGGCTGAAATCTGTTTTTCTTTTTTTTCTTCTAGGTGAGAAAGGAACGAGAGGAGAAAAAGGAGACGCTGGAATCGGAGAACGAGGACTACAAGGTCCTTCTGGACCGATAGGTAAAAACCGGAATCTTCCTCACAGATCACGATTGATTTGATTTGATTTGAAGATTTTATTTCGAACATGCATGTTAAAAAAAGAATACGAACACCCCTACTTTAATAACTATTCAATACAGTGATATAATACTCAATTATATGTAAATGTAGTTAAAAAAAGACAATCGGTTTTGAAGGAGTGATGGTGCAGTTTAGAGCTAACCTACTTTTCCTCCCCGCTCTAGGCCCGGCTCCCCGGATACGGCAAATTTCAAATCAATAAAATTTTTAAAAAAGTCGAAATGTCGAGATTAATGTTGCAATACAATTTCAAGAATAAAGTCGAAATTTTGCCTTTTTTCTTAATATTTCAACTTTATTCACGAAATTTTGACTTTTTTCTCGACATTTCGACTTTTTCCTCGAAATTGTACATCAACATTATTGTCGACATTTCGACTTTTTTCTCAACATTTCAACTTTATTCATGAAATTTTTACTTTTTTCTTGAAATTTTTACTTTTTTCTCGACATTTCGACTTTTTTCTCGAAAATATTATTCTTATTTTTCTCCTGCCTGGCCCTAATACTCTTCTGTAGAAAACCGTCCCTTTGCTGCCCGTCTAGTGGCGTATGCAGACGACTCTAGATTGTACTGATATAACGGAGTTTTGGATTGTAAAACCTTCCAACGTTTAACCATCGTAGCCAGATTTTAGCGCTAACCTCCTTTCCTCCTCGCTCCAGGCCCGGCCGGACTCCCCGGATACGGCAAATTTCAATTCAATAAAATTTTAAAAAAAGTCGAAATGTTGAGATTAATGTTGTAATACAATTTCAAAAATAAAGTCGAAATTTTGTGAATAAAGTCGAAATGTCGCCCTTTTTCTTAATATTTCAACTTTATTCACAAAATTTCGACTTTATTCTCGACATTTCGACTTTTTTCTCAACATTTCGACTTTTTCCTCGAAATTGTACATCAACATTAATCTCGACATTTCAACTTTTTTCCCAAAATTTCCCCTTTTTTCTTAACATTTCAATTTTATTCACGAAATTTTTTACTTTTTTCTCGACATTTAGATTTTTTTCTCGACATTTCGAATAAATTCGAAATGTCGCCTTTTTTCTTAATATTTCAACTTTATTCTCGACATTTTGACTTTTTCCACGAAATTGTACATCAACATTAATATCGACATTTCAACTTTTTTCCCAAAATTTCCCCTTTTTTCTTAACATTTCAACTTTATTGACGAAATTTCGACTTTTTTCTTGAAATTTTGTCTTTTTTCTCGAAAATATTATTTTTATTTTTCTCCTGCCTGGCCCTAATACTCTTCTGTAGAAAACCGTCCCTTTGCTGCCCGTCTAGTGGCGTACGCAGACGACTCTAGATTGTACTGATATAACGGAGTTTTGGATTGTAAAACCTTCCAACGTTTAACCATCGTAGCCAGATTTTAGCGCTAACCTCCTTTCCTCCGCTCCAGGTCCGGCTGGACTCCCCGGATACGGCAAATTTCAATTCAATAACATTTTTAAAAAGTCGAAATGTCGATATTAATGTTGTAATACAATTTCAAGAATAAAGTCGAAATTTCGTGAATAAAGTTGAAATGTCGCCTTTTTTTCTTAATATTTCAACTTTATTCACGAAATTTCGACTTTTTTCTCGACATTTCGACTTTTTCCTCGAAATTGTACATCAACCTTAATCTCGACATTTCGACTTTTTTCCCAAAATTTCACCTTTTTTCTTAACATTTCAACTTTATTCACAAAATTTCAACTTTATTCTCAAATTTTTTTTTTTGACATTTTCACTTTTTTCACGACATTTCGACTTTTTTCTCCTGCCTGGCCCTAATACTCTTCTGTAGATTGTACTGATATAACGGAGTTGTAAAACCTTCCAACTTTTAACCATCGTAGCCAGATTTTAGCGCTAACCTCCTTTCCTCCCCGCTCCAGGCCCGGCTCCCCGGATACGGCAAATTTCAATTGAAATTTTTTTTAAAAAGTCGAAATGTCGAGATTAATGTTGTAATACAATTTCAAGAATAAAGTCGAAATTTCGGGAATAAAGTCGAAATTTTGCCTTTTTTCTTAATATTTCAACTTTATTCACGAAATTTCGACTTTATTCTTGACATTTCGACTTTTTCCTCGAAATTGTACATCAACATTAATCTCGACATTTCAACTTTTTTCCCAAAATTTCCCCTTTTTTCTTAACATTTCAACTTTATTCACGAAATGTTGACTTTTTTCTCGACATTTCGACTTTTTTCTCGAAAATATTATTTTTATTTTTCTCCTGCCTGGCCCTAATACTCTTCTGTAGAAAACCGTCCCTTTGCTGCCCGTCTAGTGGCGTATGCAGACGACTCTAGATTGTACTGATATAACGGAGTTTTGGATTGTAAAACCTTCCAACGTTTAACCATCGTAGCCAGATTTTAGCGCTAACCTCCTTTCCTCCTCGCTCCAGGTCCGGCTGGACTCCCCGGATACGGCAAATTTCAATTCAATAAAATGTTTAAAAAATTCGAAATGTCGAGATTAATGTTGTAATACAATTTCAAGAATAAAGTCAAAATTTCGTGAATAAAGTCGAAATGTCGCCTTTTTTCTTAATATTTCAACTTTATTCAAGAAATTTCGACTTTATTCTCGACATTTCGACTTTTTTCCCAAAATGTCACCTTTTTTCTTAACATTTCAACTTTATTCACGAAATTTTGACTTTTTTCTCGACATTTTGACTTTTTTGTCGAAAATATTTTTTTTTATTTTTCTCCTGCCTGGCCCTAAAACTCTTCCATAGAAAACCGTCCCTTTGCTGCCCGTCTAGTGGCGTACGCAGACGACTCTAGATTGTACTGATATAATGGAGTTTTGGATTGTAAAACCTTCCACCTTTAACCATCGTAGCCAGATTTTAGCGCTAACCTGCTTTCCTCCTCGCTCCAGGCCCGGCTGGACTCCCTGGATACGGTAAAGACGGCAGCCCCAGTTTAGCGTTAACCTCCTTTTCTCTCCGTTCCAGGTCCGGCCGGACTCCCAGGTTACGGTAAAGACGGCAGCCCCGGCCAGGGCGGAGCCCAGGGCGAGCCGGGGAACCCGGGCCCCCACGGGCAGCCCGGCCCCCCGGGGCCCCCCGGCCAGTGCGACCCGTCCCAGTGCGCCTACTACGCTAGCCTGGCACAACGACCCCACACCAAGAACGTGAAGGGGACTTAACAACGGAGCGCTGGAAGTCTATTTATGAACTTACCAAACTCCATCAAGAACTTTTACCTTTTCAAAGTAAAATCAGTCTGGAAGGCTGAAACTAACGGTGCTGCCGGTCGGATTCTTTTGTTTTGTTTTTGTGCTAGCGGGTTTGGGAGGATTACGGATTACACTACGTGGGAAGTTTCTCAGATAATTTTGTAATAACGGTGCATTTTGTAATAAATTTTGTTATTGCATTTTGAGAAGATTATTGTAAAATGCACTTACAACTTTTTTATTTTCTAGGAAATGTAATAACATGGTGCATTATGTAATAATACCTATTATTGTTGTTTGTTTAACAATGAATTTATACAAGAGTGACTTTTGTTGTTTTTTATGCAATTTCCCTTAGAGCTATGTAGCCAATAAATCTATGTATAAAACTCCAAATATAACTTTAGTTTCCTATTTGAAGTTTGGAATTATATACGCCAATAACAAACAAATGATATTACATTTTCTAGAGAATAAAAAAGTTGCAAGTGCGTTTTTGTAATAAATTTCTCAAAATGTAATAACTTATTACATAATGCGGCAAAATGTATTACAAAATGCGGCGATTTATTACAAAATGCAGCTTTATTACAAAATTAAATGACAAAGTTATTACATTTTGGACGTTTATTACAAAATGCGGCTCAACAGCGCAGCTAAACAGTTGTTTCCACACTCGCATGCTTCCTGCGAAAAAACGTTTACGGCCATAAATCATGTTTTTTACTTCCTGTTTCGCATCGGTTAGCCACCCGTCACAACCGACGCCGTGCCGCATCATTTATTGCTCATTAAATCAAAGTCCTGCGAGGGATGGAAATCTCTGATGGAAATCGCTGTCAAAGAAGTTTTTTGTTTGTTTTACTGTCATTGGTGGCTAACGGTTTGAGGCTAACACCACAGGGATGCTAGCAGGAAGAGTGTTAATTAATCAGCGTGCAGAATGATTAATGATTTATTATGTTATTATTAGAAAATATTTTAACTTGTAGAGAAGTCCATCTTTTAGACAAATCGCAGTTGAATTGTGAATTAAATTTTTCACATCTCATTGTTTATCCCTTGTGCTCTTTAAGGCTTGTTGGTTGAGCCGCATTTTGTAATAAACGTCCAAAATGTAATATCTTATATATTTCATTTTGTAATAAAACCGCATTTTTTCAGGCGTTATTACATTTTCAGGAAATGATTATGTTAATAATACCCCCTTCTGCAGAAGAAACTCCTTCCAGCCGCTTGTATCTCCATTCTCACCAGTCGCTTCCCACGTCACATGACAAAGGCTGAGGTTAGGAACATTTATCAACGGGTAAACAGAGAACTTATGCTAAGGACTCCAATTCAAAATTTGCCAAATTTGATAATAACGAGATAATAACGAGTCAAAGACAGATTTCCAGGAGCCATCATGGCGACTTGGGCACTTCCTTTTCCTCCCAAGGCAAGTGAGTTCCCTCTTCTGGAAATAATAGTTATGACCCATTAGGCCTAAAAAAGACAGATTTCAAGACTCTCTCTCCAGCTTCAACGACAGTTTACGAACCAGTGGCAGTGATTCTGTCTGTCATTTATGTCCAAGATGTTTCGTTTTTTGTCCTGGAAGCTGGTTTCAAGCTCGCTAACTAGCTTGTTTAATAATGTAAATGAAAACATGATGCTTGCTTTTGTTTTTTTATGCCTTTATATGTTCTTCTTTCTGGGTTTTATGAAACATTATTGTTGACTCATGAGATTATGCCTCAAATTTAGTAGATTATGCTTCAGATTCATGAAATGATGTCCCACCGCTTCAAGACGACAGTTTTATTTGTCCTGTTAGCTGTTTTTAAATTCGCTAACTAGCTTGTTTAATAATGTAAATGAAAATGTGGTGCTTGCTTTTGTTTTTTTATGCCTTCATATGTTCTTCTTTCTGGGTTCTTTATGAAAAATTACTGGGTGAAGTCGTTGCCTTCAGAGCAACTCGTGGTTTGATGACGCCTCAGATTCATGAGATTATGCCTCAAATTCATGAGATCATGCCTCAAATTCATGAGATTATGCCTCAAATTCATATGATTCCTCAGATTCATGAGATGATGCCTCAGATTCCTGAAATTATGCATCAGAGTCATGCAATTATGCATCAAATTCATGAAATTATGCCTCAAATTCATGAAATGATGCCTCAGATTAGAGATATGATGCCGCATATTAGAGATATTATGCATCAGATTCATGAAATTATGCATCAAATTAATGAAATTATGCCTCAGATTCATGAGATGATGCTCAGATTAGAGATATGATGCCTCAGATTAGAGAAATGATGCCTCAGATTAGAGATATGATGTCTCAGATTAGAGATATGATGCCTCAGATTAGAGAAATGATGCCTCAGATTAGAGATATGATGCCTCAGATTAGAGATATGAAGTCTCAGATTAGACATATGATGTCTCAGATTAGAGAAATTATGCCTCAGATTAGAGATATGATGCCTCAGAATAGAGATATGATGCCTCAGATTAGAGAAATGATGCCTCAGATTATATATATGATGCATCAGATTCATGAAATTATGCATCAAATTAATGAAATTATGCCTCAGATTCATGAGATGATGCTCAGATTAGAGATATGAATCCTCAGATTAGAGAAATGATGCCTCAGATTAGAGATATGATGCCTCAGATTAGAGATATGAAGTCTCAGATTAGAGATATGATGTCTCAGATTAGAGAAATTATGCCTCAGATTAGAGATATGATGCCTCAGATTAGAGATATGATGCCTCAGATTAGAGAAATGATGCCTCAGATTAGATATATGATGCCTCAGATTAGAGATATGAAGTCTCAGATTAGAGATATGATGTCTCAGATTAGAGAAATTATGCCTCAGATTAGAGATATGATGTCTCAGATTAGAGATATGATGTCTCAGATTACAGTTATGATGCCTCAAATTCATGAATTTATGCCTCAATTTCATGAAATTATGCATCAGATTAGATATGATGCATCAGATTCATGAAATTATGCATCAGATTCATGAAATTATGCATCAGATTCATGAAATGATGCCTCAGATTCATGAAATTATGCATCAGATTCATGAAATTATGCCTCAGATTGGAGATATGATGCCTCAAATTCATGAAATTATGCATCAGATTCATGAAATTATGCCTCAGATTCATGAAGTTTAAGATGGAACAATCAGCGTTATAACTTTGTGGTTTTGTAAATGGTAGCTACATTTATACTTGATAGAATTTGTATTACAGGCCAAGATGAGGACTTTTACTACAGCTTCAATAAGTTATAATGAAAATAATTATTCAAAGTCTGAATAAATAAAAACGTGTTTCAATGCATTAATTGATAAAATGAAAATATATTGATTTTTTTCCTGATAAAATGGTGCTAAATATTTTAAAACAGGAGCATAATGTAGGAGAAAACTGTTTCTGTGCTGTAAAATAAAGACTTGAAAAGATTCATTTGTGATACAGACCTTGTTTTTTTAAGATGCCTCAAATTCATGAGATTATGCCTCAAATTCATGAGATTATGCCTCAAATTCATATGATTCCTCAGATTCATGAGATTTCTCAGATTTCTGAAATTATGCATCAGATTCATGCAATTATGCATCAAATTCATGAAATTATGCCTCAAATTCATGAGATGATGCCTCAGATTAGAGATATGATGCCGCATATTAGAGATATGATGCTCTGATTAATGAAATTATGCCTCAGATTCATGAGATGATGCCTCAGATTAATGAAATTATGCATCAGATTAATGAAATTATGCCTCAGATTAGAGATATGATGCCTCAAATTAGAGATATGATGTCTCAGATTAGATAAATTATGCCTCAGATTAGAGATATGATGCCTCAGATTAGACATATGATGCCTCAGATTAGAGATATGATGCCTCAGATTAGAGATATGATGCCTCAAATTAGAGATATGATGTCTTAGATTAGAGAAATGCCTCAGATTAGAGATATGATGTCTCAGATTAGAGATATGATGCCTCAAATTAGAGATATGATGTCTCAGATTAGAGATATGATGCCTCAGATTAGAGATATGATGTCTCAGATTAGATATATGATGCCTCAAATTAGAGATATGATGTCTCAGATTAGAGAAATTATGCCTCAGATTAGAGATATGATGTCTCATATTAGAGATATGATGTCTCAGATTACAGTTATGATGCCTCAAATTCATGAATCTATGCCTCAATTTCATGAAATTATGCATCAGAATAGATATGATGCATCAGATTCATGAAATTATGCATCAGATTCATGAAATTATGCCTCAGATTCATGAAATTATGCATCAGATTCATGAAATTATGCCTCAGATTAGAGATATGATGCCTCAAATTCATGAAATTACACATCAGATTCATGAAATTATGCCTCAGATTCATGAAGTTTAAGATGGAACAATCAGCGTTATAACTTTGTGGTTTTGTAAATGGTAGCTACATTTATACTTGATAGAATTTGTATTACAGGCCAAGATGAGGACTTTTACTGCAGCTTCAATAAGTTATAATGAAAATAATTATTCAAAGTCTGAATGAATAAAAACGTGTTTCAATGCATTAATTGATAAAATGAAAATATATTGATTTTTTTCCTGATAACATGGTGCTAAATATTTTAAAACAGGAGCATAATGTAGGAGAAAACTTTTTCTGTGCTGTAAAAAAAAGACTTGAAAAGATTCATTTGTGATACAGACCTTGTTTTTTTAAGATGCCTCAAATTCATGAGATTATGCCTCAAATTCATGAGATTATGCCTCAAATTCATATTATTCCTCAGATTCATGAGATGATGCCTCAGATTCCTGAAATTATGCATCAGATTCATGCAATTATGCATCAAATTCATGAAATTATGCCTCAAATTCATGAAATGATGCCTCAGATTAGAGATATGATGCCGCATATTAGAGATATGATGCTCTGATTAATGAAATTATGCCTCATATTCATGAGATGATGCCTCAGATTAATGAAATAATGCATCAGATTCATGAAATTATGCATCAAATTAATGAAATTATGCCTCAGATTCATGAGATGATGCTCAGATTAGAGATATGATGCCTCAGATTAGAGATATGATGCCTCAAATTAGAGATATGATGTCTCAGATTAGAGAAATGATGCCTCAGATTAGAGATATGATGTCTCAGATTAGAGATATGATGCCTCAGATTAGAGATATGATGCCTCAAATTAGAGATATGATGTCTCAGATTAGAGAAATGATGCCTCAGATTAGAGATATGATGTCTCAGATTAGAGATATGATGCCTCAAATTAGAGAGATGATGTCTCAGATTAGAGAAATGATGCCTCAGATTAGAGATATGATGTCTCAGATTAGAGATATGATGTCTCAGATTACAGTTATGATGCCTCAAATTCATGAATGTATGCCTCAATTTCATGAAATTATGCATCAGATTCATGAAATTATGCCTCGGATTCATGAAATTATGCATCAGATTCATGAAATTATGCCTCAGATTAGAGATATGATGCCTCAAATTCATGAAATTATGCCTCAGATTCATGAAATTATGCATCAGATTCATGAAATTATGCCTCAGATTAGAGATATGATGCCTCAAATTCATGAAATTATGCATCAGATTCATGAACTCATGCCTCAGATTCATGAAGTTTAAGATGGAACAATCAGCGTTATAACTTTGTGGTTTTGTAAATGGTAGCTACATTTATACTTGATAGAATTTGTATTACAGGCCAAGATGAGGACTTTTACTACAGCTTCAATAAGTTATAATGAAAATAATTATTCAAAGTCTGAATAAATAAAAACGTGTTTCAATGCATTAATTGATAAAATGAAAATATATTGATTTTTTTTCCTGATAAAATGGTGCTAAATATTTTAAAATAGGAGCATAATGTAAGATTCATTTGTGATACAGACCTTGTTTTTTTAAGATGAGAGAACAAACACCAGAGATTTTCCTTCGGAAGAATATCAGGGCAGGAGAAAAATAAAAATAATATCTTAGAGGAAGATTTTTTTTTCAATATGCACTTTGAGAAAAAAGTCGAGAAAAAAGTCGAAATGTCGAGATTAATGTTGAAGTACAATTTTGAGAAAAACGAAATGCGCAAAATTTCAACTTCATTCACGAAATTTCAACTTTATTCTTGAAACCGTATTTCAACATTAATCTCAACATTTCGACTTTTTTCTCGACATTGTATTTCAACATTTTTCTCGACATTTCGACTTTATCAAAATTGTATTACATTAATCTCGACATTTCGACTTTTTTCTCTAAATTGTATTTCAACATTTTTCTCGACATTTCGACTTTATAAAAATTGTATTTCAACATTAATCTCGACATTTCGACTTTTTTCTCGAAATTGTATTTCAACATTTTTCTCGACATTTCGACTTTATCAAAATTGTATTTCAACATAAATCTCGACATTTCGACTTTTTTCTAGAAATTGTATTTCAACATTTTTCTCGACATTTCGACTTTATCAAAATTGTATTTCAACATTAATTTCGACATTTCGACTTTTTTATCAAAGTGCATAATGAAAAAAAATCGTATTTTTATTTTTCTCCTGCCTGGCCCTGATACTCTTCCATACATAACCGAGCTATTGCTAATATTCCGGTTAGAAACGGGTTAATAACCGCACGTGGTCACAGACAGGTTCTGTATTTAATGTATTTCTGTACACTTCCAAGATTTAACACTTCATTACAATGTTTAGAAAACAACATTTATGTCACAGACTGTACGATCATAGATTACAGGTATTAGCTCAGGTCTCGTGTTTGATATCAGCATTTATAAGCATTTTTGTATGTAAATCCTGCAAAGCTAACGTCTCTGAGCTGAGAACGTCAGAGAAAATCAGAGAAATCAGAGAAATGTAAAGCATTTGAAACATTTGTCAGTTCTTTCGGCGTATGTTTGTCTCAGAAAGCTCTCGGGCGTCGGGGCCCAACGTCGATCGCAGCAGTTGCTCGGCATCCGTTAGCATCTTTACCTGAATAATAATGTTGTGAGCTCCGTCTAAAATCACGAGTTAGAAGGTCTTTACAAAAACTGTACAGTTGTTTTCCTGCCGGTTGCTTTGAGTCTCTTTGGTTTGAGGTTCTGATGAAGAACTTTGTTCGCTGACAGGAAGAGATTTTGGGGTTTTTCTTCTTCGAGCTGCCGGGTCTCACTTGTTTTTGTACCCGGACGATTTCTTCCCGCCGGTCATATAAAGCGGAGTGAACCGGTTTAAACAGGTGGAGGGGTCACAGAGGCCGGGGGAGCCCGACGGTCCCCGAGGGCCGGCGGCTCCGGGGACGCCGGGACTTCCTGTCTCACCACGGTCTCCGTTTTTACCGTCCAGTCCGACGCCGGGGGTACCAGGGGCACCTGAGGAGGAATATGGAATATCAGTAAAGGAAAAGCTTTTATCTTATTGAAATGGACCTGTCCTGGTCTGTGGATGAACATTTCACAATAAAAGTACAGGTGAGGACAAAATAAAACATAGGCGAAAAAACACAACATCAAAAACTGGACAAGGATAGCTGCAACAAGGTAGTCTATGTCAATTTTAAATACTCAGATTAGAGATATGATGCCTCAGATTAGAGATATGATGTCTCAGATTCATGAAATCATGCATCAGATTCATGAGAAGATGCTCAGATTCATGAGATGTTGCCTCAGATTAGAGATATGATGCCTCTGATAAATGAGACGATGCCTCAAATTCATGATTTTATGCCTCAGATTCATGAAATGATGCCTCAGATTTAGTAAATGTCTCAGATTAGAGATATGATTTCTCAGATTCATGAAATTATGCATCAGATTCATGAGATGATGCCTCAGATTAGAGAGGAGAGAGGAGTCCAGCCTCACCTGGTGCACCTGTAGCTCCTGCGCTTCCCTTGACTCCTACGCCATCCACCCCTTTCACCCCCGGGTCTCCTTTATCTCCTTTTTCCCCAGAATCTCCTGCAGAGACAGAAACACAGAGAGGAGATGGACTAGAGAATATATTCCACTGGTAACGGAATGACACAAATTGAATGACATCAAAAGGAATTTCGCTCCTGGAGATCTTGTAGTCATCGTTGATGACGATGCCCCAAGAAGCAACTGGCTTCTAGGACGAGTGGTTAAATCTCTTCCAGGATCAAAAGGACGTGTTCGAAGTGTTTTGGTGAAAACAAAGACCAGCATCATCCAAAGATCACCAATTTAATCGCGAGTTAACTATGGACAACATGCGATTAATCGCGAGTTAACTATGGACAACATGCGATTAATCGCGAGTTAACTATGGACAACATGCGATTAATCGCGAGTTAACTATAGACAACATGCGATTAATCGCAGGTTAACTATAGACAACATGCGATTAATCGCGAGTTAACTATGGACAACATGCGATTAATCGCGAGTTAACTATGGAAAACATGCGATTAATCGCAGGTTAACTATGGACAACATGCGATTAATCGTGAGTTAACTATGGACAACATGCGATTAATCGTGAGTTAACTATGGACAACATGCGATTAATCGCAGGTTAACTATAGACAACATGCGATTAATCGCGAGTTAACTATGGACAACATGCGATTAATCGCGAGTTAACTATGGACAACATGCGATTAATCGCGAGTTAACTATGGACAACATGCGATTAATCGCGATTAAAAACATTTTTCGTTTGACAACCTTAATTTATTTAAATGAACAGACCAGGAAGTTTGTACCGACCTTTCCTCCCGGGGATTCCAGGAAGTCCGAAGAATCCCGGATGACCTTTGGCCCCTGCTGGTCCTGCAGGACCGGCTTCACCTGGACCTCCAGCTGCTCCCGGGGGTCCAGGAGGTCCTGCTGGTCCAGCGGTTCCTGGAGCTCCGACGGCTGCTGGTTTCTTCAGGAACTCCTCCATGAAGGCCTTCAGTTGCTCTGAATGGGGGGAGAACAGGTTACAGCGTAAAACCCACTCGTTAGCAGAAACGACGTGTTGGGACGTAAATGTGAATAAAAGTGAATAAACGGAACCTTCAACCACCGCCGAGCACATGTCCCGGAGCTTGTCATCACTCACTTTGGGGCCCTGAGGAGAGAGAATGTGTGTTTAGATCATTACATTATAACATTATTACATTATAACTTTGTAACATTGTAACATTAATGTCTGTCATTGTCGAAGAATAACAGCTCAAGCTGAAATGTGTAGGCTGTTCCCAATGTTCCCTTCAGTTCTGCAGCAGCTTTAACCCCCGCCCACCCCCACCCCGCTGCAGCACTGACGCTTTGTGTGTGAATGCACCAAGCGGAGAGATGCTGGCGTCGGGACTCCCGTGACGCTTTCAGTGTGAACGCAGGGTTAGGTAGAGTAGGGTCGTACAGTTAAACCTCTGGGATGTGTGTTGGTGTGTGATTGTTCCACCTACAGGTAAACCTCTGTGTATCATTATTATATTTAGTAAACCACCAGTAAACCTACAGTTAAACCTCTGTGAGTCGTTATTATATTTATTATTCCACCTACAGTTAAACCTCTGTGAGTCGTTATTATATTTATTATTCCACCTACAGGTAAACCTCTGTGTATCATTATTATATTTAGTAAACCACCAGTAAACCTACAGGTAAACCTCTGTGAGTCGTTATTATATTAATTATATCTACAGGTAAACCTCTGTGTGTGTTTATTATATTAATTTATTATATATTTTTTTATTATATTAATTTATTATATTAGTTTATTATTAAACCGCCAGTAAACCTACCGGTAAACCTCTGCGTGTGGTTATTATATTATTTAAACCACCTACCGGTAAACCTCTGGGACCTGGAGGTCCAGCAAGACCCGGCTCTCCGTCCAGTCCTCGGGTTCCCATGGGGCCCGTCGGTCCTTCATGACCCGTCTGGCCCGGCCGGCCGTCGGCTCCGGTAGCTCCCATGGTGCCCTTCTCTCCACGCTGAATGAGATAAGATAAGATAATATAAGTTACTAACCTCTCAGGTGGGACTGATGTGGGACTGAGTTTCTATTTGTCTTTGTTCAAAGTTCATCCAAGTGTAAATCATATCATGTTTATTATCAGAACTTCCTGAGGGAATGACTATCACAATACTCTTCCAGAGTTTTATATTTATTTGTTTATATGTAATAAGAAAAACTACAATTAAAGCTGCAAGCAGCGATGAACGGGCCCTCACAAGTGCAATTTTCACCAATAAAAGTCAAGGACTCAAAACTTAGTCCGATGAACCACCATGATTCTTTACGTCAAACTATTCAAAAGTTATGGCAGAAAGTAGGAACTATCAAATATGGACCAATCAGAAGAAGGGGCAGGGCTAATTTGCACCAATTATGGTCAAGGAAGTAAAACCAAGTCAGATGACACCACCCACGAGTCTTTATGTCAAACCATTCAAAAGTTATGGTAGAAAGTAGGAACTATCAAATATGGACCAATCAGATGAAGGGGGGGCTCGCTTTTTGGCGTCTAGAGTCGCCACGGTAACACTTTTGAAAGAGAAAAGTAATGTGCGTAGTTGCAGGATGGAGACGCACATTTTGATGTATAACACACCTGGGTGCACGTTACGGTTCGGGCTGAATTAACTGTTGAAGGAATGGCATAAATTTCGCCAAAATTACACAATTAATTCAAAATGGCCGACTTCCTGTTGGGTTTCGGCCATGGCGCCAAGAGACTTTTCTTTAAGTTGTGACATGATACAGGTGTGTACCGATTTTCGTGCATGTACGTCAAACCGTATTGTGGGGCTTGAGGAACAAAGTTTTCTAGGGGGCGCTGTTGAGCCGTTAGGCCACGCCCATTAATGCAAACCATTAAATATCACATTTTTCACATCAAAATGAGCATAGTTGAATATCTCAAAAACTGTAATAGCTAGCATGATGAGACTAAAATATGTTGTAGTACAACGCGTCCCGGGTTTGTCAACGTTGTAATGATGTCTGTACGATAACCTGTTGCCTAGCAACAAGCGTCCAAAATAAAATGGAAATTAAAAAAAAATCGAAAGTTAAATATCGGAAAAACTGTAATAATTAGCATGATGAGGCTGTACAGTCCGTTAGTGCCAATTGGGCCGAGTGTTTGAAAGTTTGAATGATGTCTCTACGATAAAGTTCGGCCGAGCAATAAGCGTCCGAATTTTCGCCTTTTTTTTTTTGCTTTTTGGCATCTAGCATTGCCACGGTAATACTTTTGACTGAGAAAAGTAATGCCCATCGAGGCACGATGGAGACGCATCCAACGATGTATGACATGCATGGGTGGACGTTGCGGTTCGGGCCGCATTGACGGACGAAAAAGCGTGCGGAATAATAATAATACGCGGAAGAAAAGGGAAACCTTTTCTGGATACTAATATATCGCCTTCATTTTCATGTTTTTCCTCGTTTTCTCTGCCGTGTTTTATTTTTTGGGGGATTTTTTTCTTCCATATCAGATCAGGTCATGCTGTTCACCCGCTGGTGTAGTGGCACTTTTGAGACTTTAGCTTCCTAACAAAATGCTAGCAACATTGCCCTTTGGGCCATTTTGGACAATTTCAAATGTTGAGAAAAAAGTCGAAATATCGAGATTAATGTTCAAATACAATTTCAAGAATAAAGTCAAAATTTCGTGAATAAAGTCAAAATGTCGAGAAAAAATAAAAAAAATCGAAAATAATCTTGAAATACAATTTCGAGAAAAAAGTCGAAATGTCGAGATTAATATTGACGTACAATTTCGAGAAAAAGTCAAAATTGTATTTCAAAATTTCGACTTTATTCGTGAAATTTTATTTCAACTTTTTTCTCAACATTTCGACTTTTTTCTCAAAGTGCGCAATAAAATAAAATCTTCCCCTCTCAAATATTTTTTCTCCTCATGGCCATGATACTCTTCCGTAATCACGATACTCTTCCAGAGTTTCTACATTAGTTTGTTTATATGTAATAAAAACAACTACAATGATTCGTTGAACCCGTTAGACCAAGGGTCGTCAACCCAAAATGTTTTAGATCCATATTGGACCAAAAAACACAAAAAAACAAATATGTCTGGAGCCGCAAACAATGAAGTCTTGTATCAGAATTAGAATGAAGAAACACATGCTGCATGTTTCTATATTAGTTAGAACTGGGGGAAGAGTTTTTTTTTCATTATACAGTTCGAGAAAAAAATCGAAATGTCGAGAAAAAAGTCGAAATGTCGATAAAAAAGTTTAAATGTTGAGAAAAAAGTCGAAATGACGAGAAAAAAGTCAAAATGATGAGAAAAAAGTCAAAATTTCGAGAAAAAAGTCAAAATTTCGAGAAAAAAGTCGAAATGTCGAGAAAAAAGTCAAAATTTCGAGAAAAAAGTCGAAATGTCGAGAAAAAAGTCGAAATGACGAGTAAAAAGTCAAAATGTTGAGAAAAAAGTCAAAATGACGAGAAAAAAGTCAAAATGACGGGAAAAAAGTAAAAATTTCGAGAAAAAAGTTGAAATGTCGAGATTAAAAAGGAAAGGAAAAAGGAAGAAAAAAGAGGAAAAAATGGAAAAAAGAAGAAGAAAAAAAGAAAAAAGGAAAAGAAAAAAAAAGGTCAAACATTTTATAAAAAGCTCCAGGAGCCACTAGGGCGGCTCTAGAGCTGCATGCAGCTCTAGAGCCGCGGCTTGCTGACCCCTGCGTTAAAGCTCGTTAGCCACGTTTACCTCTCCCTTGAGTCCAGAGATTCCAGGCGGGCCCTGAAACACAGAAAACAGAAAACACTCGTCAGTCGACTGTTTTAGATCCGTTTTCAGATGAAAGTCTGTCAGATATATTTGTACCTGATCTCCCTTGACGCCCGGGTCTCCTGCCAGACCGGTGTCTCCCTGTCCAACACAGAAACACAGCAGAATGTGACTAAAACAAGTAAAGCTGGGTAACGTTTTCATGTTTCTGCGACTCTCACCTGACTTCCCGTTGGTCCGACTGGTCCGATCAGTCCCTGAAAAACACACGGAGGATCAATTATGGGCTGCACTTTTAAACCATAATCCATGTTTTCATACATCTTTGAATAAAGTCCAATTTCGAGAAAAAAGTTGAAATGTTGAGAAAAAAGGTGAAATTTTGACTTCATTCACAAAGTTCGACTTCATTCTTGAAATTGTATTTCAACATTAATTTCATTAATTTCAACATTAAATTCAACTTAATTGAAGTACAATTTCGAGAAAAAAGTCAAAATGTCGAGAAAAAAGTAAAAATTTCATGAATAAAGTTGAAATGTTGAGAAAAAAGGTGAAATTTTGACTTCATTCACGAAGTTCGACTTCATTCTTGAAATTGTATTTCAACATTAATTTCATTAATTTCAACATTAAATTCAACTTAATTGAAGTACAATTTCGAGAAAAAAGTCAAAATGTCGAGAAAAAAGTTGAAATTTCATGAATAAAGTTGAAATGTTGAGAAAAAAGGTGAAATTTTGATTTCATTCACAAAGTTCGACTTCATTCTTGAAATTGTATTTCAACATTAAGTTAATTAATTTCAACTTAATTGAAGTACAATTTCGAGAAAAAAGTCAAAATGTCGAGAAAAAAGTTGAAATTTCATGAATAAAGTTGAAATGTTGAGAAAAAAGGTGAAATTTTGATTTCATTCACGAAGTTCGACTTCATTCTTGAAATTGTATTTCAACATTAATTTCATTAATTTCAACATTAAATTCAACTTAATTGAAGTACAATTTCGAGAAAAAAGTCAAAATGTCGAGAAAAAAGTTGAAATTTCATGAATAAAGTTGAAATCTTGAGAAAAAAGGTGAAATTTTGATTTCATTCACGAAGTTCGACTTCATTGAAATTGTATTTCAACATTAATTTCATTAATTTCAACATTAAATTCAACTTAATTAAAGTACAATTTCGGGAAAAAAGTCAAAATGTCGAGAAAAAAGTTGAAATGTTGAGAAAAAAGTAAAAATTTCCTGAATAAAGTTGAAATGTTGAGAAAAAAGGTGAAATTTTGACTTCATTCACGAAGTTCGACTTCATTCTTGAAATTGTATTTCAACATTAATTTCATTAATTTCAACATTAAATTCAACTTAATTGAAGTACAATTTCGAGAAAAAAGTCAAAATGTCGAGAAAAAAGTTGAAATTTCATGAATAAAGTTGAAATTTTGAGAAAAAAGGTGAAATTTTGATTTCATTCACGAAGTTCGACTTCATTCTTTAAATTGTATTTCAACATTAATCTCGACATTCGACTTTTTTCTCGAAATTGTATTTCAACATTAATTTCAACATTAAATTCAACTTAATTGAAGTACAATTTCGAGAAAAAAGTCAAAATGTCGAGAAAAAAGTTGAAATTTTGAGAAAAAAGTCAAAATTTCATGAATAGAGTTGAAAAGTTTTCAACTTTATTCTTGAAATCTTTTGAATTTTTTTTTTTTCTTGGAATGAAGTGAATAAAAGCGTAGATTTGTTTCCCACCTGATCTCCTTTGTGTCCCGTGTGTCCCTTCAGTCCTTTTTCACCTCGGTCTCCTTTTTCTCCTCCTTCACCCTGAAAATACAACATTCATCATAAACCCGACTCACAAACCTGTTTAAACTCCTGTAAAAGTCGCCTAAAACTCCTATCCAAGTTCTACCCAACGGCGCGCGTGTGTGCAGCTCCGTGTCTGTAGACGGCGCCTTTTCAGTCGGTGGGTCGTATGTGTGTTTTAAATCCAAAAATTACACACAAAACTGAGGGTGCGCCTTTCCACACGGTGCGCCGTATGGTCGTGAAAATACGGTATATCCTGAAATGGTTTATATTGCAGGAATCACAAGAATATTAGCTTTCCAAAGATACATCGCATGAGAACCTCACGTAACATATGAGCTGTGGAAATGACCTATTTTTGTAAATTATGGACTGATTATGGACTGGATGGCCCACGGGCGGGCCGTCAGAGTGGCAACAGCTTTGCCCCGTTTAGAAGTTCAGGTAACTTTATTATAAGTAACAATGTAAAATGTATATATGAGCTCTGAAAAATATATCTGCTTTTAATTAATCTGACGTGTGATTGGAGCAAAAGATTGAACAAAGTAAAGGAAACGTTCTCACCTGGATTCCTGGAGGACCCGCTGGACCAACCGGACCTTGTTTTCCTGATTCTCCCTGACGGTAAAATAAAGTTAAAATCTTTCATTCACATTCACATTTTGTGATCTAAGAACTTTGAAGTAGTTGAGGCCAGAATAAAAAAATGCAGAACTGAAACAAAACATGAATACGGAAGAGTATTAGGGCCACGCAGTAGAAAAATAAAAATATTGTAGAGGAGGAAGATTTTTTTTTCATTATGCACAAAAGTCGAAATGTTGAGAAAAAGTCGAAATTTTGTGAATGAAGTTGAAATGTTGAGAAAAAAGGTGAAATTTCAACATTAATCTCGACATTTCGACTTTTTACTCAAAGTGCACAATATAAAAAAATCTTCCCCTCTTAAATATTTTTGGCCCTAATACTCCGTACATGAAGTAGTGACTGAAAGGTCAAAATCAGACTCACCGTTGATCCCTTTTCTCCAGGTTTTCCATCTTCTCCATCTTTTCCAGGTTCTCCCTTCATGATTGATTCATAAACACAACATTTACATCAAAATAACTAACAAATTAAACATGTTGAGATTGTGGTTTATGGGTTTATATTACCGTCTTCCCAGGAAGTCCGACTGGTCCAACGGGCCCCTCGACACCAGTATCGCCCTAAACCCACATGACGCTGAGTTAGCATGAAATAATCTTACTTTGATCAATCATTTGTAGATGTAAAGTTCTGGGTTTGTCATGATCACATTGTTCATCAATAAGAGATGCATCACCTTTTCTCCAGCAGGTCCAGCGACTCCCAGCTTCCCCGGCAAACCCTGAAAACATCATCATGACAAGAAACTGACAATAATGAAAAACACAACAACAAAAGCCTTTTAATAGACGTGACTAAACATCCACGCATTAGCCTCCAAACTTCAATCCCTTTAATAAAAATGACATTCCTCGTCAGCAGCCGACGGTTGGACTTTAATGTTTTATTCAGCTAACATGTTGTTTAGCTCCAGACACCAGTTTCTACTCAGCAGTCACTCTTGTATTTTTTTGTATTTGTATTTTATTTTTAAAGGAAAAGGACCAGGAACAATACATATTAATAATAACATTTTCATGTAAATATGCTAGATTATAGCTAATGGCTAATTAGCATCTTTAGTCCCTGGTTGATGTAAAAGACAAACATACATTACATACAGTCCAAGAAATGATGACACAGCAGTAAAATACACTAATAAATACACAATAGAAGAAAATACAATAAAATACACTAAGATATAAGATAAAACATACAATAAAATCCACTAAAATGTAATCTGAGTGCAGACTTGATTCTCTAGAAGCTTTTTTATTTAAAGAAGGAGGTGAAGGTGGCAGCCTTCACTTTCTCTGAAATTAACATTCACATAGTACAATTCACTTGTAAAAGAAAAAATAATCGAAACTTGTGAAATAAGTAGTTTAGCTGCAGGTTTTGATCATGTGAGAATCGTATCGTTATCTGCTGTTAAAGCGTTTAACTCACTATGACTTGTCCTTTTGAGAATAACATATATTAAGAAGACGAATGCTGTCAATTAAACTGAATCGCTCCTCGTACGTTGTTAAAATCTCCTTTAACTTATTTTGAACGGGAATTTCTCTCTGTTGGTATAGGCAATCCTGGCACTTGAATCTTAATTCTATTTTAATTATACGTTTTCTCTTCTTCTACTTTCATTTTATTTATATATTTATTTATTCATCATTTTTATTTTATTGTTTTATTTTATTATTATTATTATTATTATTATTATTATTATTATTATTATTATTATTATTATTATTATTATTATTATTATTTATTTATTTATCATTTTTATTTTTTTATTTATTATTATTATTATTATTATTATTTATGTATTTATTTATTTAGTTGTTTTTACTTATCTATTTACTTATCAATATTACATTACTTATTTTTATTTACTCCCTGCTACTGCTTCGTGTCTGAATGTTTTCTGTGAAAAATCAATAAAAATATTTGAATAGTAATAAAATCTCCTTTAAAAAAAAAATTTATTTTGAAAATACACTGGACTGTCTTTATTTTGGTACCAGCTCTCTCTGCTGTGTATAAATCGATGTAGCTCAGTTGGTTTCCAGCGTCACATCTTTAACAGACTCGAGCATTTAGCTACTTCTGTAACGATGATCACTGACTGTGTTAGCAGCTACGATGCTACGATGCTACGGTGCTACTGCCCCCTAGTGGGGAACCTGGGTAACTGTGAAACAAAATGGAGTTGGACTTACCGGAATACCCACAACCCCCCGGGGACCAGCAGCTCCCTTAGTACCAGGCTCTCCCTGTTGAGAATATCCATGTTTTATACAATTAGAGTCATTAAAAAAGTAGTTATATGGATACAAATAGTACAATCATGGTATCATCTAGTGGTATTTCACTAGCACAAGCACAGAAGAGTCAAAAAGTCAACTAAAAGACTGAAACAAAGTCTGTACGCTCTGTGTCATCAGCGCCAGGAATGACGTGTATAGTGGAGTATCGTCTGCATACTGGGGTTGTGAATCAGCGACAGGAATGACGTGTATAGTGGAGTATCGTCTGCATACTGGGGTTGTGAATCAGCGACAGGAATGACGTGTATAGTGGAGTATCGTCTGCATACTGGGGTTGTGAATCAGCGACAGGAATGACGTGTATAGTGGAGTATCGTCTGCATACTGGGGTTGTGAATCAGCGACAGGAATGACGTGTATAGTGGAGTATCGTCTGCATACGGGGGTTGTGGATCAGCGACAGGAATGATGTGTATAGTGGAGTATCGTCTGCATACTGGGGTTGTGGATCAGCTAGAATGAGGCTGGATGAGGGCGGTTACTAGAAGGGATGCAGCTTTTTCTGTTGCCGCTCCAAAAAGATGGAACGAGCTTCCTTTAAACATTCGACATTAAACAGAAGCCTCCTCACTGTCCATTTTTAAAACTGGTCTTAAAACCCATTTTTATTCCCTGGCTTTTAACCCTGCATGAGACTCTGCTGCTGTTTTAGGACCAAATCCACAAAAGGATTGCACGGCTTTTGCTTTTGCGGCCGCTAAACCGGTGCAAACTACACAAAAAGAGAGCGTCTAATTCACAAAGCACCCGCAAAGGGCGAATTGCACCACAAACTGCGCTACCAAGCAAATAGTGTCATGGTGCGCCTGTGCCATTTGCATGCATGTAAATAAGGTAATATTCATACATTCGGCGCTTCAGCGCTTTTTGCCACACGCAAAAATAGTGGAGCAAATACTGTCTTTTGGAAGCGTGTATTAACTGCTGCAAACTCACTCCTCAAGGCTGAATTATGGTTCCACGTAGAGATGGGCGGTATGGACTAAAAACTGTATCATGATAATTTCTGGCATTTATCTCGATAACGATAAAAAAATACCAATACAAAAACGTCATCAATGGGAATTTTTCTTTCTTTCTTTCTTTCTTTCTTTCTTTCTTTCTTTCTTTCTTTCTTTCTTTCTTTCTTTCTTTCTTTCTTTCTTTCTTTCTTTCTTTCTTTCTTTCTTTCTTTCTTTCTTTCTTTCTTTCTTTCTTTCTTTCTTTCTTTCTTTCTTTCTTCCTTCCTTCCTTCCTTCCTTCCTTCCATAAATCAGTTTTACACAAAAACATCATCAACATGAATTTATCATTTTTATCGTGAGATACAAATTCTTACCGTGGGGAGTTTTTTTGACGGTTTATCGTGAACGGTAAAATATCAAACATTCCTAGTTCCGCGTTACACCAACGCAGAGCCTACGCCGTACGATGCACGTCGCCGTGTACCCTACGCCGTACCCTACGGCGTGGGCTCTGCGTCGATTTAACGCAGAACCATAATTCAGGCTTCACTCCTGCTCTGTCTCTGTTTCTCTCTCTCTTCAATATCATTCAAGCCTGTGTGATACTGAATGATATTAAGAAATCTACAGTCAGACATGACTGTACACAGTCAGATCAAGTGGGGTTGTGGACTTATCTCGGATTTAAAAATAAAAATAACAGGACGGAGCTCAGGATTCATCCATACAGTAGGGGCTGCTTTATTACAAACAATTCCACCATATAAACATATAAATCGAAAATGTGTGTGTTTAAGACAAGGGACAATTGCGCTCAGCTCCAGAACTTTATGGGCGTGTTTGCGCCGGCATATCATTAAAGCAAAATCTTTTGTGAATAGGACCTTAAAGCGGGGCAAATTGCGGGCGCTAATGCAGCGCAATTCACAGCGCTATTTGCGGACGCAATCTATTCTTTGTGGATTAGGCCCTTAGTGTTTTATGGTTTGTTTTTAGTTATTGTTTTATTGTGTTTAATTAGTTTTAAAAACAATAAAAAATTATTTTAGTATTTATTTCTTGTATTTCTTGTTCAGCTGTGGTTGTTTTAAAGTGCTTTATAAATAAAGTTGAGTTGGTCATTAGAGAGTGTTTTTGGCGCTCGTTCGGTTCTTTTTATTGTCTGGGTTTGCAGAAAGTTCAGAATTACTTAAATATGTTGCTTATTGGTAGGGAAAGGTGAATGTTAGCATTATTATGAATGGCAGATTAGAAGGAGCCTGGAAATGTCGTACTTCCATTCTACAGAAAACTCTAGTAAAATAGATGGAATTTACTCTTTAATAGACCATTAGACCAAAAATGTAGCCTGAGAGGCAGGAAAAGATAGAGTGAAGAGCCAGTGTTTGTATTTCAGAGATCACCTTGGTGCCGACGGCTCCAGGAATTCCGTCTTTACCGTCTTTTCCAGCTTCTCCCTGTAGATTTACAATCATTGATCAGAAATCGGCCCGTTAAAGCACGAATGGGCCGTAAAAATCAATTTCAAGCAGCATACTTACCACTTCTCCTTTCTCCCCTGCGATCCCCGCTTCTCCTTGAGGTCCCACAAGCCCCTGATTGGGAGAAAAGGATTTTCTTTCCTTTCCTTTTTTCAAGGTAACAGTTTTCCTGATTTTATTTCCTAAATTAAAGTTCTGAACTCACGTCATCTCCCTTTTCTCCCTGGAAACCCTGGCGTCCTCGGATTCCCTCCACACCCTGGAGAAGAGAAGCTCAATCAATCACATCAATCACATCAATCACATCAATCACATCAATCAATCACATCAATCAATCACATCAATCACATCAATCAATCACATCAATCACATCAATCAATCACATCAATCAATCACATCAATCAATCACATCAATCACATCAATCACATCAATCAATCACATCAATCGCATCAATGCATCAATCGCATCAATCACATCAATGCATCAATCGCATCAATCACATCCGGCCCTCGTTGCTCTTGAGCAAACACAGAAATGGAACCAGAACCCAAATGAAGTTCTTACCGGAGCTCCGGGGGGTCCCGTGGGTCCAGGAACGCCGTTGTAGCCGGGAGGACCCTGAAACCAGAGGAGGCACAACAAAGTAAATGTAAAGCTGTTCTTGAACTGGTTGAAGTTCATGGATGGTTTTGGTCTCTTTTGAAACGTAATAGGGGTGTAACAGTATTTGTATTCGTCCCGTCCCGTCACGGTACGGGCGTCACGGTTCGGTGCACGCAGTCATACGTCTGACTGAGTTAAAAAATAAATCAAAAAATCAATGTCTGAGTCAGTCCCCAGGTGGCGGTAATGCGCCTAAAAGCTGCCAGCGACCGCCATTACGGAAAAAGAAGAAGACGAAGAAGAAGAAGATGCAACAAACAGATGCAACAAACTGAAGAAGAAAGTCGCATGTCAAGTGTAGAAATAGAGCTAGGGGAGCAGCCTGCTTCGTTTAAATCAGGAGTATAGGCGCCCAATTATGTTTTTGCCGAGGTCGGCGGCGCGCAACAGGGCGCACGGCGCGCAACAGGGCGCACGGCGCGCAACAGGGCGCACGGCGCGCAAAGCTGGCGGCAGACCCTGCGCTCTAGCGCCGAGGCATCACATACACAATGATGGCAAAGCCGGCGGCGGCTGCCGCTGTGCGTCCTGTGTGAAAACCGCTTTAGCCAATCAGTGATTGTTGACATGGGGGCTCGCCTGCTCGGCCCTCCCCGTGGGAGCTCGGCCATCTCCCCGAAGCACCCACGGTTCCTGTGTGATACGTCAGTGGAAACGCATCACCTCGATATGCCCATCACCGGAAGGGGGAAAAACAAAACAGGTGCCCAACAACTTATCCCCGCTGCTTTTAAGGCCGCGTTCAGACTGCAGGCAAATATCTGATTTTTAGCCCATCCAGATTGAAACTGGATGACTCTTTAGAAGTCTGAACAGTCCCAAACCACATGAGATCCGATACCTCCAGGAGGTAGTTTCATATCGCATTCATATCGCATTTGGGCAGATGCGTGTCAGTCTGAACATCCAAACACTCAGATGGGATATGACTGTCCCAGACGCTCCAAACCACCCGCCCATTTCCAGTTGTGGAGCTACTCATCCTTTCACAGAGAGCATGTACAATCTCTGATGTCACGTCAAAAACTATTATTTGTAGTTTAAGTGTTGCAAATTCACATTACAAATCATGTTTTAATAGCAGAAAAAAGACCGCATTTCCACGTAGGTGCGGGTCGCCGTGTACCCTACGCCGTAGGTCTGCGTCGGTGTAACGCGGAACCATAAATCAGCCTTCAGTCGCGCTGTGAGCCTGAACCTGCAGCCCGTCAGCTCATCAGGAGGAGAGGTTAAAGGTTAAAGGTTAAAGGTTAGAGAGCGGGGCTGCCAGTTGTTCATTGCTGGTTCATTTTGTTAACTCTGAGCTTTGTTGGTTGGTTTGTTAGTTTGCTGCTGGTTTTTGTTCTGAACACTTTTCTCTGTTTCTCATTTTGCTGGGACGCCGGGTTCCTCCGCCGAGACACAACTTTTGCGGTATGCGTTCATTGCTATGTCTAAAAATGATGCGCAGTGCCGACCCAATCAGAAACGGTACAGATATTTTGGGATCTTTTTATATATATAAAAAAATAAAATTATAAAAAAATAAAGGATCCATAACCTTTGATCCCACCCCTGCCCCAAAACCAGCCTCAGTAACAGAGGTGCGACGGGAGGGTTAGAGTGAGATGGGGCAGTCTCAAACGATTTAAAATATTGCAGTGTATGCCCAGCTTTACCGGTATGGAACAGCATGTGAGCTGGCTCCATATTGTTATTGTTTTTGATGTCTCAATTACATTAACACAATACACGCGCTGGGTGACGCCTCCGCTCCGACGTCGTTGCTACGGCAACCCGTCAGATCAGTCAATGATGTGGCCCAGTCTGAACAGCCAGATTCGATATGGACACTTGCTAAAAACAGTGTGGACAGTCAGCCCTGAAAATCGGATATGAGAAGGAATCAGATATGAATCAGATTTGCCTGCAGTCTGAACGCGGCCTAAGCAGGGTCTAGATGTGAAAGCAGACGGGGCCAAAGACATTACCGAAGCAATTGGCGTGTACATTTCAAAATCTATGCGCCCATATGCAGCAGTAGAGGAGCCCGGGTTCAAGTATTTATTAAAAGTGCTCGAGCTCGTTACAATGTCCCATCCCGCGCTCACATAAACCAGTCCGTGGTAAAATTAAAAACACTAATGCACAAGTTAAATGTTTTATTCTATTTATTTTACACTTTAATAAGAGATGCTTTTTAGTTTTGTAGCCAATTGAACAAACTTTAACTTTCAAATGCTATGATCAAAATAAAGGAAGAAAAAACCCGTCTTATACATTTGGGACTTTTTGTATTTTTTTTTCCCGTTGTACCGAACCCGTACCGAACCGTGACCCCTGTACCGAGGTACGTACCGAACCGTGACTTGTGTGTACCGTGACACCCCTAAAAGGTAACACACTGAAGTTTGAATGAAAGCTGACACTTAGACGTATCCTATCATATATCCAGATTCACTATCAATATTGATGAAAAAAAAACTACTGAAAACTTTGCATATAAAAGAGTCAAAACCCGGACGCACGTTTGATTCGCTGCAGTGATTTCACTTTACGCAGGAACTTCCTGGTTGTGGGTTTATCCCCCCCCCCCTAAAGCGGAACATTGTTGTTCTCAGGATTTCATTAGCTATAAATGTGCCAGTCACCAGGGCGATTGCTGCAATTGGCTAATTTTTTTTCATGACAAATGACGTGCGCGTCATTTCCAAACAGGTCTGAGAGGACATGCATGTTCAAAATAAAAAACTTCAAATCAAAATCAAATCAAATGAGATCCAAACAGAGGAAGAACTTACTCTGTCTCCTTTCTCTCCGGCGGTTCCTGGGAATCCTATCGCTCCTCTTTGTCCCTAAAGTCAGATGTTTTAAATTCTCATTGAACTTTTTGGACATAAACGTTTATAAAAACTGAATCTGCCAGTAAAGAATAATTCCTACATCGTCTCCCATCCGCCCTGGCGGCCCCTGAGCACCCGCTAGTCCAGCGTCCCCCTGTGGAAACCAAGACAATCACAGTTTCATGAGGAATTAACTCAGGAAAACAGAGTTTATAACGTAAAACAGAGCGGAGCTCCACATTATCCGTCATTAGGATAAATGTTCAGATGTTTTTTTCTTTGTTTTGACTCTTTACTCACCTTTTCTCCAGGTTCTCCGTCTTTTCCAGGGTCACCTGAAAGACCTTTGTGTCCCTGAAGACGACAGTCAATGACATTAATAACTCTCCATTATTCACCACAAAACTCTCAACCATGGAAATGGGTTAGGGTTAGAAAAAAGATGCACTAGGACCAGATGTTTTGGTTAAAACGATGTTTTTACCTCCAAGCTAGTAACCGTGGTAACAGAGCTAGTAACCATGGTAACAAGGCTAGTAACCGTGGTAACGGAGCTAGCAACCGTGGTAACGGAGCTAGTAACCGCGGTAACAAAGCGACTCACCTTTATCCCCGGTAGTCCAGGAAGACCCGGAGCTCCAGCAGGACAGTTGGCGGGACACTGGAAACACAAACACACGGGGCTCAAGAACCGGTCTGGAGACCAGTTTGTAGTGGTCCCGGTCTTGGTTTTGATACTCTCTAGTCTTGGTCCTGGTCCTGGTTTAGGGAGTCTTTAGAGTCTAGACTAGGATTCTACACCAGGCAGCTTGTAAAACATGAAAACACTCACCGATTCTCCACTTCCCTCACTGGCGGCCCCGGGTGGCCCCTGAAACACATGAGAGGGACATTTAAACGGACATGAGGGGATGGTGGGGTTACCATGGAAACCATGCAACATTAGCATTAACAACATTAGCATTAACAACATTAGCAAACCCATGACTGTATGAGGAAGTCTGAGTCCAAAAAGAAAAGTAAGTCAGGAAGAAAAAACAACCAAACTAGGGTTAGCGTTAGTTGTTAGTGTTAGTTAGGGTTATAATAGGTTAGTTAGGGTTAGATAGGGTTCGGGTTAATTAGGGTTAGGGTTTGTTAGGGTTAGTTGGGGTTAGTTAGGGTTAGGGTTGGGTTAGTGATTACGGTCCCCTGAGGGGAACCAATACGCTTCTGCCTCCTACGCTCGTTAGCGATTCCAGAGATTGAAGGTAGTGTTGCACTCTCACTCATACATCCTGTTAGAGATCCGTATGCACTGAAGTACTTTGTCTGTGGCGTATGGTGCGATATCTCTGAGTTTCAGAGCTTTTGGGTTAGTGTAAAGCCTGAATTACGGTTCCTCGTTAAACCAACGCCGTGCCTACGCCGTTGCTGTGACGCCGTCGTGAACCTTCAGACTTCTCCGTCACTCCATTTCTCCGCGGTGCTAAACCCCCCGGAGCGCTAGCTGATACTTTGTTTAGTTTCCGGCTTTTCTGGTCACAGTGAATCAAAGAGATCAGGACAACTATTGTGCAAAAAACCAAAACAACCCAAAAAAAAAAAAATTGCACACACACGAAGAAAAGAGGCTGAAAGTTCACGACTGCTTCACGAACCGGAAATGCGTTGCTAACCAAGCGAACCAATCACAGCTCTCGGTCTGCGTTCTGCGGTCGTAGTTACATGTTTTGCGAGGTGCTAGCAGGCTACTGTGTAGCTATGGAGAGCCTAGCGTAGCCGCTAACCTACGGCGTAGGTTTAACACAGAACCAGAATTCAGGCTTTAGGGTTAGTTAAGGTTAGTTATACCCCTTTTCCACCAAGCTGGTTCCAGGGCTGGTTCTGGTTCTGGTTCCAGGGCTGGTTCTGGTTCCAGGGCTGGTTCTGGGCTAGAGCCAGACTTAGCACCAGTTCTTTGGTTTTACACAGCCTAAGCACCAGCTCCTGGCTCTCAAAACTGGTGCTAGACAAGAACCAACTCTTTGCTGGTCTGGGGAAAGAACCACGTTACGTCGGGGGCTGGGGACGGTGTTACTGAACAGCCAAAGCAGAGTAAACACGGAAGAGCGCCGTTTTTAAACAACGGAGCATTGAAGACGGTGGTTAAGTTAGCAGATTCTTTTATTATTACATCCATTTATTTAATAATGGATGTAAAACAGAGTCCTCCATCTTTGTTGTGGTGACTGAATTTGGCGCTAGTTGTACCGGGAAATGGTGACGTATACAGACGTCTGCAGTAACGTGATGACGTGGCTCTCTGGCAGCTGCTGGCAGCACCAGCTGGTGGAAAAGCAAACGGTTCTCAACCGGTTCTTACTAGAACCAACCGTGAACCGGCTCTAGCACCAGCACTGGAACCAGCTTGGTGGAAAAGGGGTATCAGTGTTAGTGTTAGGGCTAGTTAGGGTTAGGGTTAGGGTTAGGGTTAGTTAGTTAGGTTTAGTTAGACCTACCGGAGGTCCTGGTGCTCCAGCAGCGCCTGGAGTTCCTGGAACGCCGGGTGTCCCTCGTGGTCCGGGCGTTCCCTGAAATTATATATCTGACATTAAATATCTTCAACATCTCAAAGATTCAAAAACTGCCTCTAATTAAGTTCATGGTTCAGAGTTTATCGTCACATTCAGACGGTTTTATCAACCGTCCGTCATCGTCACGACGACGCACACGTCGTACATCAGTTTAAATCTCAATATTCTGACCTCGGGTCCGATGTTTCCTTCGTCTCCGGGGGTTCCTGGTTTTCCTGCTGGACCCTGTTGAAACAAAACACCGACTAGAGAATCAGAACCGACTAGAACCGACCAGACGACCGAAATAACATCAGAATAAGACAAAAGGAACGTAGAAACACATACGGGAGGTCCTTCACTCGCCGGGCCCTGTAGAGAAACCAGAGCACAAATTCAATAAATCAAGTAAATCCTGCAGAATTAAACCAGAATTAAAAAGTTTCTAAGTGTTTTATCCACTTACAGGAGGACCTGGAGGTCCAGGAAAACCAGGAAGTCCCTGCAATCACAGAGAATCAGTAGCATGTCCAAAACAATGAGGTTTAAAGAAGAAGAAAGAAGAGAAAAGCTATTCTGATCACACGGAGAATGGAAGGTTAATGAATTGTGGACTCACTCGTTCTCCCACCGGCCCCCGGGGACCCATCGGACCCAGAGAACCCTGCAGACGGAGACAGAGGCTGGTAAATACAGGTTTATCTCTCAGAAAACACTCCCTGACCTTCTCGCTGAGGCCTAAACCCCCCACACATCTATCTATCAGTGGAGAACCTTCAGGGCCTTCTACGACTTAAATAAATAAGAAATAATAATAAATGTAATAATAATAATAAATGTAGTAATAATAATATTAATAATAATAATATTAATAATAATAATAATAATAATAATAATAATAATAATAATAATAATAATAATAATAATAATAATATGTATAATAATGATAATAATAATAATAATTATTATTATTATTATTGTTATAATATTTATGATAATATTAATAATAATAATAATAATAATAATAATAATAATATTATTTATAATAATATTAATAATGATAATAATATTAATAATACATGAAATAATATAATAATAATAATAATAATAATAATAATAATAATAATAATAATATTTGTAATAATAATAATAATAATAATAATAATAATAATAATAATATTAAATGTAATAATAATAATAATAATAATAATAATAATAATAATAAATGTAATAATAATAATAATAATAATAATAATAATAATAATTAGTATTCAATAAAAATATTTTTTATTTATTATTTTTATTTATTTTATACAATTTTATACAAAATATTTAACAGATTTTCTCTCATCTACGTTTTAAAGTTTATCTAATTTTAACTACGTAGCCTAAATGTTCTCGAGTTTTTCCAAAGTTAATGTTGAGAATGTTTCTTGTTGTGGAGAATGTTATTGACGTTACGGTCTATCTGTTTTCATTCTTGTCATCGTTAATTAAATTTGCACTTGTTAAACCCTTTCAATTCATTGTACTGTTGCTTTTTTTCCGCGATGATTTCTTTTTTCTGTGATGAGGTGAAGGCCCAGCGGTCGTGCTAACGGTTAGCCACTGCTACCTATAAACCTAAATGTGTTCTCAGAGTAAAGTAAAGCGATCAGATGTGATGGAGTGTGTTTGTCCGGTGATGTTTCCTACCGGAGAGCCGGGAATCCCGGGGATTCCTCTCTGTCCGGGAAGACCGACCTCTCCTTTCTCCCCTTTGCTGCCCTGAAACAAGAGAAGAGGAAAAACAGCTTTATCTCCATCCTGCACTTCTTTATCTCCGTCCTGCACGTCTTTATCTCCGTCCTGCACGTCTTTATCTACGTCCTGCACGTCTTTATCTACGTCCTGCACGTCTCCATGCGGTTGCTAAGATACGCAGAGGCAGATATCGAGACGCATTGTCATACAAGTTCCAGTTTCCCCCTACTTTCTTTCACTAGCCCTTCTTTTCTTCACTACCCCTAAAAAAGAAGGGACAGATTTTAGGGCCCTTGAAATCTTCCCCGGGGCCTGTCCCAATACTCCCCCTACCCCTCGTTTTCATCCCTACTCCTAATCAGGAAGCTGAGAGCCAAAAGCTGTTTTAATTTCAGCTGTAGCCACCGTCCCGGGGGGGAAACCTGCAGCTCTGTGGAGAATTACCGCTGGCTGAAATAAATAATTTAGGAAGATAAATGTTGGTTTAATAGATGGAATCTAACAGTTGTAGCTACGCCTGTTAAGAAATTTGATCCAAAAATTTCGGGATTTCTTCCTGCCGGCTCCGGAGCTGATTTATGGTTCCGCGTTACACCAACGCAGAGCCTACGGCGTACGGCGCGCGTCGCCACGTACCCTACGCCGTAGGCTCTGCGTTGGTGTAACGCGGAACCATAAATCAGCCTTTATTCTGCCGTGATCTTCGCAACAACGGGCAAGCGAGTGATTATGTACATTCACTGAGTGAATATTATGAAAGTAAAATATATATTTCTCGCTAGAAATGTAATCAAAACTCATTTTTATGCAGAAACTAACTCAAAATATTGATTTTATTCACTAAAAAATAAGAAATGTCAAATGACAAATGACGACGAAAAGCATTCTGGGAAAGGTTTTTGTCCCTAGATCAGCTAGTGAGGATCTGAAATCCCTGGATCCGTAGGGACAGATTTAGCCACTACACTAGTTTTCTTCACTACCACTAGATGGAAAGAGGAATTGGGAACCACTACCCTCACGGGAACAAGCAACATTTAGGGTTAGGGATGAAAACGAGGGGTAGTGGGAGTATTGGGACAGGGCCCAAACCTCTAACAATACTAAAGTATACACTGCCATCCATTTTTTTTACCAGTGTCAAACATAACAAAAAAAACTCAAATTTAGCAGAATATTAGGATTCTGGGACTGATATCTGGTACAAGGAAGCCAAAGTGTAAGTCCATGGGTCCAGATTTAGATTCTACATAGTGAAAAGGTTATGATTTGACACCAAGATCATTCCAATAGGACAACTCTATTGGATTTTATTGCGAAATGCAATATTACTGTATATTCGATGGCGGCCATCTTGAAAAAAGGCCGCCATCTTTTTTTTTTTTTTTGGCACTATGGTTTTATCAAAAGAGCAACCCCTAAGGAGTATCTGTGCCAATTTTGGTGCTTGTAGCCGCAACTGAACAATTATTCCTGTTATTTCTCTAACTATCTAGCTCTTGCAGCAGCTCGGTCCATGAGCGTAGCGTCTTTAGTTGATGAACTGGACGCCCACGCCCGGGGAGTGGCCCGTGTTTCCACACTCGGCTACCTGCTGCCGAGGCCACAAGGCTTAATCGATTTTATGTTTTATTCATAAAGTGCTGTTGTTTAGATTTTAGTTCTCTAAATGTTCTCCACAGTCAGATCAGACAACTGTCCACTAATGAAATCAAATCAACACTTCTGGGATCAAAAGTCCGGAGTTCAACAAGCGTTTCGATGATTTAAGTGGAAATCAAAGCGCAGGTGAAACCACTCGGCCGTAGCGTCGACCAACGATCTAACGCAGCTCTTAGCTAAAGCTCTGATCACCCATCATGCCCTGGTGCTGGAGAGACTCTCCATTTGCATTTCATAGAAATTAACATACATTTAAATAGCTTTCAGTTACAGAGTGATGCTAATGTGGAGGCGGAGATGGAAGTCTGGATGGATTTTTTTCCACAGTTGTGTTAAAACTGCAGCTTTTCTGTCACTTTTTTGTACAATTCCTCTCATCACTGATGGTTTTCGGTTCATCCGAAAACTGTTCTTACCATATTGAACATAAACTTTACCTACATACAGTAAGTTTTGACAATAAGCAGCTAAAAGTCCATTCATTTAAATTGTGTTTTAGACTTAGGTTTAGCCTCTATTTTAGCTGCAGTGCTACATGCTCCTTCCTCTACGAAGTTGAACCCGCGCGTCAAATTTTTGTGCTAATTTACAAATCAGGTTTGATGAAAAATATTATCAAACTTAGAAAGCCTTATATTTATTTGGTACTGATTTTTTTAAATGAACTAGAGGGGGCGGCAAAACTCAAGGATTATATCCCGGTTAGAATGTGGACTGGTCATTTGGACGATCCTGTCTTTGGTCCAATTAAGCACAAACCAAATGGGATTGTAAGCAGATACGAACTCAGTTATACTCTATTATATTGTAGTATTATAGTAAAGTAATGATAATGTAATACTATGCATTATAATTACTTTTATTAGTACATACAGAGCCGTCTGGGAAATTTGTGAGGTCCTGTGCGAAATGGCCAGGGGGCCCCTCGCATGCTCGCTGCGCTCACGCGCGCAAAATTTTTGGGTTTTTCGGGTCGGATCGGGTGTCTATATGCGCAATTTTAACTCTTCAATGATCAAAATACTGGACACCTTCCCCTGCCTCATCATCATCTCTTGCCTCGACTCGGGGCCCCACGGCTGCTTGAGACCCGGTCGGATCGGTGATTTTTGTAGCAAATTTATCAAACGAGCCTTTCAGAGAGGCATTAAACTCTTCCATTTTCTTTAGTTTTTTTCTTTTTTCATTCCCTGATGGAAATTTCCTGAATCTGTCTCGTTCTCTCGACATTGTGTTTGTTCCAACTCCACCGTCTGGATCAGAGCAGCTTGTGTCTGCGCTTGGTCTGATCAGTTGTATTGAACAACAGACACATATATTTATTGATATGCACAGACTAGTACACATTTAGGTCTGTAATGGAACGTGACTGTTGATATTTATAAGAGAAAAAAGGAAAAAAAAAATGTATATACAATCATTTTTTTTTTCTTTTTTTCAAAAACGGCCCATAGCGTGAGGCCCCGTGCGGTCGCACGGTTCGCACACCCCTTGTGGCAGCCCTGCATATAATTGAGTATTATATCACTGTATAGAACAGTTATTAAAGTAGGGGTGATCAGTCAGTAGGTTTACAAGCAGCAAAGAGATGGGATTTCTGATCGTATCAGATAACGACATGCAGAAAATCGGATCACTTGTCTGAGTTTACACCAGGGTTATAATAGTTTTTAATTTTTAATTTTAGTTTAGTTTTATTTCGTTTTGACTTTTTCTCCTTCAATACAGTTAGTTTTAATTCGTTTTTAGTGTGGGTTTGCTGGTTTTTATTAGTTTTTATATTTTCAAAAATGCTTAGTTTTAGTTTAGTTTTTATTAGTTTTAGTTTTAGTTTTGACGTAACGGGCCGTGAGGCGTTCAGGTGCCGTAGCTGCCAGTTGGGGAGAAACGGCCAGAGCAGAATAAATTAATCATACCAAGAGTCTTATATTGACAGGGACGAAAATGGAGGAAATTATATCTATAATTTCAGTTTGTTTTAGTTAGTTTTCTAAACACACAATATAGTTTCAGTTAGTTATCGTTTTTTTTCTTTTAATTTTCGTTTTTATTTAGTTCAGTTAACGAAATTGTTTTTTCAATTTTAGTTTTTGTTATTTCGTTCGTTTTCGTGAACGATAATAACTCTGGTTTACATGCTGTTCAGAGATCAGATAACTGGCCAGAGTGAACCCCCCCAGAGTGAACCCCCCAGATAGTTAGAGAAATAACAGGAATAATTGTTCAGTTGCAGCTACAAGCACCAAAATTGGCACACAGACTCCTTAGGGGTTGCTCTTTTGATAAAACCATTGTGCCAGAAAAAAAAAAGATGGCGGCCTTTTTTCAAGATGGACACCATCGAATATACAGTAATATTGCATTTCACAATAAAATCCAATAGAGTTGTCCTATTGGAATGATCTTGGTGTCAAATCATAACTTTTCACTATGTAGAATCTAAATTTGGACCCATGGACTTAAACTTTGGTTTCCTTGTACCAGATATCAGTCCCAGAATCCTAATATTCTGCAAAATTTTATTTTTTTTTGTTATGTTTGACACTGGTAAAATGGATGGCAGTGTATACTTTAGTATTGTTAGAGGTTTTGTGTGTGTTTTTTTGGCACAATGGTTTTATCAAAAGAGCGACCGCTAAGGAGTATGTGTGACAATTTTGGTGCTTGTAGCCGCAACTGAACGATTCACCTGTTTTCTGCCTGTTATTTCTCTAACTAAGAGTAAATTCTCCAACACGCGCAGACTGCAATATCCGATGTACCCGTATACATGGCGTTAACAACCCGATTCTGAACGGGTTATCTAGGTGCTCCAACCCGATTACTAAATGTCCGACATAGGTCAGAACTAGATCGGGTTCAGGTGTTTACATGCAGTTGTTGATGCACGATGTCTTATACGATCAGTAACCCGATTGAACTGCTGCATGTAAACGTACTGAGTGAGGGTTTTCCTCTGCAACGACTTTGTGAGATTAATTAAACTTCTAAACAAGTTTGTCCTTATGAAAACTACCAGAATCGGAATCAGAATCAAGTCAGCTTGGGGAGCTGACTGTTTTTCACATTCTTATCACATGATTAGCAGACGACAGGGCAGCACTTCCTGTGTTCCGTCAGGGGTGTCGACTCTCCGACAACTACCCCATTGTCAGTTGAACCATCTGTTCAAAACCTCCAACAAAGGTCCTGTTTTTAGTTGACCCCTTGACCCTTTGTGTTTTTTAAGGATGTCTGTTTGTTTCTGCATACCATAGATTAGTTGCTCTTTAACTGAACTGTCACGTGAGTGTCTTTTACCCCCAAACATCTGTTCATTGTCCATTATCTATACACAGACAGTCTGTTTACCAAATATGGTCATTCCTGTCACCGATTCTCAATAAAAGCGTCATGCAGAGGAGGAGCCAGCAAGCATTCGTCGAGAGCATCCATAAGAGAGCCATGTTGCTCTGCAGGGCTCCGACTTTGCTTCCCTTCTGCAGAAGGCCTTAAAAATCATTCTACCAGTCTCTGTGTCTTTCCTGGTTATGAATTTATGTTATGTTGATTTAGGGATCCAACAGACTTCACCATGAAGACCTGACTCTTGTCACTCGGACATTTCTGCCAACTAAAGTGGTAAAAAAGGAGATTTTCTTGGTTTTTGATCCAGCAGGACCCCCAACACTGATTTATACTTCCGTATCTTGCTTGGCGCCTCTTGTTTTCTTCTCTTTTGTTTCATTCTTGGGTCAACTTAAAGTCGTAAAGTCGTATGAGAACGTCAGGTGAGTTTGGCTGGAAGGAGTCTTACATCTATTGTACCAAACAGAGCTGCTGCCTCATTTCTGTCGCTGGTACAAATGTTCAGCTCTGATCTCACCTTGTTATCGATGAACGAACAGCACAAACACTGATCACTCAAGTGGAGAGAAGAGAAGCAGAATATTAAACATCTCTGTCAGCATCGCTAACACTTACAGGAGAACCGGGACTTCCTGGAGATCCTGGAAGACCCTGGAGACACAAACAAAACCAGTCAAAAACTAAGAATCCACAGGATTTCAGACTCTGAGGACGACTGACGTCAGCGAGGACTTGCTTACGTCTCTTCCATCTCTGCCGTTCTCTCCAGCGGGCCCTCGGGGGCCTTCAGGGCCGGCGACACCTGGGGGACCTGGAACTGATTTATCAGGCTAAAGGAGGAGAGACAGTTAGCATGAGAGACGGACGTGTTAGCTCGGCTGCAAACTCAAGAATTGTCCATTAATCACAATTAATTGCCATCATGTTTTCTGTTTTGTCGTTGTGTTTTTCAATTTGCCGTTGTGTTTTGCACTTCCAGGCCACCATAGTTTAGGGAACCTTAACTATCTGTCTGTTCGGCAGTTTGGCAAACCGTATGTTTGCAAGATGAAATCATTAAAAAGAGGGAGGCTTGGATGAAACTTCTTAATTTATACAGTTAAAGATCACTTAAGTTCACACCTTCGATCTCGTTATACACCTTCCCTAAGTCCATATTAGTTGGTTCTTGTTAGTGCGAGACACTAATCCAAACCAGAAAATAGAAGAAAAAAAGTAATAATAGATTCAACTGAACAAGAGTTAAGTATCCTCATAAAAGCCTATAATGAAAGTACATGCTGATTAGATCTTGCACAAAGGTCAACGGATCGTCAATAAAAGTAAAAGATAAAATCTATATTGATCTAGGAGAGCAGAAATCAGTGTCAAGGGTGCAAATGGATGTGGTGGCCTAGTTTCTTTTACACATGGAGGTTTGTTGCTATTGGTAATTTTAAATCTGCAACTTCAAAATTCAAATTCAATTCAAAAGTCAAAAAACTTCGGAATTTTGAGAAAAAGTCGAAAAAAAAGTCTGAATTTTGAGAAAAAAGTCAAAATTTTGAGAAAAAGTCATGAAAAAATCGAAATTTTGAGAAAAAAGTCGGAATTTTGAGAAAAAGTCGGAATTTTGAGAAAAAAGTCAGAATTTTGAGAAAAAAGTCAGAATTTTGAGAAAAAAGTCGCAAAAAAAGTCGGAGGTTTGAGAAAAAAGTCGGAATTTTGAGAAAGTAGTCGGAATTTTGAGAAAAAAGTCAGAATTTTGAGAAAGAAGTCAAAATTTTGAGAAAAAGGTCGGAATTTTGAGAAAAAGTCGCGAAAAAGTCGGAATTTCAAAGAAAAAGTTGGAATTTTGAGAAAAAGTCGGAATTTTTTTAAAAAGTTGAGAAAAAATTCGGAATTTTGAGAAAAAAGTCGGAAAAAAGTTGGAATTTTGAGAAAAAAGTCGCGAAAAAAGTCGGATTTTTTTTAAAAAGTCGAGAACAAAGTCGGAATTTTGAGAAAAAAGTCAAAATTTTGAGAAAAAAATCGGAATTTTGAGAAAAAGTCGCGAAAAAAGTCGGAATTTTGAGAGAAAAGTCGGAATTTTGAGAAAAAGTCGAGAAAAAAATCGGAATTTTGAGAAAAAAGACGAAATGTCAAGAAAAAAGTCTAGACTTTTTAAAAAGTCGAGAACAAAGTCGGAATTTTGAGAAAAAAGTCAAAATTTTGAGAAAAAAGTCGCAATTTTGAGAGAAAGTCGCGAAAAAAAGTCGGAATTTTGAGAGAAAAGTCGGAATTTTGAGAAAAAGTCGAGAAAAAAATCGGAATTTTGAGAAAAAAGACGAAATGTCAAGAAAAAAGTCTAGACAAGGACGAGTCTCTAGACAAGGACGAGTCTCTAGACAAGGACGAGTCTCTAGACAAGGACGAGTCTCTAGACAAGGACGAGTCTCTAGACATGGACGAGTCTCTGGACATGGACGAGTCTCTAGACATGGACGAGGACATGGACGAGTCTAGACATGGACGAGTCTCTAGACATGGACGAGTCTCTAGACATGGACGAATTTTGAGAAAAAGTCTGGAATTTTGAAAAAGAAGTCGAGAAAAAAGACGAAATGTTGAGAAAAAAGTCTCTAGACATGGACGAGTCTCTAGACATGGACGAGTCTCTAGACATGGACGAAAAAAGTCGAAATGTCGAGAAAAAAGTCGAAATTTTGAAAAAAAAAGTCTGAATTTTGAGAAAAGGTCGCGAAAAAAGTCGGAATTTTGGAAAAAGTCAAGAAAAAAGTCGGAGGTTTGAGAAAAAAGTCGGAATTTTGAGAAAAAGTCGAGAAAAAAGTCAGAATTTTGAGAAAAAAGTTGAAATGTCAAGAAAAAAGTCTAGACATGGACGAGTCTCTGGACATGGACGAGTCTCTAGACATGGACGAGTCTCTAGACATGGACGAGGACATGGACGAGTCTAGACATGGACGAGTCTCTAGACATGGACGAGGACATGGACGAGTCTAGACATGGACGAGTCTCTAGACATGGACGAGTCTCTAGACATGGACGAGGACATGGACGAGTCTAGACATGGACGAGTCTCTAGACATGGACGAGTCTCTAGACATGGACGAGTCTCTAGACATGGACGAGGACATGGACGAGTCTAGACATGGACGAGTCTCTAGACATGGACGAGGACATGGACGAGTCTAGACATGGACGAGTCTCTAGACATGGACGAGTCTCTAGACATGGACGAGTCTCTAGACATGGACGAATTTTGAGAAAAAGTCTGGAAAAAGTCGGAATTTTGAGAAAAAGTCGGAATTTTGAGTAAGTCGGAATTTTGAAAAAAAAAGTCGAAATGTCGAGACAGAAGTCGAAATGTCAAGAAAAAAGTCGAAATGTCGAGGAAAAAGTTGAAATGCCGAGAAAAAAGACGAAATTTTGAGTCTCTAGTCATGGACGAGTCTCTAGACATGGACGAAAAAAGTCGGAATTTTGGAAAAAGTCAAGAAAAAAGTCGGAGGTTTGAGAAAAAAGTCGGAATTTTGAGAAAAAGTCGAGAAAAAAGTCGGAATTTTGAGAAAAAAGTCGGAATTTTGAGAAAAAAGTCAGAATTTTGAGAAAGAAGTCAACATTTTTAGAAAAAGGTTGGAATTTTGAGAAAAAGTCGGAATTTTGAGAAAAAGTTGAGAAAAAAGTCGGAATTTTGAGTAAAAAGTCCCGAAAAAAGTCGGAATTTTGAGAAAAAAGTCAGAATTTTGAGAAAAAAGTCAGAATTTTGAGAAAAAGTCGAGAAAAAAGTCAGAATTTTGAGAAAAAAGTTGAAATGTCAAGAAAAAGTCTAGACATGGACGAGTCTCTGGACATGGACGAGGACATGGACGAGTCTCTAGACATTGACGAGGACATGGACGAGTCTCTAGACATGGACGAGTCTCTAGACATGGACGAATTTTGAGAAAAAGTCTGGAAAAAAGTGGGAATTTTGAGAAAAAAGTGGGAATTTTGAGAAAAAGTCGGAATTTTGAGAAAAAGTCGCGAAAAAAGTCGAAATGTTGAGAAAAAAGTCTCTAGACATGGACGAGTCTCTAGACATGGACGATAGTGATGCGCGGGTCGGGGTTTTTCCAACCCGCGGGTCCTGCATTAATGAGAAAATATGACCCGCCCCATCCCGCACCGCACCACCATATCTATTTACACAACCCGCCGCTATTAAAACACGATTACACGTTAAATGTGCCATTGAATAAGGCGTCTATTCCGTCTCACTCTCACAAAGGTGAAAACAGGCTTTACAGTGCTGGAAACTGCAACAAATTCAAATCTTAAGCCTGGTAAATAAACAATAAATAAATCCAAAAATAAAAATAAAATTAGGTTTTTGTGGCTATTTGCAATAAACTGAATAATGGAGCATAGGCTATTAACCACATCAATCTAACCAAGGCATTGTCATTCAATGTGCACTGTGCAAAAAAAGAATTGCATCAACTGTGCCGGGGTTTAGTCTGTTTCGCCTGGACTCGAGCACCCGGCCGGCTGAGCTGAAGGTGCGCTCGCTCGATGCACTTGTTGCAGGGATGCAGAGAATCAGAGCAGAGCAGCGCGCATATTCGTTGCAAGTTGCTTGGCGACCGAGAAAAAAAAGGTTTTTCCGGTCTGGCGCCGTTTTCCAATTCATTGTGTATGTGCTGTCGCTGCGCAAGGGCGCAGGGCTTTGCGCCGAGTCTGTGCCCATCCCGGCGGCGTGCGCTTTGGCGTAAAGCTTTCCAATGAATGGGAAAGCCGGCGGCGGGTGCCGCTGTGCGCCCTCTATGTGAAAGCGATTTGCTGTTAAATCAACCATTGTAATAGACTAAGCTGTCATAAGATGTAGCCTATTATTTAATAAATCTTATAACAGCGTTGTCCCAGCTGTTCTTGCGACGTGAGTCCCGCAGCCGCAGGCGGCATCAGCTCGACTCGCCAAAAACTCGCGACTTCAAAAAAATGATTTAACCACACAAAACATGATCTAAAATTATTTTTTAAACTGAATAAAATAATACTATAACGAAAAAACCGTTTTAGGTAACGAATTAACTTAAACAGCGGTCACACAACTTTTTTGACTCTTTCAAACAGGTATCAAAACAACTCAGTTTCTACCCAAACAACATTATAAAACAATATGCAGAATAATCAACAATAATCGCCCTTTTGAAATGCAACAACAATAAACAATAATGATATTATTGGAACGGCTGCAACAAGCATATTGTTTATTATTATTAGGGCTATATTTTTATGAATAGCCTACTAACCGTGGTCTGCTCAGGCTCCCCCGCTGCCGCTGTTTGCGCTTTCGTGACGTCGGGTCGCAGGTTACGTGCTTGCAAGGGATTGGCCCGCCTCACCCGCCCCGCCCATGAAGTGAAAATTTCTTGACCCAACCCAACCCGCCCCGCGGGTTGCCCGCGGGACCCGCGGGTTATGGGTCGACCCGCGCATCACTAATGGACGAGAATGCCGAGAAAAAAGACGAAATTTTGAGTCTCTAGACATGGACAAAAAAAGTCGAAATTTTGAGAAAAAAGTCGAAATTTTGAGAAAAAAGTCGAAATGTCGAGACAAAAGTCGAAATGTCGAGAAAAAAGTTGAAATGTCAAGAAAAAAGTCGAAATGTCAATTAAAAAGCCGAAATGTAGAGAAAAAAGTCGAAATGTCGGAAAAAAAGTCGAAATGTCGGGAAAAAAGTTGCAATGTCGAGATTAATGTTGAAGTACAATCTCGAGAAAAAAGCCGAAATGTCGAGAAAAAAGTCGAAATGTCGAGAAAGAAAGAAAAGAAGAAAAAAGGAAAAAAGAGGAAAAAAAGAGAAAAAAAAACAAAGAAAAAAAAGGAAAAAAAGTCAAACATTTTTGAAAAAGCTCCAGGAGCCACTAGGGCGGCGCTAGATGCGGCTCTAGAGCCGCGAGTTGTTGATCCCTGCTCTAGAAAATGGACGAGGTTCCAGACAATGTTTCAAAATTGTCCTCTTTCATGATTCATATCCAGTTTATTTTAGGCAGATTCATCTCAGAATGACCGGACACTATTTCCTACAAAACCACCCCCTCAAATGTGTGGGAAACCCCCAGGAACAGTGGAGAAAGGAGGAATAAGGAGCACCAGATATTTAAACTTACCGTAAAACAGTGAACTAATAACCACCACCGTGAAACAGATACAGGATAAAGCACTAATGGAGTCACTACTGGACTAAACTAGGTGAGTGGCTTCTCATCACAGAGCAAACAGGAAGTAGAGAAGAAGAATAAATACCTCAGCATTGGCATACATCTGCAGAAGCAAGAGAAACCAGAGAAAAGGAGAGTTAGCTAAAGTCGTTACACCACCGTCACCAAAAGAGTCAGCAGAAGCACAACAGTTCAGAACCTGTTCAGAAACAGTTCAGAACCCGTTAGGAACCCGTTCAGAATCGTTCAGAAACCCGTTCAGAAACAGTTCAGAACCCTTCAGAACCCCTTAGGAACCCTTTAGAACCCGTTCAGAACCCTTTCAGAACCACAGTAAGAGGAACATCATGCTGTTGTTTCCATGAAAAGCCCCGTCAACAGAACCCCTAATTCCCATGTTAGCCTGAGGAGTTTAGGACTACAGTCATTTACATCTTAGTACATCTGGCTAAATAAATAATATTTTCATTCCGGCTACATTGACATTTCATTATTGTTTTGTAGTGAGGGAAATTAAGTCAGGTTTTTAGGAGAATCGTTCACTTTGTGAGACAAGCACCAAATGTTGCATGAACATTGCCTAGCACCTACTTATGCAGAAAAGCCCGTTAGCCACCTGAAAATCCAAGATGGCGGCCGTTTTTCAAGATGGCGGCCGTTTTTCAAGCTGGCTGTCTTATGAAAGCTAAAACAAGGTTGTCAGTGTAGAACTTGAATTGTTGAACATATTTTAATGATCTCTTTATCATGTGTTTTGGCAAAACAAATTCTATGATGTCAATACAAATTAAATATGGCTTCCAGTTTTCAAGATGGTCGGCCAATTTTGACTAATATGATCTGTTTTCTGATGCAATTCGATCAGAAATTACGTTTCCAAATTTTAACCGGATTAAAATCTAAAAAAAAAAAACATTTATAAAAAATGTTTATGATAATCGCCGATCTACAAGCTCATAATGCGATGAAACGTTGTGAGGTCGAAAAAAACATAAAAACGGCTTTTGTGGCAGCCATTATGGAAAACGGCAGCCATATTGTTTTTTTGCGTGGCTAACTGGCTTTTTTGAAAAAATAGACCTAGAACATACTTTGTGCAAAATTTGGCGCTTGTCTCACAAAGTGAACGGTCGTTTCACTAATGTGCCTGGCTATTGCTGGCGGAGAGAAGTGAAAAACAGTTTTAATCCTCAATGCAGGGGTCTTCAACCGGGGGTCTGCGACCCCTACGGGGGCCGCGGAGGTACTGCAGGGGGTCTCCAACAATTTTAACCTCGTAATTTCTGAGAGCGATAATAATCTACTTTGACAATAACTATTTAGTCTACAACTCTACATAAATGATTCCCATGACGTGAGTCATGTGACTAATGTCAACTTTAGAGCGGAAAAACGAGCTAGCTAGCTATGATGATCACCATGAAGAGCGGCTGTTTGTGGATATTTACTGGTATAATCATGTATTTTGGACAAATTACATTACTGGATTGGATCGTCTGGACCTTTCTGACTAACCAGACCATTTTTGTGGGAATATTTTTGACCGGACGAGTTCTATGAGGCTTCATCGGTGAGTTGCATCATCTGCGGATATCTTTGTCTGTTTATATTGCTGGAATCACAAGAATCTTATCTTTCTAAGCAAGATTTGTAAGATTTGTAAATGACCTAGTTTTGTAAATTTTGGACTGAGTGTGGACTGAATATGGACCGCGAGCCGGGTGAATGGGTGAACATTTGTTGCTAAATTGACTTGTCTATTTCCCTATTTAACTATTTAGACCTGAAGGATAAATTAGTGACGATAACGAAGTCTAAAGCTGGAGATTGTAACGTTCCAGCTCGGCCTAACGTTACTCCTTCCACGTCTGACGAGGACAAAGTTTCATCAACCGTAAACACGTGTAGCTAAAAACCCAGCCAGGAATTGGAGAATAAGGTGATAGAAGCAGAATAATACACATTGTAAAGTTATTATAAGTTATTAAAACCTAACACATTAAAGAAAGGGAAAAAAATCTGAATTCCTAGCGGGGAACCTGCTCTGTTTTTCTCTCATCTAAGCGCTAAAAAATGTTGAAGACCCCTGCCTTAATGTTATAAACTCTAAAATTTAGCTGCAGTTAAACTGAGAGTATTTGTTGTTCTCCTCCTGAAACGGCTCTAGGAATGCTGGGATTCTACCAGAATCAAAGGGAACCAGAATCCGGGTTATTTACCTCGGAGGCAGGAAGTTCGCTGCAGCTCTCTCTCTGGGCTCGGTTCGGGTCGCAGTGAATCAACATCCACTGGAGTTCAAACTGAAACAGAGACATTAACGTTAATGGATCAACATCCACTGGAGTTCAAACTGGAAAACAGACATTCATGTTAATACGACTGAGTTATCAGGCAGCGGCATCATTTACAGCCCTGAAAACCTCCACTTTAACCCCACCATGGGCAGACATGTAGGGCCACTGATACTGGGACCGACACTAAATGTGGGGGACATGTGGCCCCTCCTAATGTTGAAGTACCATTTTGAGAAAAAATGACATGAAAAAGGTTGAAATGTCGAGAAAAAAGTCGAAATGTCAAGATCAATGTTGAAGTAGAATTTTGAGAAAAAATATTGAGAAAAAAGTTGAAATGTCTAGATTAATGTTGAACTACCATTTCGAGAAAATGTCAAAATGTTGAGAAAAAAGTCAAAATTTCGTGAATAAAGTTCAAATGTTGGATAATTAGCGCTAGGGGGGTGCGTTTTTTTCCTGAATGGTTTATCATCTTCTCTAGGATCTTCTCTAGATCTTGCTGGAGTAGTTGGATGTCGAAAAAAGGATTGTTATCTTAAATCATATTCTCAACAGAAGAAGGAGGAGGAGAAGGAGGAGATGGGATGTGCGCCTATGGAACCAATCGGGGCAAAATATGGGAGAATTTTCAGTGCTTGTTCGACCTCTGCGAGACATGGACGAAGAAATGCACTTCAGGTAACTGTTGTTCTCAGGCATCATGCCTGATTTCATGCATACAGCAGTCTCAAATTCATATGAAACTTATTGCAGATGTCTTGTTACCATTGTTTTATTGTGTGGTGTGTATTTTCAATGTTTTATGTAGGACTAATGAGATGGAATTAGCTTTCTACTAAATCTGGTGCTCATGTTTTCTCTGTTTTCTCTCCGTTTACAAGCAAAGGCAAAGACACGGTTTTTGCAAATCTCCACTTTGGCCGGAGTTTTCGGAAATTATCGTTTTTGGAGACTTTGAGCTTCGTTTTCGTGTAAATGTTGTTTTTGTGTAATGTTGAAATACAATTTCAAGAAATAAGTCGAAATGCCTAGAAAAAAGTCAAAATGTCGAGATTAACATTGAAGTCCAATTTAAACGTGACATAAGTTCTTACCACCACGGAGGCGTCGGGGTCGGCGTCCAGCCGGCCAATCAGAGTGTCCCCCTCGGTGTTGATCGGTCCTTTACCCTTGATGGGTTTACGGTCCACCGGCTGGCAGTCGACGTACAGAGTTACCTGGTCGCGCTCAACGCCGATCATCACCTGGAAATGTGGAGGAAAACAGACAAATGTTGAGAAAAAAGTCTAAATGTTGAGAAAAAAGTCTAAATGTTGAGAAAAAAGTCGAAATTTTGAGAAAAAAGTCGAAATGTTGAGAAAAAAGTCAACATTTTGAGAAAAAGTCAAAATTTTGAGAAAAAAGTCGAAATGTTGAGAAAAAAGTTGAAATTTTGAGAAAAAAGTTGAAATTTTGAGAAAAAAGACGAAATGTTGAGAAAAAATCCGAAATATTGAGAAAAAAGTCGAAATATTGAGAAAAAAGTTGAAATGTTGAGAAAAAAGTCGAAATGTTGAGAAAAAAGTTGACATTTTGAGAAAAAAGTCGAAATGTTGAGAAAAAAGTCGAAATGTTGAGAAAAAAGTCAAAATTTTGAGAAAAAAGCCGAAATGTTGAGAAAAAAGTCGAAATGTTGAGAAAAAAGTCGAAATGTTGAGAAAAAAGTCAAAATTTTGAGAAAAAAGTCGAAAAGTTGGGAAAAAAGTCGAAAAGTTGAGAAAAAAGACGAAATGTTGAGAAAAAAGCCGAAATATTGAGAAAAAAGTCGAAATATTGAGAAAAAAGACAAAATGTTCAGAAAAAAGTTGAAATTTTGAGAAAAAAGTCAAAATATTGAGAAAAAAGTCAAAATTTTGAGAATAAAGCCAAAATATTGAGAAAAAAGACGAAATATTTAGAAAAAAAGTCGAAATATTGAGAAGAAAGACGAAATGTTGAGAAAAAAGTTGACATTTTGAGAAAAAAGTCAAAATGTTGAGAAAAAAGTCGAAATATTGAGAAAAAAGACGAAATGTTGAGAAAAAAGTTGAAATGTTGAGAAAAAATTCAAAATTTTTAGAAAAAAGTCGAAATATTGAGAAAAAAGACGAAATGTTGAGAAAAAAGTCAAAATTTTGAGAAAAAAGTCGAAATGTTGAGAAAAAAGTCAAAATTTTGAGAAAAAAGACGAAATGTTGAGAAAAAAGTCAAAAATTGGAGAAAAAAGTCGAAATGTTGAGAAAAAAGTCGAAATATTGAGAAAAAAGTCGAAATGTTGAGAAAAAAGATGAAATGTTGATAAAAAAGTCGAAATATTGAGAAAAAAGACTAAATATTTAGAAAAAAAGCCGAAATATTTAGAAAAAAAGTCGAAATATTGAGAGAAAAGACGAAATGTTGAGAAAAAAGTCAAAATTTTGAGAAAAAAGTCGAAATGTTGAGAAAAAAGTTGAAATTTTGAGAAAAAAGTCAAAATATTGAGAAAAAAGACGAAATGTTGAGAAAAAAGTTGAAATTTTGAGAAAAAAGTCAAAATTTTGTGAAAAAAGTTGAAATTTTGAGAAAAAAGTCAAAAATTTGAGAAAAAAGTCGAAATGTTGAGAAAAAAGTCGAAATGTTGAGAAAAAAGTTGAAATTTTGAGAAAAAGTCAAAATTTTGAGAAAAAAGTCGAAATGTTGAGAAAAAAGTTGAAATTTTGAGAAAAAAGTTGAAATTTTGAGAAAAAAGACGAAATGTTGAGAAAAAAGCCGAAATATTGAGAAAAAAGTCGAAATATTGAGAAAAAAGTCGAAATATTGAGAAAAAAGTCGAAATGTTGAGAAAAAAGTCGAAATGTTGAGAAAAAAGTTGACATTTTGAGAAAAAAGTCGAAAAGTTGGGAAAAAAGTCGAAAAGTTGAGAAAAAAGACGAAATGTTGAGAAAAAAGCCGAAATATTGAGAAAAAAGTCGAAATATTGAGAAAAAAGACAAAATGTTCAGAAAAAAGTTGAAATTTTGAGAAAAAAGTCAAAATATTGAGAAAAAAGTCAAAATTTTGAGAATAAAGCCAAAATATTGAGAAAAAAGACGAAATATTTAGAAAAAAAGTCGAAATATTGAGAAGAAAGACGAAATGTTGAGAAAAAAGTTGACATTTTGAGAAAAAAGTCAAAATGTTGAGAAAAAAGTCGAAATATTGAGAAAAAAGACGAAATGTTGAAAAAAAAGTTGAAATGTTGAGAAAAAATTCAAAATTTTGAGAAAAAAGTCGAAATATTGAGAAAAAGACGAAATGTTGAGAAAAAAGTCAAAAATTGGAGAAAAAAGTCGAAATGTTGAGAAAAAAGTCAAAATTTTGAGAAAAAAGACGAAATGTTGAGAAAAAAGTCAAAAATTGGAGAAAAAAGTCGAAATGTTGAGAAAAAAGTCGAAATATTGAGAAAAAAGTCGAAATGTTGAGAAAAAAGATGAAATGTTGATAAAAAAGTCGAAATATTGAGAAAAAAGACGAAATGTTGAGAAAAAAGTCAAGATTTTGAGAAAAAAGTCGAAATGTTGAGAAAAAAGTTGAAATTTTGAGAAAAAAGTCAAAATATTGAGAAAAAAGACGAAATGTTGAGAAAAAAGTTGAAATTTTGAGAAAAAAGTCAAAATTTTGTGAAAAAAGTTGAAATTTTGAGAAAAAAGTCAAAATTTTGTGAAAAAAGTTGAAATTTTGAGAAAAAAGTCAAAATTTTGTGAAAAAAGTTGAAATTTTGAGAAAAAAGTCAAAAATTTGAGAAAAAAACTCGAAATGTTAAGAAAAAAGACGAAATGTTGAGAAAAAAGTCAAAATTTTGAGAAAAAAGTCGAAAAGTTGAGAAAAAGGTCAAAATTTGGAGAAAAAGGTCGAAATGTTTAGAAAAAAGTCAAAATTTTGAGAAAAAAGTCGAAATGTTGAGAAAAAAGTCGAAATGTTGAGAAAAAAGTCAAAATTTTGAGAAAAAGTCAAAATTTTGAGAAAAAAGTCGAAATGTTGAGAAAAAAGTTGAAATTTTGAGAAAAAAGTTGAAATTTTGAGAAAAAAGACGAAATGTTGAGAAAAAAGCCGAAATATTGAGAAAAAAGTCGAAATATTGAGAAAAAAAGTCGAAATGTTGAGAAAAAAGTCGAAATGTTGAGAAAAAAGTTGACATTTTGAGAAAAAAGTCGAAATGTTGAGAAAAAAGTCGAAATGTTGAGAAAAAAGTCAAAATTTTGAGAAAAAAGCCGAAATGTTGAGAAAAAAGTCGAAATGTTGAGAAAAAAGTCGAAATGTTGAGAAAAAAGTCAAAATTTTGAGAAAAAAGTCGAAAAGTTGAGAAAAAAGTCGAAAAGTTGAGAAAAAAGTCGAAAAGTTGAGAAAAAAGACGAAATGTTGAGAAAAAAGCCGAAATACTGAGAAAAAAGTCGAAATATTGAGAAAAAAGACAAAATGTTCAGAAAAAAGTTGAAATTTTGAGAAAAAAGTCAAAATATTGAGAAAAAAGTCAAAATTTTGAGAATAAAGCCAAAATATTGAGAAAAAAGACGAAATATTTAGAAAAAAAGTCGAAATATTGAGAAGAAAGACGAAATGTTGAGAAAAAAGTTGACATTTTGAGAAAAAAGTCAAAATGTTGAGAAAAAAGTCGAAATATTGAGAAAAAAGACGAAATGTTGAGAAAAAAGTTGAAATGTTGAGAAAAAATTCAAAATTTTGAGAAAAAAGTCGAAATATTGAGAAAAAGACGAAATGTTGAGAAAAAAGTCAAAATTTTGAGAAAAAAGTCGAAATGTTGAGAAAAAAGTCAAAATTTTGAGAAAAAAGACGAAATGTTGAGAAAAAAGTCAAAAATTGGAGAAAAAAGTCGAAATGTTGAGAAAAAAGTCGAAATATTGAGAAAAAAGTCGAAATGTTGAGAAAAAAGATGAAATGTTGATAAAAAAGTCGAAATATTGAGAAAAAAGACGAAATGTTGAGAAAAAAGTCAAAATTTTGAGAAAAAAGTCGAAATGTTGAGAAAAAAGTTGAAATTTTGAGAAAAAAGTCAAAATATTGAGAAAAAAGACAAAATGTTGAGAAAAAAGTTGAAATTTTGAGAAAAAAGTCAAAATTTTGTGAAAAAAGTTGAAATTTTGAGAAAAAAGTCAAAAATTTGAAAAAAACTCGAAATGTTGAGAAAAAAGACGAAATGTTGAGAAAAAAGTCAAAATTTTGAGAAAAAAGTCGAAAAGTTGAGAAAAAGGTCAAAATTTGGAGAAAAAGGTCGAAATGTTGAGAAAAAAGTCAAAATTTTGAGAAACAAGTCGAAATGTTGAGAAAAAAGTCGAAATGTTGAGAAAAAAGCCGAAATATTGAGAAAAAAGTTGAAATGTCCAGATTAATGTTGAGGTACAAAGTGGATAAATCGTCACCTTGTGCCACTTGGTGTTGAAGAGCACCGACAGGCCGGGGAACGTGACGGTCTGCAGGTTTCCGTCGGCTCCCATCAGGAAGTATTCCAGCGCCTGCTCGTCTCCGTTCAGCCGTAATCCCGCCTGCTTGTTTCCGTCCTCGTCCACAACCTGCCACACGTTCCACACCTGCTTCACCGAGCTCTTCATCATCCGGAACGTCGTCATGAACGAGTACTCGTCCGGGAATCCTCGGGGGAAGTTCAGCCTGGGAGGGAAAAGGAGCAGGGTTAAGAAACAGAACATACCATGCGCTATACCAAAGATAGCTATCAGAGGATCCGGCTGAACTACAGTTTTGAAGACCTCTGATAGTGATTGATAGGTTTGCAGGTTGGGACAGAGCCAGAATGTGTGTGCTAGGGAGGCTGGAGAGGCCTTATAATAATAATAATAATTAATTTAACTTGTCACTTTACATTTAATGAAACTCAAAGTGCTAAACTTAGACCATTATTCATTCATACACATCCTCACTGGTGGTGGTAGCTACGTCTGTAGCCACAGCTGCTACGTTTGTAGCCACAGCTGCTACGTTTGTAGCCTCAGCTGCTACGTTTGTAGCCACAGCTGCTACGTTTGTAGCCACAGCTGCTACGTTTGTAGCCTCAGCTGCTACGTTTGTAGCCACAGCTACTACGTTTGTAGCCTCAGCTGCTACGTTTGTAGCCACAGCTACTACGTTTGTAGCCACGGCTGCAATGTTTGTAGTCACAGCTGCTACGTTTGTAGCCACAGCTGCTACGTTTGTAGCCACAGCTACTACATTTGTAGCCACAGCTGCTACGTTTTGTAGCCACAGCTGCTACGTTTGTAGCCACAGCTACTACGTTTGTAGCCACAGCTGCTACGTTTGTAGCCACAGCTGCTACGTTTGTAGCCACAGCTGCTACGTTTGTAGCCACAGCTGCTACGTTTTGTAGCCACAGCTGCTACGTTTTGTAGCCACAGCTGCTACGTTTGTAGCCACAGCTACTACGTTTTGTAGCCACAGCTGCTACGTTTTGTAGCCACAGCTGCTACGTTTGTAGCCACGGCTGCTACGTTTGTAGCCTCAGCTGCTACGTTTGTAGCCACAGCTACTACGTTTTGTAGCCACAGCTGCTACGTTTTGTAGCCACAGCTGCTACGTTTGTAGCCACAGCTGCTACGTTTGTAGCCACAGCTACTACGTTTGTAGCCACAGCTGCTACGTTTGTAGCCACAGCTGCTACGTTTGTAGCCACAGCTACTACGTTTGTAGCCACAGCTGCTACGTTTGTAGCCACAGCTGCCCTGCAGACTGACGGAAGCGTGGCTGCCATATTGACCAAACGGCCCCTCCGACCACCACCAACATTCATACGTTCACACGGGACAGGTGGGTAAGGTGTCTTGCCCAAGGACACTACGACAGCAACTGGGACAGAGCGGGATTCGAACCGCCGACCTTTGGATCATTGGACGACCCGCTCTACCACCTGATCTACTGCTGCCCCAATACATGCCTTACACCTGTCACACCTGGGATCTACATTGGGAAACATTTTAGAAAGTCTTACTCTAGAATAATGAAGGGCGATGCAACACCCTAAATTGAATGAGGCCATGGCGAGCACAGATTGATGTATGCACTAGGGATGGGACGATACGGTAACTCACCATTCAATACTGTGGTGATATGTGGCCCACGATAACGATAATATCACCGTACACGATATCTACCATATTCCATATATTGTAAGAAATTTCATCAACGATAAATCACGATCTATGTGACTGAAAAAGAAAAAATACCCATAAAAAGGAAAACGTCTGTAGTTATGCATTTATTCAATGCCAAAACAAATAAAGTAACTTTGTAAAGAGCCATGTAGCACCCTATAATGTAATAATTTCCTGAAAATGTAATAACGCCTAAAAATTTAATAAAATTTGCAATTAACTCAATCGAAAATGTAATAAAATCCAATAATGTAATAACTTCACCAATAATGTAATAAAATATCCTGACTGATATTGTAATAACATTTTTACCGATAATGTAATACCTTATTACATTATTGGGAATTTATTACATTTTCAGGTGGGTCTTTTTTTCTCCAAAACTGATAATGTAATATATTTGTTCATTTTCAGTCCAGAGTTCTACATTTTGTGTTTTAAGTATCTAAGAATGTTATATAATCTGGATTTGAAACACCAGAATGACTATTGGGTTAAATTACAGACTTTAAGTTCCATGTAATAAATTCCCAATAACGTAATAAGGTTTTATATTATCGGTAAAAATGTTATTACAATATCCGTCAGGATGTTTTATTAAATTATTGGGTTTTTTACATTTTCGATTGAGTTAAGTGCAAATTTTATTACATTTTCAGGCGTTATTACATTATCAGGAAATTATTACATTATAGGAAATTATTACATCATAGGGTGCTACAAGCCTCACTGCCTCCTAGGCGTGTAAATGTAAACACTGTTGGACTAATTGAAGTGCATGAACAATAGTGCGGTGACAAGCGCCTAAATCCATTATGTGTGTTGTAATAAAATATCCATATTTGCCGTCAGTTTATCGATCATTTATTGCGACAGAAAGGGCAACAATATATTGCAATATCGATTTTCAATATCGATCGATGTTTCAAGTGCACCTCTCTTCTTTAAATTGCAATTGAATTTTTTTCTTCTTCTATTTTCTTTTTCTTCATCCTTGTATTTGTGTGAAACAAAATAAAATAAAATAATAAAGAAATAAAGCCTGGAGGAGGCGGTTAGGGAGCAGAATTTCAGATGAGTTTGTCAAACTCAAAGAAAAGTCTTTCAAAGGCTGTTACGCTCAAACACTCCCGTACGTCAAAACTAATATACGATCGTAAAATAAGCACTTTTCTGCAAAAACCGTCGTCAGATCAAGAGCATAGAGGGAAATAACTCACAGCTTTGTCGTCCACGCCCTTGAGATTAAACGTACGTTTCATGTTTCAAAGAAACAGGTTTGAGGACGGGAGTCGTCTCGTCCCGTAAATCACAATTCAGTTCTGACATGAATCTCTGCTCTCTGCAGCTTTTTAACGAGCCAGGTTCTCGGTGGGCGGTGAGTTCATACGTGGATTATACGGTCTTGTAAACGATGGAGGTGAAGCAATAAAAGGAGTTTCCTGTAACCCAATAAAACAAATAAATACCTCCGTTTCAGCTATCAGTCCGTTTCTAGGAGATTTGAGTGCCTCTTTTAAGTCAAGCATAACAAATCATGGTGTTGTCTTTGACAGAGACGTGTCATTAGAACACGAGGAACCGTTTTTACCATTTAATTTTATAGTTAAAACGAAAGTCATGATTCCTCCGGAGCAGAGCCAGCTAGCATAGCGGCAAGTTTCTGCAGGTAATTATGATACAAAACCGTTACAGGCTTATTGACTCCGGCCCTCGACTGTATACTGCATACTACATACTAAATACTGAATACTACATACTGCTTACTGCTTACTACATACTACATACTGCATACTGTGCACAAAGGTTAACTTGTGTCTGTGTCCTTGCCAATATATTATAAACTGCCAAGAACTGCATACTGCATACTACATACTACGTACCTCTTACTACATATCACATACTACATACTACATACTGCTTACTGCCAAACACTCATAGTTCCAAACATGACTTATTGTGTGGAGGTTTGGGGCTTTAAGGATAATTATTAGATCTGACTATTATTATTTTATTTTATTTATTTATTTATTTATTTATTTATTTATTTATTTATTTAGTTTCCCTTTTTTCTTCTTTTTTTTCCTTTTTTCTCTTTTTTTCTTTTTTTCTCTTTTTTTCTTTTCGTCTTTTTTTCTTTATTTCTTTTTTTTAATTTTAAATGCTAATGTTTCAGATTTAAACTGATCACCTGATAAAAGGAGAAGGTTCGGCATTAAAATTACTTATTTGCCCTCTAGTGGACACATGAATTACTGCATTAAAATGACTTATTTGCCCTCTAGTGGACACATGAATTACTGCATTAAAATGACTTATTTGCCCTCTAGTGGACATAATAATTACTGATTACTAATTACATTTTACTTTTTCATTTTTTGTTTTGTAAAAATGGCTTAACTTGTACAAGGCTTACTACATACTACATACTGTCCACAAAGGTTAACTTATGTCTGTGTCCTTGCCAATATATTATAAACTGCCGAGAACTGCATACTGCATACTGCATACTACATGCTACATACTACATGCTACATGCTACATACTGCATACTGCATACTTCAAACCGCATACTGCGTACTGCATACTGTATACCACACCCCAGACGGGCTTCACAAAAACACTTCAGCTGCCATCAATTATTTTATTTTTGGTGAAGCACCTTGTGACATTCCTTTGTCTGTGAAAGGTGCTATAGAAATAAACTTTACTTAATTTACTTCCTCCCTTCCCACTGTTGCCTGGGGTCAGAAAGTGTCACATATTTCTCCCTGAAAGGCTTCAGATCCAGTGAAACTGGAACTTTGTATTTATATTCAACAGAAAAGGCTGGATTAAACTCAGACGGAGGAGCCAGCGAGTTACGTAACGGCCTCTAAAGAAAGCTGGCGTGCAGGAGAGGCATTAGCATTAGCCGGAACGGACTAGAGCAGACGCAGCGGGAAACACCGGAGAGGCATTAGCATTAGCTGGGACGGACTAAAGCAGGCGCAGCGGGAAACACCGGAGAGGCATTAGCATTAGCTGGGACGGACTAGAGCAGACGCAGCGGGAAACACCGGGGGACGTCTTTACTTACGTAACATTATTAAAGTCCCTAAAAACCTGAAATCAGCCACTGTCCTTCAACATCACGCCTAACAAACACTCATAGTTCCAAACATTTACATACTAATTGTGTGGAGGTTTGGGGTAACACCTAGAAAACAAATACAAACCCTATTTTCTTATTACAGAAAAGAGCTTTAAGGATAATTAATAGATCTGAGTATTATTATTTTATTTCTTTATTTCTTTATTTTTATTTATTTTTTTCCTTTTCTTTTCTTTTTTTAATCTTTTTTTCTTTTTTCCTCTTTTTTCTCTTTTTTCCTTTTTTCTTTTTTCTTCTTTTTTTCCTTTTTTTCATCTTTTTTATTTTTTTTCCTTTTCTTCGTTTTTTCTTTTTTGCTTTGTTTTTTCTCTTTTTTCCCCTTTTTTTCCTTTTTTTCTTTTTCCCCTTTTCTCAACGACCTAAAAATGTGCAGTTCTATGATCTACAAGTTCAAGAAAATGTTTAAAGACAATATTGTAAATAAATATAAAACAATATAACTATAAAGTATATTATCAAAACATTCTAGAATGTGAAACGTCAATTTAATTTATTTTTTATTTTTTTCTTATTTTTTTTTCTTCTTTATGCATTGTTTGTTCCCACGGATTAATGCTAATGTTTCATATTTAAGTTGATAAAAGATAAAAGGGAAGAAGCTTCGGCTTCAGCTGCAGCTTTTCAGCAAAAGAAATGTTTATTTTACTTTTTTCATTTTTTGTTTTGTAAAAATGGCTTAACTTGTACAAGGCTTAAGACCGAAATAAATAATATTCATTCATTCATTCATTCATTCATTCATTCATTCATTCATTCATTCATTCATTCATTCATTCATTCATTCATATAAATTACTGCATTTAAATGCATTTATTTTCCCTCTAGTGGACAAATAAATTACTGCATTTAAATTACTTATTTGCCCTCTAGTGGACAAATAAATTACTGCATTTAAATTACTTATTTGCCCTCTAGTGGACAAATAAATAACTGCATTTAAATTACTTATTTGCCCTCTAGTGGACAAATAAATCACTGCATTTAAATTACTTATTTGCCCTCTAGTGGACACATACATTACTGATTACTAATTACATTTTACTTTTTCATTTTTTGTCTTGTAAAAATGACTTAACTTGTACAAGGCTTAAGATTGAAATACAGACTATTCATTCATTCATTCATATAAATTACTGCATTAAAATGCATGTATTTGCCCTCTAGTGGACAAGTAAATTACTGCATTAAAAATGACTTATTTGCCCTCTAGTGGACACATACATTACTGCATCAAAATGCATTTATTTGCCCTCTAGTGGACACATAAATTACTGCATTTAAATAAGTTATTTGCCCTCTAGAGGACATATAAATTACTGCATTAAAATGCATTTATTTGCCCTCTAGTGGACACATAAATTACTGCCTTAAAATTACTTATTTGCCCTCTAGTGGACATAATAATTACTGATTACTAATTACATTTTACTTGTGTAAAATGGTTTAACTTGTACAAGGCTTAACACCGAAATAAAGACTATTCATTCATTGATTCATTGATTCATTCATTCATTCATTCATTGGTGTCAGAGTGAGGGGGAAACGCTCACATCAGAGAGGTTTGGTTGTTTTCTACTGCAGCTTTGCCAAATGTCCTGAAACTAAAGGTCACCCCCCACCGGGAGGATTAGAGACTCGGAGGGAACAAGGGGGAAACATTCAGGAGGATTTCTGTGAAATCACAGATATCCAGCAGGATCCACCAGAATAAAAAGAATAAAAACCCTGTTCACTCTGAGCAGGTTTTGTCCAGTTTCCTCCATTTCCAGCAAAGCAGTGACGACTTTCTGTCCGTCCTTAAGTCCCAGGAGGAAGACGCAGCAAGCATAGATCCAAGCACGCAGATCCAAAATGTCACAGCTTCACACATCGGATTTATATTCAGGATGTGTTTGACGGTTTTCTGCTTTGGTTGAATTTGTTGTCTCTCTTTGACGTCAAAGGTACAACCATCCCTACAGATATTGCGGCAAACATGGTCCCAGTCCAGGTCCAGTGGTTCCAGTTAAGTTCCAGTGGTGACTTTTTGACCATATTCCAACACAGATTTAATGTATTTTGCTAACTTTCTGGGTCCTCCTGATGTGCTGAACTTTCTGCAGCAGCTTCACCCCAGACCGGGTTCATAAATCACTTCAGCTGCGACATTTACAGTATTTGACCCATTTTTTTAAACCATCTTTCACTTAAAACAACAGCTGTTATCTGGAGAAGCAGCTTTAGCATGTAATCAGTAAAACAGATGAACGAAAAAGAGTAGCAGAAGTAGTAACATACATTAAAAACAAACTAAAACGGGTTAAGTGACTTAGTAAAACAGCAGTAATGAAATGTTTTAAGGTAAAACATTGCTCTGTTTTTCAGGAGAAGTCTACACCTCTACACCTCCTTTTAGCTGCAGGGAGTCGGTTTTATTTGCTGGAAACACCAAACCTGTAATTATAAACTTCACAGGAAACAAGAGCTGCTTCATCTTCACTTTAAACTGTTAAAAGGCTCATAAGACACTTTATCACTAGTGAGATAAGGAGAGACGTGGTTCCCTGTATCCATGGAAGTCAAAATATCTACTAACACACACAAATACAGAAAAGATTGATGCTTTTTCTCTGAAATATGCCCCGAAGCGTCCAGACATGTTTTCCTCGTAGCGATTATTATACGCTGCTGCAGAGAGGCACCTGTAATAAGGAACACCTGCAACACCTGCAACACCTGCAACACCTGCACCGCGGCGTTAGCGTGTGGCTAACTGTACTTACATGGTTGGAATCTGGAAGTTTGCCTCTTTGTCATGCCGGAACATTTACTCACTTGACGCCTCATAGAACTCGTCCGATCAAATATAACATCAATATTCCCACAAAAATGTTCTGGTAACATTCAGAAAAGGTCCAATAGATTCAATCCAGTAAAGTATTTAGTCCAGAGTACATTATTATACCAGTAAATATCCACAAACAGCCGCTGCATCATTGAAAATTAGCCGCTCAATGTCACAAATTTTCAACTTATTATTTGCTGTAACTTCGCTTTGCACGTATTTATTACTGATATCTTGGCTTCAAAATGGAGTCTGCACGCTGTTCTTTTGATTGCAATGAAATGAGCCAATTGGAATCAATCGTGCTGATGACTGGCACATTTATAGCCAATGAAATGCTGAAAACAACAAGGTGCCACTTCAGGGGGCGGGAATAAAACCCACAACCAGGAAGTCCATGCGTAAAGTGAAATCACTGCAGAGAATCAAACGTGCATCCGTTTTTTTACTCTTTTATTTGCAAAGTTTTTTTCAGCAACATTGATAGTGAATCGTGACGTTGAAAGATTCAAGAGTTCTGCCCTTTTATCCGGGGATGTGACCTGGTTATCCAAGTATGCCAGTTCCAACTGAAGATGCAGACCAAGCTGCTAGTGGCAACCTCCTCCATCACCGCGCAAGTCTCACTCACAATCTCTCTTTTGCTCTCTCTCTCACTCTTGCTCTCTCTTTTTGGCGTCTCCAAATGGCCATTTCTGGAAAGATCTATACATAGTCTTACAGAAACATGTGTAAAATACTCATTTTTTGTGGTATTGTTATCAAATTTGAACTTGCACTAGATAAGGCTTCATGCTGTGTCTCAATGTGTTTTCCAGCTCATAAGTCACAGATTCATCTGCAGAAATCTGATTACAAAACAAATCTCCGCCTGAAATAAAAACCTTGCCTGCACCACGGCAGTGGCGCTAGCGTGTGGCTAGCTGTACTTACATGGTAGGAATCTGGAAGTTGGCCTCTTTGTCCAGCCGGTAGGCCACCTGATGGGCGGTGGAACCGTCAACCTTCCTCACGCCCTTCAGGGGAATCACGTCCAGCTGGAACTGGGTGATCAGGTCAAAACCTGGACACGGGGAAACAAGGTCAAGTTCAAGGTCAATTTAGAGATAGGTAGGGCTTAACTTTGGCCAGGAGCCTTAGCTGAAAAAAGGCACCTTTAACTACAGAACCAATCTGTCTATCGAATTTAAAATCACTATCAAAAGTGACACCAAGGCTTTTAATAAAAGAATTCATTTTGGAGCCGAGGGGGCCCAGAGTCATTCAAAACAACCGGATGTCCAAACCCAATAACCTCCGTCTTATTTTCATTTAAATTCAAGAAATTCAGGTCCATCCAAACCTTAATGTCCTTAAGACAAGCTAGAAGAGGCTGCAGAGAGTCCTTACACTTTATTTTTAAAGGAAGGTAGATTTGGACATCATCGGCAACACAATGAAAAGAAACGGGAACATGATTGATTACACCCAACATTGTCCTGTAGCGTTATTGAAAATTAGGTATATTCTCGGTAGTTTTGAGCATATTAGAATTATCTCTTACTTTAAATGCATTTCTTTCTACATTCTAGTGAAAATGATGTATAAAATATAGAGGTATGAAATGTAGTTCATAGTACTGGTAGAGGTCAAAGAACAGTTCATGTTTAGTAACTGTTAAGATGATAAAAAATGTCTTACATATGTTCATGATATATAATTTCATATACATTATGGGCCAAATCCACAAAAGGATTGCGCGGCTTTTGCGGCCGCTAAACCGGTGCAAATGAGACAAAAAGAGAGCGTCTAATTCACAAAGCACCCGCAAAGGGAGAATTGCACCACAAACTGCGCCGCCTGTGCCATTTGCATGCATGTAAATAAGGTAATATTCATACATTCCTTTCTATGCAAATAAGCCTCATTGCAAAAACCGTCTAATTCACAAAGGCCAACGCTATTTGCCACACGCAAAAATAGTGGAGCAAATACCGTCTTTTGGAAGCGTGTATTAACTGCTGCAAACTCCTCACTCCCCCTCTGTCTCTGTTTCTCTCTCTCTCTTCAATATCATTCAAGCCTGTGTGATACTGAATGATATTAAAGGTGAAATCTACAGTCAGACATGACTGTACACAGTCAGATCAAGTGGGGTTGTGGACTTATCTCCGATTTAAGAATAAAAATAACAGGACGGAGTTCAGGATTCATCCATACAGTAAGGGGGAGAGACAAAAGCATGAGTTTGAAAAGTGGGGGGGCATGTCCCCCCTGTTCCCAGTGGAAATTGCGCCCTTGCGCCTCACAGCGTTTTATTTTCATTCGCTTTATTTTTTATTTCTGCAGTTTTCATTATGGACCAATCTGTGTGCTGAAAGAGAACACTGGAAACAGCTCCGCTCACTTACTCAGACGAGGGAAAATTGCACTCAGCTCCAAAACTTTATGGGCGTGTTTGCGCCGGCATATCATTAAAGCAAAATCTTTTGTGAATAGGACCTTAAAGCAATTCACAGCGCTATTTGCGGGCGCAATCTGTTCTTTGTGGATTTGGCCCCATATGTGTTAAAAAGATACATTATTTGATATGAGATTTCATAGAGTAGTTAAAATGTTAAAAGTATACAAGAATTCATGTGTTTATGTATGTGATTTGGAATATATAGATAAAAGGTGTACTTGCCCTGGTGGACTTGCACTGTTTTACTACAATGTTTCCGGAGTGAACTTTTTTGATCTGTGTTGCTAGGCTAGCATTGAACACCGCTTTGTGGACGTAGCTTCTTGCTAACACTTGACTGGGACAGAGTAAGCCATAAGCAAGTATCTCAAGTTCTCCTTTAAACCTCTAAACCTCTACAATATAAAGCACTGCTCCCCATTTCTGCTCCTTGAGGGACACCGTCCTGCATGCATTTCTTCTTCCGGCTCTCAGCGAAGGTGGACGCTTTTCTGCTCCCTCTCCCTTATCTATCTGCCCTGCCTGCCTGCTTTTTGTCTGCTTTTGACCTGTCTCGTCTTCAGAGCCTCTCCTTTTTCAGTCCTCCCAAACTCTACAATCATGGAATTGATTAACTGGTCTCTCAGCACAATTGACCACATTTTTGCAACGAGAAGCCAGGGGGTTAGGGAGCCCTCCTGCCCCGATGGGACATTTTTTGCTGGTTACATGATGGACGCGTACAAGAACTGGCGCCCGATGTGCCTCAAAATCTTATCTGTTGAGGATGTTGAGGACGCCTTCATAATTGGATTTATGATAGCAGGATTTCTTCTAATTGGAGTGGGAATTTTCCTGGCCTATCGACAATCGCGTAAGTCTGCGGGAGCCGTTCTGGCCCTTTCTGAGCTACCCGAAGCTGCTGAAGGATTGAGCATGGGGCTCCGCACTCAGACTTTAACGTTAACATAGTTCATCCCATAAAATATGGAATTATTGAGTACTTTACATTCATTATGTTTATGGTTTTGACGCTCCTGAGTGGGGGGTGAGGTGCCGCTTCAAGTGGTCCTGGACTCCTGGACATGGAAGTACATGGAGACATACAGTATGTCCGAATCCAAAGCTGTCCAAAGCCTGTTAGTCCATTCTGTTGGTGTATAAATGCTAGCGGTAGTCCACGCCCCTAATGACCTCCCTACTTACACACCATGAAAGAAAACCTTTGGTAGTGACGGATGCAGGTTTGAAACCCAGATGAAGATCCGAGGATGAGCGGTGGTCAAAAAGGAAGCTCCAACGGTGAGCTCGGGCCAAAACAACCAAGTGGTTTCATCTGGATTTACTTTCACCGCGGGGGGGTGGGGGTTCCTGGCTGCCTCCCCCCTGCCCGGGGCTTCCTTCTGTGTCCTGCTGGGAGGGGGCGGGGCTTCCCTCTGTGGCCTGCTGGGAGGGGGCGGGGCTTCCCTCTGTGGCCTGCTGGGAGGGGGCGGGGCTTGCCAGTGGGGGGTTTCCTCCCATCCTCTTCTGGTCCTCCGTGGGGCGGCTGGTGGCCCCTTCCTGGTCGGCTTCTGGTCTCTCGGTAGCGTGGTTGTGCCCCCCACCTCCACTATAGTTACAGTTCAGGTAAAACCTTGTTTCCACTTTGCACACCCCCAACCCGTCCCAGTAATTAAATCTCCCTGCACTGGCTCCAGTTGCAGCATCAAGTTTAAAGGGGACCTATTCTGAAAAGCAGGTTTTCTCTGTCTTTAACATATGTGGTTTTCTCTACATATATAAAGTGTTTTTTCCTTGCTTTAACATTTATAAAGTGGTCTCCCCTCAGCAACTCAGAGAAGGAGGAAACAACCAGATTCTGCAGAGTCTGTACAGCCGCCCGGATGATCGTCCAGTGTGATGTGGATCTACGAGCCAATAAGATTCTGATCCACAAAGTTACGGAACCACGGGGCGATGGTGAAACCACTAACAACTAACTCTGGTCGAGAAAAAAGTTGAAATGTCGAGAAAAAGTTGAAATGTTGAGAAAAAAAGTCAAAATGTCGAGAAAAAAGTTGAAATGTCGAGAAAAAAAGAGGAAAATGTTGAGAGAAAAGTCGAATTGTCGAAATTAATGTTGAAGTACAATTACGAAAAAAAAGTCAAAATGTTGAGAAAAAAAGTCAAAATGTTGAGAAAAAAGTTGAAATGTCAGGAAAAAGGTTGAAATTTCAAGAAAAAAGTCAAAATGTTGAGAAAAAAGTCGAAATGTCGAGAAAAAAAAGTCGAAATGTTGAAAAAAAAGTCAAAATTTCGAGAAAATAGTGGAAATTTCGGATTTAATGTTGAAGTACAATTTTGAAAAAAAAAGTCGAAATGTTGACAAAAAAAGTCAAAATGTTGAAAAAAAAGTTGAAATGTGGAGAAAAAAAAGTTTAAATTTCTAGAAAAAAGTTTAAATGTGGAGATTAAATGGGACCTATTATGAAAACCAGGTTTTTTCTTGCTTTAACATATATAAAGTGGTCTCCCCTCAGCAACTCAGAGAAGGAGGAAACAACAGTGTCTGTTCAGCCGCCCAGATGATCGTCCAGTGTGATGTGGATCTACGAGCCAATAAGATTCTGCTTCCCAAAGTTACGGAACCACGGAGCGATGGTGAAACCACTAACAACTAACTCCTCCGGCCGGAGCTTCCTCCATTTTTCTGTAGCGGTGTATTGCATCATTCAAGTAGCCAATCAGCACAGAGCTTCATTATCTAACCTGATCTAAAAAAAATCCGTGAAATGCCCACGACCTCTCACCACTATTTTCCGTGGTATATACACGGAAAATGGTATAATTCCGTGTGAGCACCACGGATTTTGTACCATGCAAAGTCAAGGGGATCTGTTGTCGTGATATATACACGGATTATGACATTATTATTATGTATATATTATTCTTTGTTATAGTGGCTAAATTATGGGTTTTTGTCGCGCAAGGTACTGTTTGTTACTGTCAGTTTGTAAAAGCATGTTTTTAACGCTGTTTTAGCAGTGTTTTATTGAGGTTTTAATGGGAGCACCACGGATATAGTACTATGTGAAGTCAATGGGATCCGATTTGACTGCTGTCATACCATTGAATGAAGGATAAAACGATAACAATCATCCCATAGATATGGGCCAGTAGGGCCCTACTCTACCTACTAGTAGGTGCAGGAGGCTGTTATCGCCCCTTTCTATGGCTAACCCCATGTTATTAATGCTTGCATGTTATTAATGCTCAGTAGGCACAGAAGTTTTGTTATGAACCTCACACCTCACCTTCATTTTTTATGTATTTAGCTAGAATTTTAAAACCTGAACAATAGAATTCAACGTAAAATGCCGGATCTTGTCCATTAAAAACAATACTTTTTGGAAGATAGTGTAACGACCACAGATAAGATAAGGCCTTGTCCGCCTGGGCAACACATCAGCATTTGGCCGACTGGTTAGTACAGTTGACTGTGGTCTGGGAGACTGGTTAGTGCAGTTGACTGTGGTCTGGGAGACTGGTTAGTGCAGTTGACTGTGGTCTGGGAGACTGGTTAGTGCAGTTGACTGTGGTCTGGGAGACTGGTTAGTGCAGTTGACTGTGGTCTGGGAGACTGGTTAGTGCAGTTGACTGTGGTCTGGGAGACTGGTTAGTGCAGTTGACTGTGGTCTGGGAGACTGGTTAGTGCAGTTGACTGTGGTCTGGGAGACTGGTTAGTGCAGTTGACTGTGGTCTGGGAGACTGGTTAGTGCAGTTGACTGTGGTCTGGGAGACTGGTTAGTGCAGTTGACTGTGGTCTGGGAGACTGTGGTTCGAGACACGCTCTGGGCACGACTTGTTCACCAAAGTATTTTCCTCACTGTGTTATGGTTTTCTTTTAATATCTTTAACATTTCTAAACACAAAAACACGAAAGTGTCCTTTATAATTCAATAATACAATAGGTTCATGTTAAGGACATCCGTTTTTAATTAGTTCTCCTTCGATTATGACATGTTATTAATGCTCAGTAGGCACAGGAGGTTTGTTATGTATTGTTATAGGTTTGCCTATGAGGCCTATTTCGTGTCTATTTTTGCACAGTTCACTAACGCTTTGAGCTAGGAGGCTGAAATTGTAGACTCTGTATCAGGAGGTGACTCTCATCAACTGTGCCGAGTTTCAGATCTGTGTGACCTTCGGAAGTGTCAAAGGTCACCGCGTGTGTTGCTTTTCGGGCCTTTTCCAACCTTCAAATGGACCCAGTTGCCACAACATTTGACCAAACCAAGTAAGACTTGACCTGTGGCCTCCATATGGGGCCTAGTTTGGGCTTGCCAAGTCTCAACTCTGTGAACCCTCTGCAATGTCAACTAGCTCTGTGGAAGTCGTACAGCCACGGGACCAAAAGAAGAAGAAAGCAAAGGGCCTTCTGCATTGCAACATAGTCAAAAATCAGCCTCCCAGCTCAAAGCGTTAGTGAATTATTCAAAAAACACACAAAAAAGCCCCGAATAAGGCACCACACACGGTGACCTTTGGCACTTCCGAAGGTCGCATGGGTCTGGACCTCGGCACAGTGGATGAGAGTCACCTCCTGATACAGAGTCTAGAATTTCAGCCTCCTAGCTGAAAGCGTTAGTGAACTATGCAAAAAAAAGACACGAAATAGGCTTTGCAGGCCCGAAAAGCAACACACGCGGTGACCTTTGACACTTCCGAAGGTCACACAGATCTGAAACTCGGCACAGTGGATGAGAGTCACCTCCTGATACAGAGTCTAGAATTTCAGCCTCCTAGCTCATAGCTAAAGATTCAGCTCTCTAAGGAGAACGTCGGTATCTAGTAAAATGCATGCACTTTCGACAAGATGGTGTCTTCTTAGATGTAGCTTTCTTATTTATATAAAATATATATATATATCTATATATATATATATATATAGATATATATATATATATATATATATATATATATATATATATATATATATATATATATATATATATATATTCTAGCATTAGCATGGCAAATGTTGTGTCCAACTGGACTCTCATTAGTCTGACCAGCACTTATCCAGCTTGACCTACTATCTGATTTTTGTGCTTGTGTTGTTCTCAGATGTAAGTCGCTTTGGATAAAAGCATCTGCTAAATGACAGTAGTAGCAGTAGTAGCAGTAGTAGTAGTAGTAGTAGTAGCTACACAGACATACACAACTGCTCACTCACCTACATGCCCCCCCACAGTTTCAGGGACAGATAATCGCAGTATTCTAGTCCTGATTCAGTTTCAGAGACCTGGACTGGTCCAATAAAACATAATTGAGTTTGCAGACGACACCTTGGTATTCAACTACATAATCAATCATCAAATCACCAACATGGAGCATCCTTTTTTTTTTTAAACTGATCATTTTCAGGGACAGATAATGGCAGTATCTTAGTTCTGGTTCAGTCTCAGAGACCTGGACTGGCTGTTGTTTGTGTCTCTGCTTGTTTCCCGTTTCTGTTTGGTTGTTTTCTCTCGTCCAGATTCCAAAGTGTTGTGTGTTTTCCTGTGATTCTACCTCTGAGTGTTCAAAAAGAAAAAGAAAGTGCCACATTTCCCTGTCGCCAGACACGCGAGCATGAAGCAACCGCTAAGGAAACCGCAGCAGAGCAACACATGTTGCTGACAGACGCAGCGGTGAGCCGATGTTGCTGAGCTGTTCAAAGTGAAACCCCGTAAAACCCAAGTGGGAACATTTTTATTTGCCTCATTTGAAACGTGACGGAGTGTTGAGGCGCTAGGAGAAAACCCCCCACCCCGTTCCAGTAATTAACCCTCCCTCGCTCGGGTAACGTAGATCAGGGGTAGGGAACCCTGGTCCTAGAGAGCCGGAGTCCTGCACGTTTCAGATGTTTCCTCCTTCAACACACCATCATACTGATGACTGTGTCCTTATCTGAATGATGAAGTGATGACGACCTTTAATTAGAATAAGGTGTCTAAAACAGGGGTGTCAAACGTGCGGCCCGCGAGAAGTTTCCAACGCAAAAAAAACGAAATGTCCATTTACTAAAAAGGAAGGCATAAATAATTGCCATGAATCGCAGCATATCCGATAATATATTTCTTCTACAAATCCATCGTTATTCCACAAATAGAGCAGTTTTTGAAATTTTTTTAGTTTTCTAGAATGCATTTGCTGATTTTATTTATTTGTAGACGGTGGTTAATTTTTATTAACTGACTACTATTATATATTTTCGCAGGAAAAATATCACTGCTAAAAAAGATGATAGAAGATATTTATTGGGAGAATTTCAGTTTTGAATACGAGGATAGTGACAAAGTAAAACAGTTAAAAGAAGTGCTGACTTTTTCGGCACACTGGCGTAAATATCCACGCCAATTTTAAAAAATAAATACACTTAATTGTACTGGAAAAATCTCTAAATCACAAAGAAACACTCTCGGATGTAATAAGAAAGATTTAGCTTTTAATTAAATTTCCTATAAAAAAGTGAAATATAAAAAAAACACACTTGTTTCTGTTTATCTTTGTAAAATGATATTAAAAGTATTTTACATAATTTGAAAAAAAAACGAGAAAAGATCCTAAAGAAATATATTTTACATAATTAGAGTGTAAACAAAGTGCATATTTCCTTTAAAATTAACTAAACTGATATTGGATTAGATAACAATAGTAAAAAAAAAGAATTAGAAAAAAAATGTTGCACCGTTTTTGTTATTTTGAGCGTGCGGCCGCGAGAAAAAAATTGGTCAAATCCGGCCCGCCAAGAAAAACGAGTTTGACACCCCTGATCTAAAACATCTAAAATGTGCAGGACTGTGGTTTTCGAGGACCAGGGTTCCCTACTCCTGCCGTAGCTGCTACTTCTGACCGTATAATCGTCTCTTACCTGGAAGGTCGTCCTGTCCGGACCTCATGGGAGGACAGACGGTGTCTCCGTCCAGACGGTTCAGGTCCAGTTCTGGAGAAACAAAACACAAATGGGTTAAGGCTGGATTCTGGTTCTGCGTTAAGTGGACGCCGAGTAGGGCTGGGGGATTTTGGACAAAAATAAAATCCTGATTTTGTTCTCTGAAAACCCGATTTTCGATTTAGATTTTTTTGGTAAAACTACAAAAGACAATGGAATAAATTGTTTCAAACATTTTATCTTTATTTTTAAAGAAAAATAACAAACAAATGTCCCTATTGGGAATGAAGTGCAATTGAAAGATCCTGTAAATCCTCCTTGAGTTTAGTAAAGTGACAACATTTACCATTTTCATGACCAAACTTCTTTCTGGCTCATTTCTTTCTTTCTTTCTTTCTTTCTTTCTTTCTTTCTTTCTTTCTTTCTTTCTTTCTTTCTTTCTTTCTTTCTTTCTTTCTGGCTCATTTCTTTTCTTTCTTTTTTTCTTTCTTTCTTTCTTTCTTTCTTTCTTTCTTTCTTTCTTTCTTTCTTTCTTTCTTTCTTTCTTTCTTTCTTTCTGGCTCATTTCTTTTCTTTCTTTCTTTCTTTCTTTCTTTCTTTCTTTCTTTCTTTCTTTCTTTCTTTCTTTCTTTCTTTCTTTCTTTCTTTCTTTCTTTCTTTCTTTCTTTCTTTCTTTCTGGCTCATTTATTTTCTTTCTTTCTTTCTTTCTTTCTTTCTTTCTTTCTTTCTTTCTTTCTTTCTTTCTTTCTTTCTTTCTTTCTTTCTTTCTTTCTTTCTTTCTTTCTTTCTTTCTTTCTTTCTTTCTTTCACATTTTGACTTTTTTCTCGACATTTTGACTTTTTTCTCCACAAATTTTTTCTCCTGTAAATCCTCCTTGAGTTTAGTAAAGTGACAACATTTACAATTTTCTTGACCAAACAAAGATGACTAGACGAGCTCTGTCTGTAATGCAGCTGCAAGAAAGGAAAATCCATTTTCCGATTTTCCTTTTTTTAACATCGTCTTGATTAATAAATCCGATTTAGATTTAAAATCGATTAATCGCACAGCCCTAACGATGAGCGTGCGCCGCAGGTTACGCCGCAATGATCTCCCCACGGCGCACGCCGCACCGTAGCCTGCTAGCACCTCCCAAAAAAAGTAACTACGTATCGAGGCGACGCGACCCAACGCAGACCGAGATGCTGTGATTGGTTCTCTTGGAAGCAACACATTTCCGGTTCCGGTTTGTGAAGCAGTCGTGAACTTTCAGCCTCTTTTCTTCGTGTATATATATATCTTTATTTTAACCTCGAAAATCATTGAGGGCGAGCCCTCATTTACAATGACGTCGAGCAAATACAAAAGTAAAAACAAAAAAAAAACAAAGACAAAAATAGAACAACAAAAGAGCAGTCAATTAAACAAATATGAAGTTACAATTAATAAAGAATGTAACAATAAAATCAATTAAAACAGATACAAGTAGTGTTTAAAATATTTAAGATCAGGGATTTAAAATGACCAAAAGACACTAGTGAATTAATTTTTAGAGTGTTTTGTAATGAGTTCCAGGTGGAAGGTGCAGAAAAGCTAAAAGCAAGGAGGGAGGAAACATAAGTCGGCAGCAAGCCAATAATAGCCTGTGTATGTGTGATTTTTTTTGTTTAGGTTTTTTGCACAATAGTTGTCCTTATCTCTTTGATTCACTGTGACCGGAAAAGTCGGATAAACCAGTCAGGAAAAGATCGCGCCCCCCCTAGGGCTCTGGGGGGGTTTAGCACCGCGGAGAAATGGAGTGTTGGAGAAGTCCAAAGGTTAACAACGGCGTTGCGGCAACGGCGTCACGGTTTAACGCAGAAACATAATCCAGGCTTTAGGGTTGATGTTGATGTTGATGATGCTCCTGGAGATTAACTACAAACAAGGAAGAACTCTCTCAGACCAGACTGGATAAACATTATGGTGACTGACTAACGAACGAACGAACGAACGAATGAACGAACGAACAAACGAACCAACGAACCAACGAACGAACCAACGAACGAACCAACGAATGAACCAACGAACCAACGAACAAACGGACTAACTAACGAACAAACCAACGAACAAACGGACTAACTAATGAACCAACAAACAAACCAACGAACAGACGAACTAACTAACGAACGAACCAACGAACCAACGAACGAACCAACAAACCAACGAACAAACGGACTAACTAACGAACCAACAAACAAACCAACGAACCAACGAACAGACGAACTAACTAACGAACAAACGAACTAACTAACGAACCAACAAACAAACCAACGAACGAACGAACGGACGAACGAACGAACGAACCAACAAACGAACCAACGAACCAACGAACGAACCAACGAACCAACGAACCAACGAACGAACCGACGAACGAACCAACGAACCAACCAACCAACCAACGAACCAACCAACGAACGAACGAACGAACGAACGGACGGACGGACGGACGGACGAACGAACGAACGAACGAACGAACGAACGAACGAACGAACGAACGAACGAACGAACGAACGAACGAACGAACGAACGAACGAACGAACGAACGAACGAACGAACGAACGAACGAACGAACGAACGAATGAACGGACGGACGGACGAACGAACCAACGAACCAACCGACGAACCGACGAACTGACCAA